>NC_056735.1:398649981-398990422 GCF_019279795.1 Protopterus annectens
TATCTACTTGTTGACAGTGGCTTGGTTCTACTCTTCTTTGTGCTATATTGATTTTTATTTGTCAGTAGAACTATTTGCTTACACTGCACTCCTTTTTTGCTCAGTTTTGGATTTAATTTTTATTGTTAAAATTTACTTTCCTACTTGGGAACATTGTTTTTTGTCTAGGAGTTTGTATTTTAACAAGCTGTCATGAGACTTAACTGGGGAACGCTATTCACCCCTCTTGTAAGGTGGTTTCCTGCAAAAGAAAAATGGGTTCCTGTTTTACTGAAGAGAATCAAGATTCTTAACCTGACAGGAAGCTGAAGGGACAGATGTACGGTTGGTCTTCATGTTGGTCACTGCTGCAGTAGCTATATGGGTTATCTCCTGCAAAGGATCACAGCCAGCCAGCTTCCAAAGCTTCAGGGCACCTTCCATGCACCCAGACTATGAAGCAGCTCGAGCTGAGCTTAACTAAAAGACAAGTTTGGGTGCAAAGCCTTTCAAAGCTTTACTGCCGCCGAAGACTATGCTCCTCTGAGGCTTTTGAGGATCAACGGTCAACTTGTGGTTTCTTTAGTTGGGCAGGTAAGTTCCCTTTGGGAAAAAACTCTCCATTGTCTTACTTTTTCCCTGATGGTTTATTACCTTTTTCTTCAGGAAAGTTATTTTAAAGCTAGGAATGTTGTGTTTTAACGGATTGTGTCAAGACTAGAAGTACATTTAAATGGAGCACTTCTTGTTTCTGTCAGTTTAAAGTAGTGTTATCTAACTAAACAAAGTTTCCAGTGTGAGAAAGTACAGTTTTGTACCTACCATAAATGTAGATGTTCGAGGATCCACATTGCTGCAGTCCTAACTATTGGGTAGTCCGCTGTCCAGTCGGCCCGAATACCAAAGTATATGGCTGACGTCGGTCAGGGCGCATTAGACGCGTCAGTGCGTCCAGGGTACTATCGCATGACCGACGTCATATCCTCAGTCTTTTCTTGCCCCAGATGTCAGAAGACCCTGAAAGATAAGGCCAAAACCAAAAACTCCCAAAATACCTGCACCAAAAATATATATACAATATATACACAATTAGCAGAATATAACCTCACTCACAACCCCCTAAACACAGAGGGAAGGAGGAGGGTAACAGCAATGTGGATCCTCGAACATCTACATTTATGGTAGGTACAAAACTGTACTATGTTCTTCATTCCACATTGCTGCAGTCCTAACTATTGGGTAGAATCCCAAAGCAGAGGTAAGGAGGCTGGCAAATCATAAGGAAGCAGGAACTGACAACATGCCTTGCAAAATAGCTGTGGCAAAACCAGCCCTAGACTTAGAGTAGAGAGGAAGGTGATAATGCTTAGAAAGTATGCACTGAACTCCAAGTAGCTGCCTCAAAATATCCTTAGTTGCCACCCCCCTTAGAAATGCTGTGGAAGTGGCAGTAGCCCTAGTGGAATGAGGCCTAATCCCAGCTGGAATCTCCTTGCCATGATGGGAATAACAAAAAGTAATGCAACACCCAATCCACCTAGAAATAGTTTGTTTTGACACAGGCTTGCCCTTTGAACTCAAAGCAAAAGAAACAAACAACTGCTGAGACTGCCTAAAATCCTTAGTCCTGCTCAAATAACGCAATAGCCTGTGTACATCTAAAGTGTGCAAAATCTTTTCCCCTTTATTTTGGGGATCTGCATAAAAGGTAGGCAAATGAATAGTTTGGTTTAAAACCACACTAGAAACCACCTTAGGCATAAAGGAAGGATTAGTCGTAAAGATACCCTATCCTTATGAAAAATCAAAAAGGCTCCACTGCCATAAGGGCCTGCAACTCAGAAACCCTTCTTGCAGAAGTAATGGCCAACAAAAAAGCAGTCTTCCATGACAAGTATTTCAATTCAGCAGTAGCCGCAGGCTCAAAAGGTTGTAGAGTAAGTTTCTCCAACACAAAATTGAGATCCCAAGCAGGAGTAGGAGCTCTATTGGGGTCTTATATTCTTTGCCCTCTAAGAAATTGCTTGAACAAAGGATGCGAAAACAATGGTGGGTCACAATCATAGTGAGCTGAAATTGCTGCAGCATGAATCTTAATGGAAGAGAAAGACAAACCTTTGTCCAGTAACTCAGTAAGATATTGAAGAGCCACACTCAAATTTGGCTCAGTAATCTCCAAATTTTTGCTGCACTCCAAAACAAAAATCTCTTCCATTTTTCTCGTACTTTCCTTGTACTAGGTCGTCTGGCTTCCATAATCACATTTAAAACTTGTTGAGGAAGCTGAGACCTGCTGTCTTTCAAAAAAGAATATGCCAGGCTGTTAGATGCAGAGAGTGAAGCTTGACATTGAGCAGATGACCGTCCCTCTGAGACAACAGGTGTGGAATCAAGGGTAAAGGCCATGGAGGCTTCCTTACCAGACTCCTCAGTAATGGGTACCAGTGCTGCGAGGCCAATCTGGAGCTATTAAAATCATCCTTGGCTTGTCTTGTCTGACCTTTAGAAGCACCTTTGGAAGAAGAGGCAGAGGTGGAAAGGCATACACATGAAGATTTTTCCAACTGAAAGAAAGAGCATCCACTTTCCAAGCTGTGTGATGAAATCCCTTCGTGCAAAACTTTGGCAGCTGGTGGTTTAGTGGAGAAGCGAACAGATCTATGTCTGGAGTTCCCCATGACACTGTCAGTTTTGAAATACATGAAGATCCAGTTTCCACTCGTGGGGATCCATGATTTGTCTGTAATACATCTGCTAAGGAGTTCTGTGCTCCGGCAGAAACCTTGCCTGAAGAGTTAGTTGCAGACTGGCGCAGTCTCCCATAAAATCATTGCTTGTCTGCACAATGGGTAGAATGTGTTCCCCTTGTTTGTTGATGTACCACATGACAGTTGTGTTGTCTGTTAGAATCAACACCTGCCCTGGAAGAAGTAACTCCTTGAAAGCAATTAATGCAAACTGAACTGCTAACATCTCTTTCATGTTGATATGTAGATGCTGTAGTCTGGCAGGCCACTTGTCTTGTATCCACTTTCCATTTAGATGAGCTCCCCAAGCAATATCTGAGGCATCTGTCGTTAGAATCTGACTTGCCTCTGGCGGGTCTAGAGAGTCCCTTGTTTAGGTGACATTCCTGAGCCCACCACAAAAATTCCTTTTGAATGCAAGGTATTATTTGAATGACAGTGTCCAAATCCTGGCAGTGCTGTGTCCACAGATTTTGAGATACCATTGTAGCTTCCTCATATGCAGTTTGGCATTGGAAGCACCAGAATACAAGATGCCATGAACCCTAAGGCTTGAAGGACTGTCCTTGCAGTCAGCCGGACTGAAGAGATAGATGATGGAAGTAACTGGAAAGATTCTTTTGTTTGTCCGGGGTTAAAAGGCCATCTGGGCTGCTGTATTCAGTCTCACACCCAGAAAGCACATGTCTTGAGAGGGTACTAGACTGGACTTTATTTCGTTCACAGAATACCCTAGGCATCTTAGCACTGCTATGACATATTCAGATGCTGTAGAAGATCTTCTTTTCTTGAGCCAGAATCAGGCAGTCGTCCAAGTAAGGATAGATTTGGATTCCTTTTAGCCTGAAGTAAGCTATCACTGGAGCCAGAACCTTTGTGAATACTCTGGGCAGTAGATAAGCCAAAGGGCAATGCAGAGAACTGATAATGAGAATTTCCAGCTCAGCAGATACTTCCTGCAACTTAGTCTTATTGGCACATGAAGGTAAGGTTCCTAGAGAACTAAAGTTACCATCCAGTGATCTTTGCCCAGCAGAGGTAAAAGCTGTTGTAACGTCAACATTTTGAACTTGGGAATGTCCAGATAAGTGTTGAGGATAGATAAATCCAGAATTGGTCTCCACGTGTTCCCCTTCTTTGGTACTAGGAACAGGCGAGAATAAAATCCTAGGCCCCTTTCCGGCACCGGAACTGACCGAATGGCCCCTATTTGGAGCAACAGAGAAATTTGCTTGTGAGCCTCTGTTCTTTGAAGAGGAGGAATGTCTGGCATGCCTTTGAAAGGAGGCAAGGTATGGAAATAAAACCTGTAACCGTGGTGAATAATATCCAGAACCCATCTGTCTTGGGTAATTAAATCCTAATTTTCTTTGAAAAGAGACAGCCTTCCTCCCAAAGGTGCTGCCAGGCGAGAACGTACTGGCAGCTGAAAAGCAGGTCATTGGGTCTGCTTACGAAAGGACTGACCCTGCCCTCACCAGAAGTCTGAGCAGGGGAACTCCCTGTCCTAGGCCTAAAAGAACCTGAGCTCTGCCCCTACCACGTAGACCTACCCCTAGACTGGGAATCATAAGCAGGATAAGTCCATCCTTAGTAGGCCAATTTCTACTAAACTTGGGCTGCACCTGCAAAAATCTTTAACAGTTTGCATAGACTTAGCCTTGTCCTCCATTTTCTTCAAAACTGCTTCCACAGGGAAAAACAACACATCAGACTGTAAGGGAGCATCCAAATCCTTGTCTTAACATGCTCAGCTAAATTCTGATCTCTCAGCCAGGCGTGCCTACGAAGAACAGAACCAGTGGCAGCCACCCTGGAGGAGGCCTGCACAGCATCAAAACCACACTGCAAGGAATGTTTACCCACCTGTTCAGACACATGAACTAAATCCTGCAACTCTTTACACTCAATACCTTCAGCCAGAGCATCCACCTTAGATTTCAACTGTGAAAGAAGATAATTCTGAAATTTTAACATGTGAAACTGACAATTCAACGGCCCCATGGCTAAAGTGGAAGAAGTATACACTTTCTTTCCCCATCTATCCAAAGCCCTTGCCTCTTTATCAGGAGGGACAGGATTTTTAACAACTGAGGCCTTCACACCTTTAGGCCCCTGAGAGACAGTTTCTGGGTCTGCCCTAGGACTCTTAAAAGATACTTATGAGCTTCAGGCACCCTATAATACCTATCCGGTTTAACTGGGGCAGGAGGCAAAGAATCAGGATTCAGGAAGCCTCTGCAAACACATCTTCCACCACATTCAAAACAGGAGGTATAGCTAAAGGCCTATGCTGGGGTAAAACAAAAATTCCCTAAGCCTTTTCCTGGAATCAGAGAAATCTTGACCTTCCCATTTAAAATGCTCCCTCATGGAATGCAGAGTCTCTGAAAATGAAAAATCCTCAGGAGGAGAAGCAGAAGGAGTAGAATCATCCACATCAGAATCAGAATAAGGAGGGTACTCCTGCAAGTCTTCAGCCGAAGACTCAAGCCTCGAGCATTGCTCAAAACTCTCAAACTCAGGTTCCACCCTAGGCCTCTTATCAGGAGGGGCATAGAACCCTAATCATAGTAATCAAATCCTCTGCCATTTTAAGCATATGTTTCTTAGGCAAAGATCCTGAAGCACTAGGAGAAACCCCCACAGAAGCTAAACTTGGCCTGCCCTCAAAGAAGCCTTGGAAACTGAAGGGGCTCTAACCACCTTAGGAAGAGGGAAGAACAGCCACCGGAGAAGCCCCTCAGCCTGGCCTACTTCCTGAGGATACATCCTGCAACAGTAAAGTCTCTCCTGAGACTCCAAAGAGACACCTGGCAAAACCTCCGGCTCCACTGAGCCTTCCAAAGAACCGACGTGTGGGACTGTCGGTTCCTCCACCAGGCTTTGCTGCTTTATCTTTTAGCGAAGCCGCGTCGCATCCGGCGGCATTTTATAATTACAGCTTCCCAAACACTAACCTGGCACAGTCTAACCTTCTCTTAATAGTGCGTTTGTTAAATCTAGCACAGCGGCATCCAACAACGTGCTCAGGCCCTAAACAAGGTATACACAAAGTATGGTAATCCCTATGAGGTATCTGTTTCCCACAAGAAATACAGTTATTCACTTTTCTGACATCCGGTTAAATACTGAGGCAAGAAAAACAAAATATTCCCCAGTACTTAGCCAACTTTGATTAGGTCTGAAACTCTGACTTCAGAAACTTTCAGAGCGCCAACCTGCACTCGCAAAATTGCTTCTGCATCGGACCATGCGGCAAAAGACTGAGGATATGGCGTCGGTCATGCGATAGTACCCTGGCGTGCTGGCGTCAGTCTAATGCGCCCTGACCGACGTCAGCCATATACTTTGGTATTCGGGCCGACTGGACAGCGGACTACCCAATAGTTAGGACTGCAGCAATGTGGAATGAAGAACATCACTGAGGTTTCTCAGTCTCTGAAAAAGTACTGAGTTGATACCGAAGGATTTTTCAGAACGTATACCCATTCCTCCTGTCCTGCCTGCTGTAGAAGATGTTTGCCTTACTGCCTGCAGTTTTCCTGATAGTCAGCCAGCTGTCCTTAAAAAGGCAGATAGATAAGATGTATAAAGTTCCTCCATCTTTTAAATGTTTATACTCTTATTCTGAACTAAGCCAGCAGCTATAGCTCCTACTCTTTCCAGTAGGCATGGGAAAATTATTGATAGGTATGGGGAAAAAGTGTATAGTTCTGTAACTTTGAATTTCAGAATTTTAAATTGTTTGGCTCATATGTTACATTTTATTCTGACATATTGTGAAATTGAATGTTTTACCTACAGCTTCTTATGAAGAAAAATCTGCTTTAAATAACTTGGTTTCTTCTGCTGCATGGGTCACTACTTCTTGTTTGCATTACTCTGTTGATACTACTTCCAGGGCTGTGGCCACTGGTACAGTTTTAAGGAGGCTTGTTTGGCTACATTCTCAGAACCTTCCAGATGATAAAAATGAGATTTTGAATTCTCACTTTGTTATTTAGTGTTTGGCTCTTCTGCTGCGTAGGTAATCAAAAAATCA
The DNA here is from genome assembly GCF_019279795.1 of Protopterus annectens. Classification (NCBI taxonomy): domain Eukaryota; kingdom Metazoa; phylum Chordata; order Ceratodontiformes; family Protopteridae; genus Protopterus; species Protopterus annectens. The sequence continues at coordinate 398,656,753 of NC_056735.1, forward strand.
CTTGTTCAAGGGAGTTTCTTGCTCCTCCTCCAGTTCTGGCAAAAAACAGAATAAACAGTCTCATCAGAATTCAGATAAACAGAAGTTTAAAAGAAAGCTGAGGTTCCAAACAGAAGTCTCAAATGTCACAAAACCAAGGACACACCAACAAGTCTGAAGGATCATTCAAGAAACCTTGCGACCCCCTCCCACCCTGGCCTTCTATCTCTTCCAGAAAGTCTGAATCTCCATTTTACTCTTCAGCAACAAATTGTTTCAGACAAACGGGTTCTGAAAATCATTCATCAGGATTACAGGTGGCAGTGGGAGGAAATTCCTCTTTTCCAGAGTGTTCTCCTATCCATTCTGTGCTTTTAGCAGTGGGTGATGCGTGTAACTACCCACAATTTCCCAGATACTCAACCTGCTGCCTAAAAAAAAAAAAAGGCAGATCGTTTGAATAGGGTTCCTCATTTTTGCAAGTATGTATGCACTCATCCCAAACCTGACCTACCAGCTACAGCTTTAGTTAATATAACTGCTGCTGAACATTAAGTTAATTGAAATACTTCACTTTCTGACAGGGATGGTAGAATAATTGATAATTATGAGAAAAGGTGCATGCTTCTGCAACTTTGATTTTTAGAATTTTGAATTGTCTGTCAGACTTGCATGCTAAAAGCTTTATTCTGATTTTGAAATTATGAGGAATGTTTTGTCTGCAGTTCCTTCTTGTGAGGAAAAGTCTGCTTTGAATGGTTTAATTTGTTCCATTTCACAGGTCACAACGAGTGCGTTTGACTGTAGATATTTTTTCCTGGGTTATGGCCACTGGTACTGGATTGCCGTGTTAATTCTCAGAACCTCCTAGAAGATATAAAAATGAGATTTTAAATTCTCCTTTGGATAGGGGGTTAGTTTTTGGATCCTGTGCTGCAGAGGTCATCAAAAATGTGATGAGTAAACCGATTCAGGGAATCTCGTAAATGTTTTAGCCCTACTTTTCCAAATTTTCCAAGGGATTCTACACCCGTTGCCCAGTTTTGGCAAGAAACAAAATAAACCATCCGAGCAAAATGCTGGTAAGCAGATATTTAAGAAGCAGTGGCAAGGAGGTTTCAAAAACAAGGCAGGAATCACCAAAAACAATGGATATTCAAACAAGTCAGAATGACTAGGCAAGGGCTAATGTGCCCCCACCCCCCCGGTGGTCCATTACCCCTTCTAGTAAGTCTGACTTTCTATTTCCCTGTGGCAACACAGTTTCAGACAAACTGATTTTGAAGATTATTCATCAAGGTTGCAGATGGCCGTGGGAGGAAATTCCTCCTTTTCAGGAAGTAATTCCTCATCCATTAGACTAAACTCCTCTGTTTCCCCCTGTACTTAACATATGCTGTCTAAGGTGGTAGTAGAGCCAGTTACTCCATCTCAGTTTGGTAAAGGTTTTTACTTAAGGATGTTTTAGGTGCCAGAGAAAGAAATTGCATGGAGACCAGTTCGGGATCTGTTTCCAGAACGCTTTTGTTTTATATACAGCATCAAATACGACAGTTTATGAAAGCAAGACATTTTATATACGGTGTAATTCAGACTTGTGTTTTTTCATAGAGTTAAGGAAATTATGTCAGCACAATCATTTTATTGTAATGATGAATTATTCATGAGGATATCTATTTAAGAGTGACTAAGACCTTATACTCATTTGTAATTGATTGGACTGATGAAGCCTTAATAGCCTTAATGGTGAAAGCACTTACATACTTTTGTTAATAAAAGTGTTAGATTTATACTGTGGTGCATCTGGCAGCATTCTGTTCATGCAGAGGACTTTTTCAGCTTTGAAGAAACTGTTCATTAGCTGTGTTTGTTCCAGTGGATGTGCGAAATATTTTTCGTTTTACTTCTATTTTACACCATGGGAACATTTACTCTGCGGGGGTGCTTTTTTGTGATATTAGCATTACTCTACTTTGTAACGCACCACCAAGGAGACAAAGCAGCTACGCAGACGCCTCCCATTGAATTACCTTACGTTGTGAATGGTCAGTTGGGGGAGAACCGGAAATTTGACCGATTTCAAGCTTGTATAGCGGGTGATGAAAATCTGTTAATGCTATACGAAGCAACGGATGATGTGAATTATAACGACACTGATGCAACGGGTTTATTGGGCCTTTCTGAAGCACTTGGTACCTTAGAATCGGACTTTTTGAAACTCAAACGACTACAGCTACAGAGACAACACTTTGAAGTGTGCGTTCGCAGAAAAATCGTACCTAGAGGTTTATGAATCCTAAAAATGCCGATAACAGGTAACCTCTTTCCTGAATTACTATTTAAATGGCAACAACTAAATTTAGAATTAAGCATGAGTTACATGAATCTGTTGAATGCCTTTTTCCGTCCTAAAGAGGACCAACTACAGGACAAAATTATAAAACAACAACAGGCCATTAGCATGAAATATCAGAGTGCTAAAGTTGATTCGGGTATGGAAAGAATGCTTGACAATGTTTTACTGTATGAAAAAAGACTGCTTGAGCAAAAAAGAAATAAAATTCAAAGAGACACAAATGACTTTAGACTGGGCCATGTCTTCACTTGGCCCAGGGGTAACTCTAACGGTGTGCATGAACAAAGGCACCAAGGACATGATTCTGTTAGAATCAAAGACTTAATCACAACTTTTGCAGTGGTTTTAAATGAAGATAATACGTACAATTTAAATGGTGACAGTAGAAATGTTAATAAAAGTATCTGTGAGCCTAATACAGGAATTTTAACAACAGATAGAAATCCTAATGTAGACACTACATCAAATGGGTCTCCAGACAGTTTAGACAGTGGTAATAATGTAGCCTCTGTATCAAACCACAATACAACTGAACCCACAGTTAGAAGGAAGATTCCCCTTCATGTTACTGGTCAGGGAAATAGTTCTAATCAGTTTACCCCTTTCCCCATAGACCTCCAACATCAAGCCAAATGGCAGAGGTCGATGAGCAGAGGGAGACAGAAGCGGAAAGGGTCGGGTGGAGAACACAGAGGACCAACAGTGAAAAAGATGTGGGAATGGATAGACAATCATTAATAATCAATTTATCAAGTAGGAATTTAACCGTACATGAAACACAAGTTTTTAATATGGGACTACCATTCATACCAACTAGTAGAAGTGATTTATCAGATACCATCATAGACCTTAAGGTGTTTACACGTAATGTTCAATTAAAATTAGAATATGGTTACAATACTAGCATTACAGACGGCCCTATGTTCCGTGCTCAGAGTACATATACTCCTAATCTACATCCATTTTTAGATGTCTTTGCAAAGTTAGTGGAAGATGATATACATAAGATGGATACATCTAGAAGAGATAAAAGGAGTAACAACCTTACGTTTAAACAGAGAGCAGCACTAAATGATTTATGTAATGATTATTCAATAATTATTAGACCAGCGGACAAAGGTGGTCCTATAGTGATCATGGATAGCGATAGTTATAGAGGTAGTATGGTAGCCTTATTACAGGAAGAGAAGTTCTATTCTAAAATCAATATGGAGGAAGTGGAAAATAAAGTTTTTAGAATTTATGATATGTTGGATGACACTTTGAAAAGTGGTTATATTAGTTTAGAAGTATTTAAATTCTTAAGGGTGAATAACCCACTAATACCTATAATTCAAGGACTTCCTAAAGCACACTTATGCCCTAATAACCCTCCGATGAGACCCACTGTAGCTGGGAGAGTATGGGTAACTGAACCCTTATCTATCTACTTAGAACACTTTTTTAGACGAGTAGTTGACGCAAACACTTAGATCGTAAGCGATTTTTACTAGACTTATATGATTATATGAGAAATGCAATGAATAATGCACATTATATATTGGTTACACTAGATGTGAAAAGCCTTTACTGTAATACCCAATGAACAAGGTATTGAGAAAATACATAGTTATATGTTGATACATTCAACAAATGAAGTAAGATTTGTAGATTTATTGACTCTTCTTAGAGACTATATTGTACAACAATATTTTTATATCTGATGAGGAAATATATATTCAAAATGATAGCGTGGCGATGGGCACTTCGTGCGCCAACAGCTATGCCAACATTGTTATGGCCAGTTGGGAAGAGGAAAAATTATTTCCATTAGAGAGTACCTTCGTTGAAGGTTGTGTGTCAGGCCTGGCAAGTCGGTATGTAAAAATCTACTGCCAATCATTAGCTGACCAGAGTTCCGCTGTGGCGACCCCTAACTGGGAGAAGCCGAAAGATACAACAGAGAGTTATAAAGTGAATGTTTGGTTCTACAGACATTTCGTGGATGATTTGTTTTTAATTTGGACAGGCGATGAAATAACCTTACATGAATTTGTATTAGAAATAAATGGCTTGACTGAATATTTGAGTTTCACAATGGATCACTCACGAAACAGTATATCATTTTTAGACATACATATTGAGAGATTGGAGAATGGATTGTTGAATACGGGGGTACATAACAAGGTATGTCACAGGAATACAATGTTACACAGAAAGAGCATGCATCCCCAGTATGTTTTTAAAAATGTAGCTAAAGGTCAAGCCATGAGGGCTTCCAGGTTAAATCCAACACAGCAGGGATATGACCTGGAGTTACTAGATTTAAAGGAAAGACTCTTAGACAGGAGCTACAAACTGAATGAGGTGAATATGGCTATTGGAGAAGCTTGTTTAGTAACAACAACCAAAGCTTGCCCATATTTTTCTAGTGTAAGTACTCATTTGAGTGAAGAGTTAAAAGAAAGGACAGGCAATCAAATGAAAGTACCAATGTTCTATACCCTAGATACTAATACCTTGAAGAACATAGTACAGAAACACTCGGACATTTTAATATTAGATGAAGGTATTAGAGAAATAGTAGGAGAACAACCAAAGTTTCTTTTTAAGAATAGAAATAATTTAAAATTAGAAGTTATGTACTTACCATAACGTTCCATCTGAGTAGGTGGATTCATTTGTCTGCAACCTGTGGGTTATGGATCCGATATCGGATCCGAACCGGCATGGTTTTACCAGCTATGGATCCGAGCTCCTAGCTCCTCCCCTCACCCATAATGCCCTGCTCTCCCTACATGACCTCAGATCAAGTTTGCCCTGAATCAAAATACCCTGAAAGGGGTAACATATAATATGCAGGAAACTGACAAGGCCAGGGGGATAGGAGGGCGGGATGGTTGCAGACAAATGAATCCACCTACTCAGATGGAACGTTATGGTAAGTACATAACTTCTAAATCTGAAGTAAGAGATTCATTTGTCTGCAACCTGTGGGACAGAGTCCCCAGCTACCTGAATCTTGGGCGGCAGTCATGGAAGGATATTCCAGAGCACCGCGGAGCCAAAGAATGCTCTACCTCTAGATGTGATATCCAGCTTGTAATGAGAAATAAAGGTATGGGATGAAGCCCAAGTGGCTGCTGAACAAATGTCATCCAGAGGAATCCTAGCCGTAAAGGCCGCTGAGGTAGAAACTGACCGAGTTGAATGGGCATGGACTCCCTCTGGTGCGGGCCTCCCAGAGGCTTGATAAGCTAGATTGCCTATGACCAGCTGTTCTGTTAAGATAAAAACGAAGCTGCCTGTGAACATCCAAGGAATGCAGCTTGTATTCACCCTTGTTTTGATATTTAGGAAAGAAAACAGGGAGGTTAATGGACTGATTAATATTTGCTTCTGAGGCCACCTTAGGAAGAAAGGAGGGATTGGTCCTGAGGTATACGCGGTCCGGATGGAAAACCAAGTAAGGAGGCTTTGAAGATAAGGCTTGAAGTTCCGAAACTCTTTTGGCCGAAGTAATGGCCACTAAGAAAGCAGTCTTAAGGGATAAAAATTTAAGATCTACTGTGGCCGCAGGTTCGAATGGGGGAGCGGTCAAGGCCTGAAGAACCAAGGACAGATCCCAAGGAGGAACCGCTTGCTTGACAGGGGGCCTAAGGAGAAAGGTGCCTTTAAGGAAGACTTTACACAATTTGGCAGACATAAGTGGTCCAGAGTCATGACCAACATGATAGTGAGAAATGGCCGCAAGCTGCACTTTGACCGTGGAACTACTGGCACCATCATTAAAAAGAGAGGTGAGGAAGTCTAGCACCAGAGGAAGGGGAACCGTGAAGGGATTTAGACCTTGCCGCTCCGCCCAAATGGAGAACTGTTTCCATTTACTGCGGTAAACTTTCCTGGTAGATGGCTTATGAGCCGCTACCAAGATGGCCTTAACGGGAGATGAGATACCGGGAGTCCTAATTAGGAGTGGAACTGGAGCAGCCAAGCCGTTAGCTTCAGGTTGTCCAGATTCGGAGTTGGTAGGTTCGATGGATGCGAAATCGGATGCGAAATCAGATCCGGAATGGGATCTAGAATCCAAGGTGGATTCACCGAGTGAGACCTTAGGAAAGGGAACCAGATCTGTTGAGGCCAGAATGGGGCAATGAGAATCATTCTGCACCCCAACCGAGAGGCTTTCTGAAGAACTTGGAGCATCAGAGGCAAAGGGGGGTAAGCATAAAGAAGACCGGGAGGCCAAGCATGCACCAGAGCGTCTCTCGGGGAATCCCCTGGAGGAGGGATTAGAGCGAAAAAAATGTCGCACTTGGTGTTTAAGGGAGACGCAAAAAGATCGCAACAAGGAGTTCCCCACCGTGCGAAGATACGTTTCGCTACTTGAGCACTGAGAGACCACTCGTAGGGGGAGAGAATGGTGCGACTGAGTTTGTCCGCCAGGATGTTGGACCGACCCGGAATATGCGTTGCGATGAGAAAGCGGTTGGTGGAGATCGCCCATTCCCACACTCTCATGGCTTCTCGACATAAGGGATAAGACCTGGTTCCCCCCTGTTTGTTGATGTACCAGACCACAGACATGTTGTCTGACTGAATCGCAATTGTTCCCAGGGGAAGAAAGGCCTGAAGTGCTCGCAACGCCAAGAGCACTGCTCTCATCTCTAGAACATTGATATGCAGGGAGGTCTCTGAGTCGTTCCACGTGCCTTAGACTGTCCTGCCTGCAAAATGAACCCCCCCCCCACCCGAGGCGGGAGGCGTCCGTGGTCACCGTGGCGAGAGGGGGAGAAGCACAAAAAGGGCGGCCTCCGTGGAGATCCTGTGAGTGGAGCCACCACAAGAGGGACCGCTTGCAAGCCTTGCTGATCGCAATGGGATGATGCAGAGGTAGAGCAAGGTAAGACCACTGAACTTGAAGTGTCCACTGAAGGACCCGCATGTTGAATCTGGCGAGAGGAAGAGGAGATATCGCTGCCACCATGGACCCTAGAGCCCTCAGGACCAATTCCGCCGGAACAGAGCTGGAATGGAGGATGGCCCGCACCTGGAGTCGCAAACTCTGAAGTCTGTCGGCTGTGAGGTAGGCTCTTAACTCCCTCGGGTCTAACCTGGCACCTATAAAATCTATCACCTGAGTAGGGGCCAGGTTGGATTTTGCTACATTTATTGTGATGCCCAAGCGGGGAGCTAGATGACGAAAGGAGTCTCGCGCCAATGAAAGTAGATGCCTTGTTGGGGCGGTAAGGAGCCAGTCATCCAGGTATGGGAAGACCTGCACCCCCTGAAGCCTCAGGTGGGCCGCAACCACTGCTAATACTTTGGTGAACACCCTGGGGGCTGTGGTGAGACCAAAGGGAAGGACCCTGAACTGGTAGTGACTGGCTCCCAGCCGGAAGTGAAGAAACCTCCTGGAACGTCTGTCCATTAGTATGTGGTAGTACACATCCTTGAGGTCTACAGAGCACATCCAGTGGTTCTTTCCCAGAAGGGGAAGGATAGATTGCAGGGTGACCATCCGGAACATCTCTTTGGGAACTGCCAGGTTTAACAGGGACAGGTCTAAAATTGGTCTTAGGTCCCCCGTCTTCTTTGGCACTAAAAAGAACCTGGAGTAGAACCCTGATCCGATCTGGTCTGGGGGGACGGGCTGGATGGCTCTTTTCCCCAGCAGATGGCCAATTTCTGCCGAAGCGGCCTCCTGCTGACCGGGTGGAACGTCGGGGAGGGATTTTAATTTTGGAAAGTGATGAAAAGGAATCTTGTATCCTCTGGATATAATGCGGAGGACCCAGCGGTCTGATGTTATGGACTCCCATGCCGCTAGGTGCTCCGAAAAACGTCCCCCGACTGCCTCCAGAGTGGAGCAGTTGGGCAACCCTTCAGGGCTGCTGCGTGGGCCGTTCAGAGAAAGGTTCTCTGGACCCGAAGTTCCTGGGAGCCCCTCTGCCTCTGGGGCGGCGTCCTCCCTGTCCTCCTCTGCCACGGAAGGACTGGTTGTCCGGAGCGGGTTGGGATTGCTGCGACTTCCGGAACCACATCTTCTTCTGACCCTTTTGGTTCCTAGAGTAGGACCTCTGGGGCACAGAGAAGCAGATTCCGATGGCAGACAGCGTCTTCCCGTCCTTTTCACTCTGGGTCAAGGTGTCGCGAACCGTCTTGCCAAAAAGGGCAGAACCATCGAAGGGGGCGTTCGTGAAGGACGCCTTGAAGGGCTCTGTGAAATCGCAATGGCGGAGCCAGGCCTGGCATCTCGTGACTAGGCCTACTCCTGCAGCTCTAGCGGCTCCCTCAGTAGCATGGGACAGCAACCGCATAGAGGTATTTGTTACGGATCAAAGAGTGGCCATACGGGTAGAGTGCAATAGTTTGTCCTCTTCCGACATGGACTCAGGGGGGGATGCAGCGTATTCTTTAATAAGATCGCGCTGCATCCTGATCACATGTGCCAAGTAGTTGAGCGCCCTCACTGAGAAGGTCACAGAACTAAACATTCACTTCCCCAAGCGGTCCATCATCCGAGACTCCTTGCTCGGAGAGTGGACTGAGGGACTCTCCTGAGCGAGTTCCCTCTTGGTGGCTGCTGCCGTCAACATGGCATCTACAGGGGGCCCCTTACTCCAGTGGGCACGGTCTGCAGGGGGGCTAAGGATTCGGTCTGGCCTTTTGGGGATTGGCTCCACGGTGTCCGGTTCTTTCCACGCCCCGCTTCGAATGCCTCCAAGAACACGGACTCGTCCGAGGAAGACTTTGGGGCAGACCACCCCCCCTTATGCGAAGCATTTCCATGATGTCTCCAAAGGAGACATCCTCGGGGGGTGATCTTGGGGAGCCTTCCCCTTCCTCCAAATCCGTGTCTTCAGTTAAAGACTCGGGGGAGTCTATGTGCCTCCTTTTACACGTATACTTGCGAGGGGCTTCCTCGGGGGGGCTGTCCGAGGAGCCCTCGCAAGCAGTGTCTTGTTCCAAAGGAACAGCTTGGGGCACTGAAGCGGGCTGTCCCAGTGGCCGGATGGTGGAAGCCTGACCCAGTGCAGATGGAGCGCGGGATGGAGCCGAAGCAAGTGCCGGGGGTCCGGAAGCCCTCAACAGAGCCCTCTCCACTACATCAAAAGCCGAGGGGGAGCCAGCCTCGACCAAAGGATCCGAAAGTCGGCTCCCCCTCGGATCCGAAGAGTGGATCGGAGCCGGCCCCGAGAAACTCGGATCAGAGGGACCAGTGCGCACCGACACAGACGGCGCCGAAGGCACACTGAATCCCCCAGATCTGAAGCTCGGAGCCAGGCTCCGAGAGGTCGGATCCGAAACACTCGAGGGCAAGGTCGGATCCGAAGTACCTAGTACTATTGGCGCCGACCCACCCCTGGCTCCGAAGCTGCCCAGCTCCGAACGCTCTGAACCCGGGTAGCGGGTCGGAGAAGGAGCTATAGGCTTGAAAAATGGGGTCGAGCTCCCCCCCAGAGGGGGGGGGGGCAGGAGCACTCCCATCTGCATCTGGGCCTGGATGAACCTTCTCATCATCCGGTCCAGATCGGCGTCAGAAAGGCTATAAGTAGATCTTCAAGAGGCTACCGAGGTAGGCCTTGAGTGCCTCTTCGATAGCCTCGACGGAGATCGGGTCTCCTCCTCCTCAGGCCCCGGTGAAAAGCAGACCGGAGCCGAGGGGGATGGGGGGGAGCCAGTAGCCAAGTTGGCCGGAGGAGAAGCCCGCTTAGCTGGCGTGGCCGAAACGGAGGTCTCGACCCGCCACTTGTGGTGCTTCTCCCTCCGGTCCTTTTTTCTTGCCTCTCTCTCCTCCAACCCAGTAGCGGGAGATTGAGTCCCCGGTGGAGGAGGGAGAGCAGGAGAGGCGGGAACTGAAGCCACGGTTCCCACCACAGGAGCGGGAGCCGAAGCAGAGTCCGGGGGCAGAAGTCCCGCCAGGACCAGCTTCGACCTCCGCTCCTTCAATGCCCTGGGGTTGAACCCTGCACAAATGGAACATCCAGAAGTGAGGTGTTCAACCCCAAGGCATCAAACGCACCGAGTGTGGCCATCAGCAGGGGATAGCTTATGGCCACACTCGGAGCACTTGGAGAAAATTGCCTTAGGGGCTTCTGACATGACAAAGTCTTTTTTTTTTTTTTTTTTTAACAAAAAACAAAAGACAGAGAAACTGTTACTAAATTAGTACACAAACACAAGGCCCCACACAATACACTCTCACAGAAACTACGACCAGCGAGGGGAGGGTAAACTAAAGTTCTTAAAATTAAGAATTTTAAGCTACAAATTATGAAAGGGAACCTAATACAATCACTCAAAAAACACAATAACTATTGAATCTAACGCTTTCTTTGAATACAAAAATCACTTAGCTGAAGAGCTCAGAATCCAAGACCTGGTTACCAGCGCGGCAAACTAGATCTGAGGTCATGTAGGGAGAGCAGGGCATTATGGGTGAGGGGAGGAGCTAGGAGCTCGGATACATAGCTGGTAAAACCATGCCGGTTCGGATCCGATATCGGATCCATAACCCACAGGTTGCAGACAAATGAATCTCCTACTTCAGATCAGATTTTATGTCATCCAAAGAACTTAAGAAAGGAAACTAATAATAATATAGTACATGGAACGAAACCTTGTCATAGATGTAATTATATAGATACTAGGACTTCTTTTATACATCCAGTTACACAACATGAATATATTCTTTATATGCATGCAGATTGTCAAACAGAACATGTAATCTACCTTGCCAGGTGCATATCTTGCAGTGCATTTTATATAGGCAAAACCAACAGGAAACTGAGAGAAATGATGAGGGAACATTTGTACCACACACGCATTGGATCTGAGCACAATGCATTAGCAAGACGTACACTAGCAGCAGGTTTGACACATTATTTTAAGTTCTCAGTACTGCAAGTCATCAGTCCCAGTATTCTGGGAGAGGATGTTAAGAATTTTACAGAAGGCCGTGAATTGAAATGGATTATAAGATTCAGGGCAGACAAGAAGGCTTAATGACAAGGTGCTTTTAAAACCAGTACTACATAATAGAAGACTAAAATCTGTCAAATAAATTCTTTTTGCATTCATTCGTTTACACATTTTCACATAATTTATTTTTATACATAGTTATCAGGTGTTGTATGTTTCTGTATAGTATGAATTAGATTATGATTATTTTAATTTTATGCATACTTTATTATATACATTTTTATTATTGTTGGTTTTAGGAACAATTAATGAATTTAAATATTAGATATGATAATTAAATATATTTGTTATACATATAGTATCAAATACGACCGTTTAGGAAAGCAAGACATTTTATACAAGGTGTAATTCAGGCTTGTGTTTTTTCATAGAGTTAAGGAAATGATGTCAGCACAATCATTTTATTGTAATGATGAATTATTCATGAGGAAATCTATTTAAGAGTGACTAAGACCTTATACTCATTTGTAATTGATTGGTCTGATGAAGCCTTAATGGTGAAAGTGCTTACCTACTTTTATTAATAAAAGTGTTTGATTTATACTGTGGTGCATCTGGCAGGCATTCTGTTCATGCAGAGGACTTTTTCAACTTTGAAGAAACTGTTCATTAGCTGTATTTGTTCCAGTGGATGTGCCAAACATTTTTCATTATACAGAATATTATATTCATAAAGTATTCTAAGAACTAAACCAACACGGGAATGGAGAAGAGATTCTGCTGACAGGGATAATTGCAATTAGGAATACAGACAACAGGCAAGAGGGGGGTGGAATTTATTGGAGAAAAATGGTAAAAGAACCAAGGTATTGGGAACTAAAAATTAGAAAAGGAAAGGTAATAGAATGGGAATAATCCAATAATTTATTTGGACTGCAGGCTGGAGACCATCTCCCTGCGGAGGACTGATGTCAGAGTATAGGCAAATAGAAAGAAATAGGGAGATCCTAAGTGAAAGACCAGTAATGGTAAGTACTGGTAGAGGTTTTAGTACAATCTAGAACAGAAGCTGCTGTTAAAAAAGAAAACTAGTACAGCATATAAAATATTGCATGACAACTATAAGAATCAATCAGAGCAGGTTAGAAAGGATTGGGAAGAGAGACTAGATAAGGAATTCACAAAGAAACAATGGGGGGGATATATGCAAGTCTCCCAAATATACAACAAAGTCTAGAAGATTTAGTATCTTTGCTTGGAGGTGTTTACATAGGTATTTTTATACCCCAAGTAGACTCCAAAGAATTTTTCCTTACGTAGACAAATGTTGGAGGTGTGATAGGGAAGAGAGAGGCAATTGGGAACATATTTCTGGGAGTGTGATGAGATGGCAGACTTTAAAGATTCCCTGCAGACTACTCCATCAGAGATACTGGGTGAGCAAACTGGTGTAACTAACAAAATTACTTTTTTTTAACCATGATATAGAATCAGAATTGCACAGACACGGTAAGGCCTTGCTGAGTCTAATTATGGTGGCTGCCAAAAAAAAAAAAAAATTATTAGAAAATGGAAATTAAACTCTAAACCAGTAGTGTCCAACCCGCGGCCCGCATGCGACCCTCAGACCTCTTCCATGCGGCCCGCAACCCTTAAATTAAAGTTTTACTTTTTTTCCGTTTTTTTTAAATGCTTGCGACCTTTCCCTGGTGTGAGCATGCGCCAAAGCACCCTCCCATTAGTTTTCGCGCAGATAGATGTATTTGCGGCAAGGAAGAGCTGACTTGCGTCCTGTAGCTGTTGTGCGCATGCGTGAAAAACACCCTTCAGTTCGATTTCGCACTGGTAAGATGTATTCGCGGCAAAGAGCTGAAGGAAGACGAGACCGTTGTGCCGAAGAAAAGCTGAGAGAGAGAGAGAGAGAGAGAGAGATTTGTCATTTTTACACAGACACCAGGTAAGCCTAGTATGTTGTAGTAATCTTTACTGTAGTCATTAAAATCCTTGCACACCTAAAACTATCTTACAAACTGTCATCTATTTTTTTAAGTCTATGTTGGGCCATAGAAACACTCTTATCCACAAAGCTGAATATGATCTACCTCTGGTAACAGTTAATTTGAGCTTAACACACACAAACTAAAAAAAAGCTGAAAATAAAATGTGGAAAAACTTACACTCCTGTCTGATGCACACAGCCACATTGTGACGCTAAATTTAAAACATTTTCTGCAGCAGACAGTATAGAAATGGGCCGCTACATAGTTATTTAGCACCAAAATGCAACCCCAAAAAGAACAATATTAGGGAACAAATAAAATTCAGCAAGGGGTAGTCACAATATGACTTTACTTTGGTCAGGCCACTCTTAATTAACCACAGGTGAAAGAGAATTCTTTAACCAGAGCACAGCACATGGAATCATCCTCTAAGTGGGGTAAGGAAACAACAACACTGAAAGGCTTCAAAGTTAAATTGAAACAATACTTACTTAATAATATCAGTTGTATCTGCATTCAGAATACTGAATAACAATGCATAAGAACAAAACTTAATATTGCACAACTGAATAAAATTGTGATTAATAATTAGAAACAGGAAGCTAATGATCTTACATATGCTCTGCTGTAAATATCATTGAAGTGTTAGTGTTAGTCTATGTGTAAATATGATGTTACAAACACATGTGCATTACTGGCTAACCCCATTACACTCCATGGCCCAATACTTTGACTTAATGGTCTGCAAGCTTCTGGTATCTATTTATGTAAATTAGTTTCTCTTTGTATATATATATTTTTTTATCTTTTTACTACTACTTCATTGGAGACTGGGTTGTGTGTGAAAAGGGTAATTTTATCCACCACCTACCTGTTTACCAAATAAATAACTACAGAAAGAAATAATTTATTGTTTTGTCTGCAAATAAAAATGTTAGAGCTGATAATCATGGATCTAATCTAGACACACACAGCCTTCTAAATGACCATTTGTATAGCAGGTGAATATCAAGAGCTAACCCAGCGACCATAAGCTAAATCCGCCCTACCTATAGCTTTCTTTCAGGTTCACAGTGAGGACATCATTGATGGTAGGTAGACACTTCTATCAGCAAAGCACTGCACTATGATTTATAGAACTAGTATAGATGCTTGTGTTGCACAGCTGAAGAACAGAGCTAAAAAAACTAGGAATTTAATGAGCTGTACGATTCCATAATAAGATACAGAATAATTTGTATATAAGAAATAATGAAAAAAGTGCCTACTTAGTAAGATAAACTGACCTAACCTTATCAAAAGCTGGGGGTGTTTGCAGAGTAAGTAAAATTATTGGTGCACAGTTGAAAGTTTTAACTGAGAAAAAGATAAAATGTTAGTGAAAAACACAACTGTATAACATTAAGTGAGGATATGCAGTTAAAATAACAGTGAATATGAAAAGGATTGATATTGTTACTTTGCAATGTTATGTAAACATTATTTGCATGCTAGATGGAAGTATGAGTGGCAAAATTGTGTACCTCGATATATACAAGTGAACACAATTTGTCTGACTGAAGGTTGCAAAACTTTTATGATATTAATTAAGATGATAATGCTGCTAATATGCATAGCTGCTTTGCTAGACAGACATTTATATCTCAATGTCTTCACATTTAATACTACATTTTAGTGTCACTTTTATTAACATCTATTTATTGCATATACCAGCCCAGCATTACATTATCACAGCCCACTTTGCATAATTTATGTGAATACAAAAATCTGATAATTTTCATAACCTTTTGCAAATAATCATTAGTAAATTCAGCTCTGCACACCCCATGATGAATATTTCACTATATGATTATCAGATCATGTTAGCTTGTAAATGCCACCTCATTGCCTTAGTTTTAACTATTTATTTCTTATTAGGATTATAGAAATAAGACTGAAAACACTGAGAAACATACTGGTTGCAAGAGAATAATGATTTGTCCTGTTAAGATGAGTACACAGACACTCTGCACTTCTAAAGAACATCATTTTCTAGGTGACAAGTAAAAAAGTCTCTTAAAAGTATTGGCCAGACTGATTTTTATGACACCACAATAGTCAACCTCCTTTCCAAGCAATAAGCTCCATTTTCTGCATCACTGCAGCTGCTGTCAAGCAAGCAGTTCAAGCCCAGCCCAGTATTCTGTCCTGTGACCTTCTTCTGCCATAATTCATTCAAAAATATTTACTCAGTTAAAGAGTGAAAGACCATAATAAAGCTTTTGATTCAATGAGCTTTGTCTTACGGAATTCATTACCACCTGACATTCATGCCTCAATGAATACATTTAAAACTAGTCCTAAAACCCTAATGATGTCTCCAGCTGTTTCCTCAGGATCATCCTAGTGATGCCCCTAGGCATCAGATATTGGCTGTTGATACATACATTACTCCTTGCAAGAAACCAGGGCTCAATGAAAATTATATGCTTCTGTTACTGAGGGTAAAGTATCAAAACAAAGAGTGTGAATCTGGTTGTGTAATTCACTTAAGAGACAAAAGTTAGTGGTATACAAAATTACTAACCAAGGTGCACGCTTTTGTGAAACACATAGGATGCCATATCTTAAGCTGATGATGTATGCAGAGTAAATAAAATTGTAAACAGCTAAGGAATTAAATGAGGAAATATAAATGGATACGATAGAATCCGTGTCAAATAATTAAATGAAAAAAAATGCAATAAAAGTAGTGGCAATAAGAAAGTGAATTATGAGGTACACAAATGTATGGCACAATTGAAATTCAAGCCTTGTGCACTAGGTGTGACAAACATACCAGGATGAAGGGTCCTTTGTTTAATTAATTATGCAAAAATTGTGTAGAATCCTTTTGTAAATGATGAATAGAATGAGAGTGTTCAAACGAATATGCATGTTGCTGAGTCAAACACACAAAAATGTCATTTCTGTAAGTTATAGTAATAGTGGAAAGTACTGATGTTGTGATATCACAGTAAAGGGACAGTGCAGCAAGAAACTCAGGCTGGTGGAAACAGAAACAGTAAACTGTATTGTCTGACACTTCAGTTAGCAATTCTGAGTTTCTCTTTCCACCAGCCTGTCTTGCTGGATGTGTTTGACCTTTTTGTTTTTTTAATTGTTTATTGTAGTGCAAAATGGGTATTAGTTAAAAGGGAGGGATTACTGAAGTTTACTAGTGAGATGTTCTGGACTGCACTGTGT
The DNA here is from genome assembly GCF_019279795.1 of Protopterus annectens. Lineage (NCBI taxonomy): Eukaryota > Metazoa > Chordata > Ceratodontiformes > Protopteridae > Protopterus > Protopterus annectens. Next base: position 398,673,217 of record NC_056735.1, read on the forward strand.
GAAATGCAACTGTATATGTATTTTTCAAAGCACATGAAAAAGTGAATGCATGAGTGAAATAAAATGTGTGCATCTACAGAAGACTCTTAATAAATCAGTCCTGGATGTTTTGCAGTGCTTGATTTGATGCATAGTTTTGTACACTTAAATGAAAATTATTTTGGTTCATGCTTGTAGTTAAGTTGGTTGTTTGGCTAGATTTTCATCATTTTGCAACTCGTACCAGGCTGGAAACACAGGCCATTGTAACTGCACAGCACATCTGATTATTTTATTTAGAATTGCCCTATGAGCTTTGTGTGAAGGAAGTAGTTGTTATGCTCTGCTTTGTGAACTTTGAGGGAGCAGAAAGTTTTTTTGCTTGACATCTTTGGCTTAATTTGATGGCCTCTAACATATTCAACAAACCAGTTTTGTGAACTGTAATATATTGAACTATGCTGACTCATTTGTAAAAGTACTTGTTAATATGCACAGTCTGAATAATTCATTACAACCAGCGCATATTACTGACCTCTGACTGCTCGTGTCATTCCTGATTGCTGTAACTGCTTCTTTAAATGCTTTTAAATTGTTAGGTCTCACTAATACCTCCTTTTCTTGCTAGCCAAAGGAAAATAGAGTCACATTTTCTAGTCTTTCTTCCTGCTTACTCCCTTGTTCAACTTATGTATTTAAAGAACCTTTTAAATAAGTCATAAGCAGCATGTGTTGTCTGTTAGATGAGGAATAGATTGCTAAGCAATATTTCAGTTATACTGTTCTATTGGTTATTCCTCAGTGCTGTCTATAGGCAAAATGGCTCAAAAGAAAGGGGTGTTAGTGTAAGTCCATCAAACTAATATGAAACAGAGGTCAATATGTTATTGATTGTGGTCTTTTCCAATAGGTATCTGTCGGCTTGTCTGTCTGTTAACTGACTATGTAAGCTAGTCTGTGAACATCTCAATGCATTCGTGCTTGAAGTGTTTGAAGCATTCCTGAATTTCATAATTTCCTGTTGCAATTACAGAAGTAAGCATGTGTTACCCATGAGTGCAAATTGCATACAAAACAAGGCATTATGACAAAAATATTTAAGTGCAATACTTTTGAAAGATAAAATCTTTTAGTATGGGCATATATTTGACTGATCATATAAAGCTGAAAGGCCTCGGTTGAAGCCAAATTTTAAAATTGATTCAGCTCATTCCTGAAACCGTGAATGCTTGATTAGCGGCATGATGGTTTCTTTAATGCCGAAATTACAGATGCTTATAATGATACTTAGAAACTTCTCATTAAAAGTGTGGGAGCATCTATGCCTGGTATTATAGAAAAGTTAGTATAATAAAAACAGTGAATTAAAGAAATGAATACATTTTGTCTATATACAGAGGTAAAAAAACAGAGATGTTAATAGCTTCAAATAATGTTTATTCAGCACAAAAATGCTTAACTATTTTTTAGCCAACAGTGCATTTCTTTTCATCTATTTGGGCACTGCTTAGCCTTAGCTACGGTCACTGAAGCAGTTATATAGTATAGCAATAACCCACGCCTGGGTGTGGGTAATGCTGGATTTACCCACGGTTGGCGTGGTTTGGTCCCGAGGGCAAAGCCCGAGGGACCAAACAAAGCCAACCGTGGGTAAATACAGCATTACCCACACCCAGAAGTGGGTTATTGCTATTATACCATGACATTATTTAAGAAAAGAAACTATTACTTTTCTTAAATAATGGCATAGTATAATGCCTGTTTACTGCCCTTCCGCAGATGTCCGGCATCCGCGGCAGTTCTGACATCAGAGCTGTGGGCAAAAGCAACGGAGAAAGCAAGTTCTCCGTTGCTTTACTGTTTTCGCTATGTTAAATGGGTTTAACATAGCGAGACAGTTTTAAAATAAGCAACGGAGATGTCCGTTGCTTATTTTAAAACTGTCTCGCTATGTTAAACCCATTTAACATAGCGAAACAGTAAAAAAAAGCAACGGAGATCTTGCTTTCTCCGTTGCTTTTTTTTAAAACCTGTCTCGCTATGTTAAATGGGTTTAGCATAGCGAGGCAGCTTTAAAATAAGCAACGGAGATCTCCGTTGCTTATTTTAAAGCTGTCTTGCTATGTTAAACCCATTTAACATAGCGAGACAGTAGAGTTATACTAATGGAAAAAAGTCCGGGCGACCGGACCTTTTTCCATTAGTATAACTCGATTTACAATGTGCACGCTGGCCAATCAGCGTGCACGTTTTGAGGGGGGGCATGGTATAATATGGAATACCCACTAATTGCGAAAGGAGAGCATTTCTAAAGCTTTTAAGCAGGATTATTGTAATTTCAGCATGGATGGAGTTATAAAAGGAGACATTTTTATTAGCAGATAAAATAGATCAGGGCTGGGAAAGTGACACTGCCCCATTTTCACTTCAAGGGATGGTTATAAGTTGATTCAGAGTTTCTTTTTTCCATATTGTGGACATTAATATAATAATTTATATATCAAAGTAGAATGCAGTTGAAATTCAGGGTTTCTAAGACGTCACAACATCATTCTACATATCTTGTTTAGGCTGAACAGAAGACTGTTAAGGGAAGGCAATATTCAAGTTTTGGGATTAATTACTACCTTTGTAATTACTTGGTGAATGTCAGTGGTGAGCAATGTATTTATTTTGTAGGATATTTTCTTTGCTTATCTTTGCCCCCATTGTCAAAAACCACTAAATATGGAGCTACTTTCTGTATTAAAGACCTTTTGTTTTTTTGCTCTTCAGTTTACGTGAGAGACTTTTTTTTGGTCCATTTCTGTTGACTCAATGCGGCCCTTGCAACTGAAAAGGTTGGACACCCCTGCTCTAAACTGTACTAGAAGTAGTAAATATTGTAACAAAGATAAAACAACTGGAATTGGGATATCTGGAAAAGGGTAGGAGCAAATTACATATAAAAAAATGTGAATTGTTGGAACAATAAATGTAGAGGAGGAATGAGGTTTAAAAGAAGGTGGGATTTGAATGAGCAATGTAATATCTGACTGACAATGATTGGATAAAGTATAAGTTTGCATGTTTGCAACTAAAATTATGTCAATATGGTTTATGATGTATAACGTTTGCACCTAAAATTATGTCAATACGGTTTGTGTTCATTTATATAAATGTATGACATGTATGACTGTTGATGTCATATGTTATAATTTAATAAAGATTTTTTTTTTAAAACAAGAAACACAGGATAACTGGGATCATTTGCCGCGGTAAACCAAGGATTCTGGCAATCTGAGAAAATCTTACAGAGAATAGCCACTGCTCTGGGCTCAGAGAAGTGAGCTGAGGTGTTCCAAGTACCTTGTGAGTTTGCCATCCGGGTGCTTTCCAAAAACTAGGACACACTGCAGGATTTACATCTTTCAGTATGCTTAAGAATGGCAGGCGATACCAGGAGTAAGCTGGAAACTGTATTATAATCACTAAGACAAGGAATTTGGAAAATGATTGGATATTCACAAACAAGCACTTTCTGAACAGCTTCAAGTGATATAAGCAAGCATTTTTCACCCACAAGGTGTCAATTGCTTTCTTTTTGATCACTGCCCTGACCATTACATTATACTGTGCACCTACATCTAAACACTAGCCTTTGATCACAATATTTATACTTCTTTGCCCAAATTTCTAACTGATCCTCTTGTCAAATACTGTGTCACAATCTTGAACACTTATGACTACATATTTTCAACATTTGTTGTGCTAACAACTTCCATGTTTTTTCCAGTACAAGCACCTTTTTCAGTAGCAGGATTTACATACTTTAAACAAAATTACTCGTCTTAGTTTCTGGACAGTAGCTTCAATGCAGGACATTTATTTTTATCACTGAGAGCCACATTCTCATGCAGAACTTCTCAGACAAGAATTATACCTACAGCAGCTCTCACAACTCGTTCTGAATCTATCTGTATCCACTTAAGTTTCCTACTTCACACAAAACGTATGAAATAAATCTTCTGAGAACTCCTTCAAATGAGATGAAGTAATTCCAATCACTTTACAGACAGCACTTTGCTTTGTGAAACAGGTTTAACGTTAAACTGATTCTTCTCCGATTATTAGTTTCCACTTGGCGCACAGTAATTCTTATATAGTCTCATCACTGCAAAATTCTCTCCCTCTCTCTCTCTCTCTCCTCCAAACTCAAACGCACTATAAATCTGCACAGCTTCTTTCTTTGCAAGTATGCACCTCTTTAGTACAAAGAGCATTCTTAGAATTCCCAGACTTCTCACAGTCAGAAATAAATTGAATTTCTGGATGCACCATTTTCAATTCTCAGAAAACCACCTTATAGACAGACACATCCTGGAGGCTGTATCGGTATCATTTTCATATTTAAGACAAGACAGACTTCTGCTACGTCAATTATGGTACAAAAATGAAAACATTTGACAGCAAAAAACTAAATAAATAAAAATTCAATATTTAAAAAGTAGTAGTAAAACATACAGACACATACTGCACTCTCCAGGAAAGGGCCTTGAATAGAACATGCCACCAACTTTATGATAAAATTAAGTGGACTGGCATACATTACATGTAACACAAGCCTAGCCAAAATAACAGTACAACCACTATAAACTGAAGTGTGCCCTGACAAAATACTACTGTAATGACATACTAGGTGAAAAGAATTTACCAGTCAGTGTAACACACACGGTTAACTAAATAAACTCCCAAAGGAGGAGCAAATATTTTGCAGATTCATATAACTTGCTGGAAAAGCATCTGCACGAGTCACATTCTTTTCACAAACAAAACAAAAAATGAGAACTGTAATGAAATGGGAATGTATTGATGTTTCTTCATAGAAAAATGCATAAGAAGGTGTGCTAAAGTCGATGTGGTGAACAAAGCCAAAGCAATCCAGGTTTGATTAGTGGCTTGTGCATCTGAGCTTCTGGCAGGGAAGGATGGGCAAACACTTCCTGGGGGACAGCCTTCGCCTAGGTGTTCCCTGCAGGGAGGTGTGATCCAATGAGAGGAGAGGATCTTTCACACAACTGGAAAATAAAGGGGAGGAGAGATACCAAGGGCTAGGTCATAAATGAAAAAATTCCCCAGTGGAAACAGTCAATGACACAACCCCCCCCCCCCGATACCCTTAAAGATGTTCTTCATTGCTGCAGTCATAACCTGTGGTGCCCTGCACAATCTTCTGGGGGGCAAAGGGGCCAGCCTTTTTTTGTAAGCAGACCTTGACCTGTATAGTGCCAGCCTGATCCTCCCCTCTGGCAGCTCCTCTGGGGAGGAAAGGAAGTTCCTTCAGGCAAAATTGGCTTTAGGCTTTTTCCTCAATGTGTTGGAGTGTTTGGGTATTATAGGCTACAAGTTTTACTTTCTTTTTTGCTTCCTTTCAAAGGCATGCCAGGCGCTCCTTCTCAGCAAAAGGTGGAGGCTCACAGACAGATTTACTTTAGATTTCTATGGGGCTCTTCAGGAGGTCCCTCCCGCCAGAAGTAGGCCTAGGATTTTATTCTCGGATTCTTTTCCCAAGAAGAGTTTACTTGCACACAAGGATTGTCTATGAGGCTCATTCTGGTTGTCTATTACAAAACACATAGTGAATTCAAGATGTTAACTTTGCAACTTTTTCTGAAGGATTTAGGCAAGGAAAACTTGGATCTCAAAGGATCTCAAAAGAGGCCCTCTCTCACATCCTATCAGGCCCAGTTGCAGGAGGTGTTCCTACTTTACATTGGAACTGCTCTTATATTGCCCTCTGGCTCATCCTTGCTTGGCCTCCATGTACCAGCTCCAGGCTCTTCACAAAGCTCCTGGCGGTCTAGTAGCCTTCAATTTAAATTTATCCTTATTTGGACTGATTGCTGATTCTGGCTCCAAGACAAAGCCTCACACCATCCAATCTACATGTTGTCTTAGTGTGTATGGCAGTGTTAAGGTGCCTAACAAATTCTGTGTCTAAAACAAAGTCCAGTAGGTGCTCACCCTCTGTGACATTGACTTTCTGACAGTGAACACTTTCTGAGATGACACAAAACCAAATTGTTACAAACATTACAAACAAATTGGCTTTTTTCCCTTCTGCTTGCAAGGTTGTGAACATAAGTTCAGGGGTTCATGGGGTTCATGGCATGGATATGTTCTAGCTGCCAACCTGCCAATGAAGGCTTCAGGAAGCTAGCCTGCTATCTCAAAGCGTCAGATCTTAACGACAGATGCCTCAGACATGGCTTAGGGAGCACACACTTCAAAGAAAATGGGTTCTTTCACACTGACCCCAGCTTCAGAACAGAGATAGTCCAGGGGCAGTAGGAGAGGCTCATGGACTCAGTAATGGACAGAGGCAATGGGGTAGCCAGAAAGAATGAAGTAAAAGGGATACAAAAAATAAAAGTTGTACTAAAGCTGAACTAAAACTGGAAAAAGTTGCACTGTATATAAATTTTTGGCAAAAATGTAATACGTAGAAGATAATGTGCAAAATGGTCTGTACAACTGCATTGATCTCAGAAAAAACAAATATGAATGTTAATAATGAATCAAAACTCTTTCACGGCTGTGCAAATCTGTAGTGCAAGTGTGATGCTCAGTGGATGTTGGTGCAATACGTCATATTATAATGCCTCATTTGGATAGTAGCTTGCTGTGACTCTCTCCACCATTTCCACCATCCTCCAGAAGAATGCAACTATGGAAACAGGAAGGACATCTTCTAAAATGCAATCCAAAATCACTTACAAATGGACCGTTAATTAAAAAATATATATATCTGAAGCAATGAAGTCATAGGAGATACTGTTTTGTTTGTTGGAGGAGACACCTGCAGACAAGTCTCAAACTGTACTGCCTGCAAGGATTCTGCAACTGCATTTTGGATTTAAGCCAGAAACACTAAGAGTACAGTTTATCTTTGTCCAGAGACAGATTTCCAATCATCCTCGGTCTTTTTTGAAGGTTTACCTTTCAGTTTCTTTTTAAAGCCTTCCATTGTTTGCATATTAACTTGGAAAGAAAATGCTCACCCTTACTTTATTCAAGTAAAGAACATTATTATTCATCTTTGAATGTTTGTGTCTAATGTTTTAATCCATTAGTTTAAGGGTTTATGTATTTTAGTGGTCTACCTAACAGTGTGTTGTCTATCCGCGGAAGGATGGCTCCACAAAGCTAACTGCTCCCATCCAAATATTTAAAGGTCTGCTTGTTTTAAGGGTAAACAGTAAAATGTGTTTTTGATTTGTTTGCTTTGACTAACTGATGAGAGTGTACTTTAAAAAGTTTGGGAAAGAAGTAGTTGGTGCTGGGGTGTCACCATCTACCTCCCTCCATACTGAAATATTGAGAGAGAGACAGACAGAGAGAAAGAGACAGAGAGATGTGTTTTGAGAGAGTGGGTGTGCGAGAGAGAGAGACAGAAAAACAGAGAGATGGACAGAGAGAGAAATAATTCTGGTCAATTTTCAATTACTGTTGGTAAGGCTACACTGAAAGTCATTAGGCCCAATCAGGAGAGGGTGAAATCTTGCGCAGCCAGTGACTACAACTCTGAATTACAGCTGTGGAGTGTGCAGCATATTTTGTTGTGGCAGATGATGGCTATTACCCAAGGCATCAGTGCACATTTGCCAAACGCACTCAAGGCCATTTAGCCTTTGCTTTCTAAATGGCACTAGCGATGACAGTCAAACCTTATAGGATGTTACTGTCACATATCACCCACAGAAACCAGCAATGATGGAGTTAAAACCCTTGACTGTCAGATTATAAAAAACAAAAAATAAAGTAAAAGGACTGTATCCTATCAGTACTGTCGAGAAGGTCACTGGTTGGTGGAGCCTTGAATCTTCATTCACACACAGACCTATTTCACTGCCTTAACCATCTGTTATCACTTGAAAAACAGTTAAAAACTGAAGTCCCTATTGTTAGGAGTGTAAAATACGTCTGACTACATTGTTGCTGGTCCATCTAAAATGTGAAAATAAAACCACGTTATGCAATAACCCAGCTGGTCCATCTAAAATGTGAAAATAAAACCACGTTATGCAATAACCCAGACTGTCATATGCAGATAAGCCAAGCCTCACAATAACTGCAAACTACCGGCTGAAAACTTTTGGTTTTCAGTCACTTCACTGAAGTGTGTGGACTATTTCTACAAGCTATGGTGCAAATGCAAAGGAAGATTAGGTTTAAAATTCATTACGGATGCTCCTCTGGGATATGCACTGATGGGCACTGTAATTCTTCTGTGAGGATCACACCTAGCTAAGGGAACTGGATAACATTTTAATTATTTTATTTACCATTTGGTGGGCAGACAGACCATTTTCAGTCTCAACCAGTGATATAGTATAAAAAGAAGAGTAGTATACATTAAACGTTTGAAATTGTAAGTCTACATAATGCAAAAAGTTCTGTATAAGACAAACAAAAGGTTAGTATTGAATATAACAGCATGTAGTAGAACAAAATTATGTACAAGAGTAAGAAGATTTACTTTAGTTTCCTGGTGAATAGGCATGCTATTTCATTTCAAAGTCTAAAACTACACAGTGGCATATGTAAATTTAAAAATTTGGAAAATTAGGAATAAATTACCTTCCCAAAATACATTCTCACATGAAGACATCAGCTGTGGCACTTGTGATAAGTACTGTGATCTACAGTGTGATAAGAGCTGGTCACTTCCACTTGAAATATACTTCTCTTTCCAATCATTACCTGACTGGAGGCAAGCTGAATAAAGCTCCCCTTCACCCAACAAATATACAAACCCGACACCCTACATATACATCCACTGAGTCGCAGAAAAATATACTGAAAACTAAAATAAAAATAAAAAAGGAAAATTACTCCATCAGCTGTACAAATTAAAGTTTTGTAATGAGTCATCATAAATCTGTTTACAAATGGGAAGTAGTCTTTCCATAATCTTAAAGATCAGAAAAGGACAACTGCCAAATTTTTCCCTAGCTAAAAACAAGAATGTGGAAAGCAATGTCACTATGTCTTGGACTCACTAGCCATCTCTGTTAGCATAGCCTGATAAAGCCCTAACTGTGGTCCAGGCAATCGGAGTTCAAATGGTGGCATGATGTATGCTGGAGCTTGCATGAGGGAGGAGAAGTGTGACATGGCTTTACCATCTCACCTCTCTTTGGGGAGAGGAAGAGAAGCACATTGCTCATCCCCATGGTAGAATCCCCAACAAAGATCAGAAATCATGCAGAAGCAATGGTTTCAGAAAGGCAGAGCAGTCTTGAAGGGATAAGTCACATGTGGAATGCAAAAAATATGCCCTTAACAATATACAAATTACAAGCAAAACCAGGACCAGTACATGACATGCAGCATGGGGTTAGGGAACCAAAGTTAAAACTCTCAAAAAACTCTAGAGTGCTACCTGAATGACGACTCCTCTTGACCAACCCTCACTCTTGAGATGGGAAATGAAGGGGCCTATTGGTTAAATGAGTGATGGACACATACATATTTGAATAATACATTTATATACATAGTTAATTTTGTTATTAATGTTGTTACCATATACACATTATACATACACATATAAACATACAAGAGTAATACAGGCCCTGAAGTACATATGCAAACATATACTGAGTGAATGGTATGCTATAAATCTATGCACAGAACAGTAAGACCAAAGAAGGAGACAGAATGTATTGGTAAAACAACAAGGAGATGAAGAAGTAGGGAGATTAATATCAAAGAAGGAACAGTGAGGGGGAGGAGAAGGAAAAGAAGGAGAAGAAACAACCAGCTAAAGTTCATTGGACAGCGTGCTTTTCAGAGCTTTTTAGTGGTGAGCAGTGAAGCTATTAGTAATGACTGGACAGTGGAAGGAGCAAAGTTAGAGTAGAGGAAAGTGAATGTATAAAAAAAAACGAGGGAAAAAGAGTAGAATACAGTAGAAGGGGGGAAAAACAAAACACACCCTTCCTCTTTGATAGCAAATAAGACAGTGATGTATGGTGGAAGAGATGGCACTAAAGCAAAACAGTTTTACCTATGTGTTACGGAGTCCCACAGTAGCAAGTCCAGCTAGCAATAAAGTAATCTTTAATAACTTTAATGAAGCTTAGTTCACCTGGGTGCAGTCTGATATTGGGAGGAAGTCTATTCCATAGTTTTCTCTTACCAGTGATATAGTCAAATTGTCATACATACTGGTTGCAAAAGAACATAAACAGAAGTTGTACTGGACAGTTTGTCTGATGTAATAATTTGAGGGAGAGTGAAGATTAGTTGTGATGGTCCAAGAAAATGTGGTGCATTTGGCCAGTGAATTGTGAAACAATCCCATGGAAGGGTCTGGAGGGGGAGCAGCAATAAAGTGCAGAGTAAGTGCAGAGTCTTATTACAGACATGCCCCAGTTTGTGAGCAGATGGAAAGTAGAAACTGGCAAGTATCTGTGTCTTCTAGTGGAGACTGGGGAGTAAAAAATGCAGACGCCATCCTAACTTTGTCAGCCCCAAAGGCTTTCACAACATAACATTTGAATGGTTCATGCAACAGTCATGCCATCTTAGTCAAATTTTATTTTTTCAAGAATTGCTTGGCAACTCCGATTTAAATCAGTATCTTCCAAATTCCAAACAAAAGCTGGCTCAGGCGGATCCATGGTAAAACTATTACAGTTCAATAAATTGTAAACACAAAATAAAAAAAATGTTAGTGCTTTCATTCAGGTCTTATGAACTTCATCAGATAATCCTATACGCTTGCCCTTTTTAAATACACTGAAAACCAACCCCATTGGTCATTCCACATACATTTATTAACAAAAGTGCTCATCTTTTTTATTTTAGAGATAAGGGCTAGTAATTCAATTTTAGTAAAATTCACTTATTGACTAGTAGGTACACTGCCTGGGATTCCAGAAAAGAAAAAAACCTGTGGAAGCCCAAAAGAAAATCACATAGAAAAGGTGAAGAAAAAGCACCGACTATGAATAATCCTACAGCTTTTCAGCAAAAACCAATTCGAGCGTCAGCTTTAGTGAAAGACGCCTCCCAGTAATTCAGAGGAAAATTAAATCAAATGTGCAGACAGCTGATTAAACTAAATTAAATAATGAATGAGTATATCAATTCAAATAACAAAGGGATAGAAAATAATGAAAGAAGCTTTAATCAGCTATTCAGATGAACTGCTAAAACTGCAAAACTAAGAGGTCAAAATGAAGAAAAGGCTGGCTGATTATGAGACTGCTCAAGAAGAGCTGATAAAAAAATGTACAGTTTGGGGTCAGTTCCTCATCTGATGAGATATACAGTTTTAAATCATCAACAAAGAGAAGATGAGAAGTCTTTAAACTTTGTTGTTTTTAGGAGACAAATTGTAGCCATGGCCTAAGCTGTTAAGTAAACATCTTAATAGGTAAATGGCAAGGCAGAATAGCAACAGTGACAGAGAGTCACCCTGGAATATCCCCCTTTGAATTTTTAATCCCTGGGATAATAACCTGTCCATTATCATGGCTTAATTGCAAAGTGTTCTGCCACTGTTTCATGGTCATTGTAATGTAGTCAAACAGTATAGGGTGTATCATACATGTTTAAGCACTCTTCTATCCATGAATGTGGGATACTATCAAATGCTTTTTTATAGTCAATCCATGCCGTACTTAAAATTCTTCCCCTTTTTACAATTCTTCAATATGACTTTAACAACAAATGATCCTTTTTCTCATATGACTTTCTTTTATTGCCCTTTTATTCTACTGCCATAATTGAGTTTTCTTCTAAATGACTATAATCCCTGTCAGCATTAATTCCCATGTATAGTTTATATGTCGTTGAAAGGCAAGTTACTGGATTATAATTTTTAGGGTAGCTTGCAGGTTCGCTCTGAAGTAGGAGTATTGTTTTTCCTATTGTTAGCCATGTTGGTGTCTGTTTGGGGTGCACATATAAATAGTTCGTACTCATGGCTAAATCCTCATGCAAAGATGTTAATACTTTTAACCAAAAGTTGGGTACTACATCTGGGCCTGGGGTTTTCCAATTAGAGACTTTTCTTAACTGTGTTTCAATCTCTCTAGCTGTTATTTCATCCCATTTCATATCTTGCACCTTTAAACTTCTTATTCTTTCTTTTACTTCTATCCATTTAGCATCTTTGTTATATTCCACAGAATCTTCATAAATACTTCTCCAAAATGTACCTACTTCCTCTTTTTTTATTGGCAGTCGTTCAATTCCTTTTACATTATTTCCCAATTCTCTATAAACCCTTTTTGGGTCACCAATAAATTGCTTACTTTGTACTTTTCCTTTATATTTATCCGTGTTATCTTCTAACTTTTTCCGCCTGTACTGAAATGTTTAGTTTATTTGTGATAGTGCATGATAGATCCTGGTTTGTTTGAATATAGTACATTGCTTTAATCACATCTATCTTTCTTAATATTTTTGTTGATCTATTCCCTCTTCTATAGTTTTCTGAGTGTGACACTTCATGTCGCAATCGCTTTATAGTTTTCTCTATTTGATACTTCCATGATAGTATTTGATTTCTCCCCTTCCTTTCCAACACTACCTTGTGTTCTTGTGGTAGAACTTTATCAGTTATTAATTTAGCACCACAGTAATATATCGTGTTTACTTCTGTTATATCACATGGATCCCCATGGAAAGTCCTAATTACGGCATTCATTTGTTTTATCAAACTCCTGACATTTTGTTTTTTATTGATCTTCTGCAGTTTATTTCTCTCACTGATCTTAATATACCTATCCATGTCTATTAAATCAAGCAACTCTTCTCTTACCTCATTTTCTTCCAAACTGAGGGCACATCCCTTGTTTTCAGTTTCCTGTGGGCATTCTATAGAAAGTTCTATAGCGTCTTCCTGTGGCACCTTCTCTTCAATTTCATCCTGTGCCATCTATTGCTCTGTCATATGGGAACTCACTGGCCTATCACTCCTGAACATTGACTGCATCAGAGTTTCCTGTTCTTTTTTATGCTGTCTATCTTCAAGTGAACGTTTATGCTGGCTTCCTGTGGAAGACTCCAAAATATCTTGAAATGGCACCTGACCAATTGCTTCTTGTTCCACTGGTTTCCCCTTAATTTGGATATCCATTGTTCTATCCTGTTGTGGTTGTTTCTGCCTTTGATTTTCTACACTGAATCCTTCACTTTGCAAGGTGCTCCATAACCATAGTTTCTATTTCTAAAACATCTCCATTACTAATCTCCTTATTCTAGTAAGGGTGAAGATGTGATGGTGAAAACCATGAAGATTAAGACTATGGGTAGGAGATGAGGGGGACGGTTAAGTCCAGTCTATATATTAGTCTCCAAGTATGACAGTTTCATAAGGGATATGGTGAGTAATCCAGGCCAGGAAGTTCTTTAGGATGGGAATATTAATGCCAGGGGGAATGTATATAGAGATTATGGCAAATTTTTTGTGAGGGTTGAGGTGACAATTTACAAAGAGTATTTCAGCAGTGAGAAGCAAGGAACAGAGATGGAGAGAGGGAACAGGTTAAGTAGCATACAGTAGAGGATAGCAACCCCTTCTCACAGTTTATTGGTTCTATCTGAGCAAAAGATGTTATAACCTGGAGGTAGGACTTCTGTGTTAAGGATTTGAGGTTTTAGCCAAGTTTCTGATAGGACAAGAATGTGAGGAGGTGTTAGATATCCAGGATTGCAGTTCTGTTACTTTATTTACAACACTTTGAATATTTAGAGAGAAGTTTTTAGAGATTTGGAAGGGGGGGGATTACTGGTAGGAAGGGGTAAGCAAGGGGGAGGTGTATGAGTAGTGATATTGCTCAAGGAAAATATGGGAGGCCCTGGGTTAGGGTGGATGTCTCCATCCAAAAGAAGAATGTCAAAGAAAGTGAGAAGAGAAGAGAGTAAGTTCAGGTTAGTAGGAAATCTAGGTTTCTGACCAGAGAGAGAGATAAATTTACAACAAGTAGGAACTTTGAAGAAGTCAGGTGGTGAAATAGGGAACAGAGATGGTGAGATTAATTGTAGGTAAGAGAACATATCAGTCTAGAGTAGGTGAAGGGGAATGATAGTAGAGTGGTGAATGGTAAGAGGTTGTTAGAGAGAGGAAGAAGAGAAAGCTGGTAAAGAGATAAGAGTGGCCACATAACTAGAGAGTAGGTAGGGAGAGGAAGTGTGGTAGATGAGTGAAGAATGCAGTGACTAAGAGCAGTAAAAGCCGAGAAAGCAGAGAAGGTGTGACTAGAAATGAAAAGGAGTTAGTTATGAGAGGAAGGGGGAGTAGTGAGAATGTAATGGAGGAGAGATAGATGGGAGTAGTTATAGGAGTGAGGCAGGTGTTAGAAAAGACAGGGTGATTGGTTGGATAGGAGGAAGGGGTGTGGTGTGCAAGTATATATGTAAAGAAAATGGGGGTGGGTGGGAATGGGGGTAGGGTAGAGGAGCAGAGAGAGCCTGAGCGAAGCGGGCAGAGCCAGGAACAGAAGATCCCTATGCTTCATGAAAAACTATCAGTGGGGCTTGCACTTAAAGTTTATCAGTGAGATCAATACTTAGAGTGGAGAGACTAGGCGAGTAAAGACAGATGTTGATAATGCATGAAGTGAATCCTTGGTTTAGAAAAGGGAGGTGACAGGCAGCAAAGTCTTAGCCTTTAGCACACTTTCCTGAAATTAGTTAGTTGCCAAAGTGATACACAGACTAGGGAGAGAGATGCATACTTAATGGGGGTGGAAGAAAGGTGGTGGTGATGGGGGGGGGCTAGTGAGCCAAGACATACGTGTGCATGCCACAGCCTAGATTAATTTGCAAAAAAAAGACAAAAAATGCTTTTAACACCAGGTGAGGAAGAAGCAATTAGGACACGTACATAAAGCTTATGATGGTGTTTTTCTTTTGTTTGTTTCCTCCCATCCTTGGCTAGAGAGGAATCCTTGTATCATTTTCAGGGTCAGTAGATAGAATGTCAGCTAGGTATATTCACCGTTGGGGGGGTTGAGGTCATTCTTCTGTGTAGTTGTCTTCTGTAAAATAAAAAAGAGATGTAATGAAAATAAGATAGTGAGCTTAGGGTGGTAAAAAATAATTCTCTAGAAGAGAGAGCAATTAATGGAGGGGTAGTGAATATTAGGGGCAAGCAGAAAAAGTGAAATAGAAGGCAAAGGACTGATAGAGACAGAGAAAAAAAAAGAGTGGAAGTTGCAGGCTGGAGGGTGAGAAAGAGAAAAGGTAGAAGACCTGGAGAGAGGACTCCCAGTTTTGCAGGGAGCAGTAGAAAGGAAAGACAAGACTAGTGAGGCTTGAAGAGCTAGAAAGGAAAGTAGCTTAGTTTACAACACAGATATGGAGAAAGGGGCCTTTATGTAGGTACTGGGAGGGGGAAAAACACACAACATAGCAAGGTTAAGGAACATGAGCATTTAGCCAAGCTGGAACAAGCAGAAGGAAGAGAGAATGCAGTTGCTAGTACCCAAATACTACATGCAGAAATTCTACAATATAAACAGATTATGCCTTCTAATTGTACAGCATTAACAGTAAACAAGAAAGCAGTAGTTATTAAAGCACAGATTTGAAGAAAGTGGCCTTTAAGTAGGCACTGGGAAGGGAGAATGCACACAGGTAAAAGCAGAATGGTCAAGAGAAGCAAGCAGAATGGTCAAGAGAAGCAAGCATTTACTCTAAAATTTAGAGTAGGCAAAAGGAAGAGAGAATACAGAACATAACAAGGTCAAGGGATGCTAGAGTTTAGTCAAGTTGGAATAAGCACCCAAACCTCACAGGACACTATATCTTTGTGTTGGGCTGTGGACAGTGTGGCCATTTTCTTTAATTTTCATCACAAAGTTAAAAGGGATGCATGGAGGCTCATTATAGCCTGTAAAGGAGCACTGTACAGTCTCTAGAAGTATCAAGCTGGAAACATCATAGCAATCATTTTTTTTTCATTTTTCTCACAATAAAGCATCTGATGCATATAGAGGTAGCTATCTTTTGCAAGAGAGTAAGCATGCTGGCTGCTTATTTATGTCAACAGCAAATATGTTATTGTTTCTTGTATGTTCACTTTTGCATCAGTCTGATATCAGAAGGTTACACAGGATGTGACTGTCTTTTGTGGGAGGGTAGAGGAGAGGAGGTATGTTGAATGTAAATATGACAGCTGCAGATTGAAATATGACTGGGCATTTCTGCCTTAATTTTTAATCCCAATTTAACCCCATGTGGGATACACAAAGTGCTGACCTGTTTTGAGGTGGTGGTGGTGAGTATACGGTAGGTACTATTCCTAGACATGATATACATATCCTTACAAGCATTTGTCTTCTCACTTTATTGTAATATTTTGTTTTTTGTTTGGTCAGCTTTGAACATCAAAACTTGGATACAACCTATTTCTTCCTTGAAATAAAAAGCAAGACTGCATTTCATTTCTGTACTCATGAATTTTGTTCAGGCCATCATTAAATAAAAAGGTTGGGAAAAAAGTTCTAAGATATACCTCAGAAAATCTATACCCCATGCCTTCTGGATGCATTCCAGCCCCCAAACTCCCAGCTTACTACAGTTATTACAAGGTAGTCTTGGTCAGTTAGACGGTTGGTCATAGTTTTTGTTCAGGCAATCACCGGATGAAAAAGGTTGTTTAACAACTCTGAAATGCACCTCAGAGCATCTAGAATCCCCATGGCTTCCGAGGGCCTTTAGGCTCCCAGACCACAGGTTTAATATAGTTATTTCCAATGCAATTATTACGGTGTTGTCTTGGACAGAAAGATGTTAGGGTGTGCTAAAAGGAAGCAGAAACAAACATACTTGAAGAGTTAAGACAATTTCTTCCATTGGTCATGCTTTTTGTTCAGGTAATCACTAGTTGAAAAAGGTTGTTTAAAAAACTCAAATGCACCTCAGAGCATATAGAAACCCCATGGCTTCAGACTCCCAGCTTAATATAGTTACCTCTGCTGCAGTTACTATGCCATACCCTTGGTTACTTAGGATGTGTTAAAAGGATGAAAGAAAAAAAAAGCAAAGTTAAGGGGTAAGACAATTTCTTCCTTTGATCATGTTTTTTTTTCCAGGCAGTGATGGATGAAAAAATTGTTTAAAAAAATCTCTGAAGTGCTCCTAAGGGCATCTATAATCTTCAATGCATTAATACAGCCGTTTCCTCCACAGTATTAGGGTTCAGTCTTTCTTAAACTAAGCATGTTGAATAAATAAACCAGGACGTGTTGGTGGTGGGAGGGGTGCCATAGACACGATTGTCACCTGGACTATCTGGAAATAAAGTGCTTTGTCCAGTTGCCTGGATTTCACTTTGTAAATCCAAAATTCACAAATTCTGCATTGCTCCTGCTCCTTACTTGAAGCGGATTGGTTAACCCCAGCTTGGCACAGCAAGCTGATGATAACCAATCAGCAGTGGTGGAGACTGAAGCCAAGCATTACACACCTCATACGAGTGAGGTGCATATAAAACCAACAGTGTAACATTGTCCAACCACCATTTTATGGACACTGCTGCAATAACAAGAGAATCCTCTTCACTGAATAAATTTAGGCGGGAAGACAAGGCTCAGAGTCTGTGACTGGCACGTGTGGGAAAGTTAATTACTATGTAGACTAGTACTACTGTGTGTAGTGTAGTGTCTTTAATCCACTCGTTTTAAATTTCCAAGCCCAGTATGACCAGACCACACCACAGTCTGATGGCCATCCAACACAGCACACACTCGAGATGTGCAAGCTACCATTCAGTGCTAAATAATTTATATTCTCAGAGATCTCTAACATTGCATTATGTACTTTGATGCATTTCACACAGTCAAAACTTGAAGTGTGAATGAAAACAAAAAGTGAAGAAAGTGACTTTTAAATGCTCAAAGTGCGGCAGTTTTCCATATTATGGTCAGGTTCTTTTTGGTTGGCTGAAATGAGTGCAACAGTAAGCAGTAGTGACAAGGGGTCACATGATGTAAATTCCTGCACTGTTTGTTTCATAGTTGAAATACTATGTTTTCCATTTATATAATTTCTCATGATGGACGTTTAATTTGGAGGACTTGCATGTTGTCGCAAGTGAATACGAGGTCATTAAAGTAGCTAGTTATTGTTGTTTATTTTTTTGTTTGTTTAAATGTTGTACCAGGAATGTGCAGTTCAGCATAGCCAATTGTTGGTGCAACCCATGGAAAAAAAAATCAACAATAAAATAATCTAGTAACATAAAAAGAAAGGCAAATTATAAAACTGGAGGCTATATGATGTATATCGAGGAAATGCTAGATGATTACATCAAACACTATGCAATGAACATAAAATGTATATTTAACTCAGCAAATATTATAGGATAGTCAATAGGTCCATTGCAGCTGCACAATAGCTGTACCTGCTATTTGGAAACAAACGTTTATGAAGTAATTTGTGTGTACAAACAGTAAACAGGGAAAAATTAATTTGAAACACTGTAATGGATCTAACCATAATGTGAACAGTGCTCTCTATCATATTTTAACAATGTATAGTTGCAGCTTAACTAGTATACAAAGCAAAGCCACTCAAAAATAAATATTTGCAGTTTTAAAGCAGTAGCGTAATACAATGGTTTAGAGTATATACAGTGTGAGGGAGCAGGGATAGGGAGAAACAAGGTGTGAATTTGGGAGAGAAAAACGAAATAATGCAGATTTTTAAGTTTTTAATTGCAATACTTTATTTCTAGAAATGTATACTGTACTGGGGAAGAAGAAACACTGGGGAGATCAAAGGAGAGTTAAAGGAATGTAAAAAAAAAAGCAGTTGATCAGCGAGGAGCATGAGACTACTATGAAAAAAAAGTGCTGCAGAAAAAGGGGAGAGAACAAATAGGGAAGAGTACAGATGGTAGAAAGAAAAGCCAAAGCAATACTACCCTTACATTGGGGAGATCACCAAATGATTAAGTGCCAGGTAATATACTTGTCCATATAAATAATCATATTAATCATGCAGTGTGGACAGTAGATTACATGTCACGGCACATTCATCATAAGGATGTCACAGTTACCAGATTATGATGAATAAAGAAGAAGAAAAAGTAAAATATTTCTAAAATAGTCATCTCATTGGTAGTGGGGGTAAATGTTCTGCACTGATGTGCATTTAAATATCCCAAATGCTAGGGATCCATTCATGGTGGCATAAGACTGAGCAACTATTTTCATCTGTATAACCTGTTGCTTAACTAATCCTTGGTAGAGACTGAGCTGCTGCAACAGTAAACCTTTGCCATGTTAGGAGCATGCATAGGTGTCTTTACTGGTTGGTAATACAAAGCTGAGTGTCTAATCACTCCGGTTTTGGTATCACTGCATGCACACACACTTAAGGTAGGACAAATTGAAAACATTCTACAAAATGTCACTTTGATGACAAATGGATGCTGCCCCAAGGTCTCATTTCCCTTTGAGTGTACAGAAAATTTGTGTTTGTCGTGTGGTCAGATACAGTAGCTGTAGAGCACCTGAGGTCAGTGGTCCTTTGATTAAAAAAATAAACAGCTGTCTTAAGCTTGTGTGTTACAGTGATTCAGTAAGCTTTTAAAAAAGATATTTGTCTAGTAATATTTCCATACCCCCCATATACTTAGACATACTTTACTCTCTTGTGGGTGACAAGATCAGTCTTTCTGCACTGTTGCTACACTGTTGTAGAATCAAACATTTCTGTAAAGACTCTGAGATAGACCTTGTGGTTCTGGCTAGCAGAAAACATACTGTAATGATGTTTTAATTTTGTAAAAAAAAAAAAATTATATTACATACATATATACATACACACACACGCATATAGATTATATATATATATATATATATATATATATATATCATGTGTATATATATATATATATATATATATATATATATATCATATAGATTATATATATATATATATATGTATGTGTGTGTGTATGCATGTATGTACGTACACCTGTATGTGTATATACGTAGCCATGTGTGTGGGATTTGTTTTTCAGGTTACAGATAAAATAAAATCCATGAAAAGAGGTGTATGCATAATCAATAATCAGCAAACATGGAAAAAAAATTCAGTTGCAAAAACAAACAATCATGAATCTCAAAGGATAAAAACCAAAAAAAAAAAAATTATTGAATGCAGGCGGGAAAGCGTCCCCCATGCCTCTTCACCTCTTGAAACTTATATACTCCCACTCAGAGATGTCACAGCAGTGGGGAAAGGGCAGATTCCCACTCCCTGCTGTACAGTTATCTTATGCGTAAACACACACACACACACACACACACATACACATATACATACACACACACACACACAAAGCCAGTAACTCTAAAGAATTCAACATTAGTAACTGCAACTATGCATGTGTGCGAGTGTGTGTTTCTATACAGACGTGTATTTAGTGCATGGTCTTATCATTTGAGTAGGGAAAATGGCTAATTGAGAGGATTTTGTCTAGCTATGATAAAGGTTAATCACCCAACCCTGCCTAAATGTGTGTAGCTGTCCTGTGTACAGAGAGTTAATGCTGAGACCTAAGAGATAACTATTTATTTGGGGAACTGAACAGAAGTTCACTTTGGAAGGCTGGAGTACATCATAAGAATGAGAGAGCGCCTCGCTGACTGGAGTACTGTATTGATAAAAATGGTGAACTGCAATTGTGACAACTGCAGGGTTTGTTCCAGTAAAAACCCTGGGTTACTGGAAGAGGAGCCCTGGATTTCAGATGAAGAGAATTGGAAGTAATAAAAATTAGTGATTCATGTTGTATTGAAATATAGGACTTATTGCTACAAAAAGAAAAGGTAGATTAAACCTTTTATAAACATAATATTTGTGTTATGTGAGAATGCCGTTTATGTACTGCTAGGAAAAATCTTGCTCATGTTCAGTACAGTTATTTCAGACTAAAATGCTTGTTTCTGGTAATATTTAATGGGCAAGACAGTAAGAAAATCATTCCATGTCGCCCAACTTACAAGTAAAGGAGTGGCATCTCCAGGTCCACAAAGGTCAGAGTGCCAATTTATTTGGCCCTTATCAGACCCATCACTGAGTATAATGTCCCTTTTGGCATGCAGCTGACCAGACATATGCTACAGCTGAACCACCCACAGAGGTTCTTTACCAGGAGAATCTATGGTGTAAACACATTGTCCTATATGGATCGCTTTAAAGCACTCTCTCTATTGTCTCCTACAGTTTACGGAGAGGCAATCTATACCTGGCATATAAGGCATCCCTCGGACCCAGCTCTAATGGACCTTTTGCACATCTGCAAAATGAACAGCATCGGAAGCATCAGAACCACTACATCCAAGGATTTAAAATTTGCTTAGGATATAAATAAGACATGTTGGTCGAGACAAATCTGTGCCTAGGAGGATCCCCATGTTCTGGAATAGGCTCCCCTCCATGTGAAGCAGGCTCCATCCCTAACGCTATTTATTTAGGCGTAACCTTGATCAATGGATGGAAAATCAGAAATTCCCCCAGGCTCTGGCCCCCATCTCTGATACACAGTGGCAGACATTAATGCCCAAACTAACACACCCCTCCACATAACCTGTAAAAACTTCCTAACATACATCTCCTAATAAACTCCCATGATACATAGGGACACAATTGGGTTGGACTGCACGGCTAGGCTTATAAAGGACCTAGTGGCAGTTAACCTTAATGTCTCAAGTTAGTATTACTATTTTAAAAGTCTCTATTTCTGTATTTATCCCCAATTCTGTTTTGTCCCTGACTGTTTGAGAGCTTTGGTAATGGGGTTTGTATTTCTGTAATGAAAGAATTGGACTGGCCATAGTGAATGGTCATATACAGATTGTAGGTTTCATTATTGTTGATGTACGAAAACAGATGGGTTAATAGTTTTAAAGGATACAGAGAGGGAAGTCTAAGCATAATTGCCATTTTTCCATTATCTTTGGAACTTTGGGTGGCCTAAATTCAGGCTACTGTAGTTCAAGAATGTGATCTTTATCTGTGAGAATTATAGAGTCCATCAATTTATTGTAATTAACTCTACTTTGATTTGTTTTATTCCTGTACGAGTTTTATTTTCAAGGGGAAATGTCATGCAGTTTAATGTATGCTGAGACGAAGAAAAGTTTATTTGTCTATCTATAATTATGTATGAATTCTTTATACATTGTCTCAAGTTCAACTAATAGTCAAACTTGTGAGCTAAGAAAACTACTGCTATTACTATTAGCTTATTTTTTTTACTCAGGTTTGTGCGCATTCATTTCATCAAAATACATTTTATTACTGTGGATTTTTGCACTGTTACTACAGTGCTCATATTCTTCAAGTTTCTCACATTGCCATATACTGTATGTGCGAACTGGGAAGGGCAGTAACAAGGGAAAAGACCCAATAGTTAGTTAAAGCTACTGTTACTAACAGTCTGTTAGCCAGGAGTGTACGACTCAGAACTGCTGGGGTAATTCCAGCTCTAGGTAGTTTTCCAATTGCTTCTGGCTATTTTTTAATGCTGTACTCTTGCAGAACTGTGCTTCATGAAGTTTTGCTGAAGGACATTTTATTGTCTCGGTAGATTATGGACTCCGACACCCTAAGCTTATCCTTCCTAACCAGTACCCTCCCTCACCTTTTCTTCCTGCTGAACTTACTATTGCTAATTGCAAACTTAATGACCATAAAACCATAACTTTAGTGACCATCTACATACCTCCTGGAAATAACATACCTTTACTAGAGCAGATTCTTCAATGGATGTCTGACAACATACATAATGAAACGATAATTCTAGGTGATGTCAACATCAACTGGCTCCCGTTCATTTCCAACTTGTCTATTACCAGCATCCACCTATATGGCTACACCAAAGTCATCTCCACTCCCACTTTTCATCACATACCCACAAACACCAGCTCAATCCTCGACTGGATTCTGGCCTCCAATCCAAACTATCCCCATCCTGAATCCCTACCAGACTCAGTCAGTGACTACTCCCCTATACGCTTTCTAAGATTCTCCCCCACCTCACAAAACCATATAAACAAAAGGAGTGCTGAAAGCTAACCAATTTCAACCCTGACACATTCAACAATTGTCTCTCCGCAATAGACTGGTCCTTCCTATCTTTTCTCCCTCTTAATGAAGCTGTTCTTCAACTTAACTCAACATTTCTAAATACATTGAACTCCCTTGCCCCTCCCAGAACAGTCAGAGACAAATCACGCTGCTCTCCCTGGCTCACCAACTCTACCCGATCTCTCATCCAAAACAGAGATTCTGCCTGGAAAGTCAATACTGGGAACTCTGTAATCTAACCAAAAAACACATAAATCAGTGATAAAAAGAAATTCTACCAAACATCCCATACAACTGAACTTAGAAACCCCCCAAAAATTCTCTAACAACCATTAACCAAAGTCTCCACCCAGGTAATCCCGCAACTCCCAACCCCTGCCCAAACAATACACCCCAAAAAACTGTATCCGTTTTCAATTCATACTTCGATACCATCAACAAACTTATGCATCCAACCCCTCTATCCCTCCACCTCCCACTACCCCCTACTGCAAAACTGCCCATTCTCACTAAAACCCATTCCAACTAGTTACATTAAAAACCTTCCTCTCAAACTCAAACCATGTTCTCCATCTGCTGACAACTTGCCACCTCTCTTCCTAACAGCTGCTGCCACCTCCATAGCATACCCTGTCTCCATCCTAATAAACTGCGCTATCAGCGAATCCACTGTCCCTATTCTGCAGAAAAAATTCCATACCATACCCATCCATAAAGGAGGAAATTCTGTAGAGCTTTCTAACTACTGACCTATTGCCATACACTCTCCGCTCTCTAAAATTCTTGAGCACTGTGTCCATAAACAAATCATGGCTTATCTCACTCAAGAAGATCACCCCTACCCAGCATGGCTTCCGCTCCACCACAGTGCCACTACTGCACTTATTTCCTTTACTAACTCCATCTCCCTTGCCAGAGACAATAATAAACTAGCGTCCTGCCTCTTCTTAAATCTCTCCAAGGCCTCTGACACAGTCTCTCACTCAATCCTCCTCTCCAAACTTTCTCAACTCAACTTCTCCCCAGCAACTGTTTCTGGTTTAACAGCTACCTCACGGACAGGCAACAATCTGTCAAATGGCTCTCTGCCCTTTCTCCCCATCAAAACGGGCATCCCACAAGGCTCAATTCTAGGCCCCCTTCTCTTTAACATCTTTACAAACCAGCTCTACACCTCCTGCCCTCAGTCGTCTCTCATAGAATATGCAGATGACTACTATCATCTCCATTGCTGATAACCCCTCCGCCCTGCACAACCTGACACAAACGTCTTTTAACCTCACTGAAACATGGTTTACTGACAACAAACTCATACTGAACCCCAAAAAAATACTAAACTACTTCTCTTCCTCTCTAAACCCCTCTACCATCTCAAACCCTCTTTCACCATCTGTTCCCTTAACAACACTACTATTACAGCAGATACGCACACTAAGCAATCATAGACAACAACTTAAATTCGACTTCCATGTACATCAATGCATCAAGAAAAAACACCAAAAGCTAGGCCTGCTGTAAAGGAATAAAAGATTCCTCACACCCAACTCCCGAATCACACTTGCCCAAGCCTACCTTCTTCCAAACCTATTCTACACCTCACAAATATTAACTTACAGTCCTCATTACTTTCCAAACTTGAATCCACCTACCACAGAGTAGCAAGATTTGTTGCTTGTCAGCCTCTAAAAATCACATCACTGTCATGATCTCCAAACACTCAGCTCGCTAAAGTTCCCCAACCAACTTATTCAGCTACTCATCATACACTCTACCTTAAACAAGCCCTCCTCCTGCCCTAACTTATCCTTTCGTTTCCCTATATAACCCCCCTAGACCTCTTAGAAGCTCTGATCAACGTATCTTACAAATTCACAAACCTAAAACATCTATTGGAAAAAAATCTTTACAGCTACTTCCCAGCTCTATTATGGAACAAGCTCCTCTTGTCCCTCAGAATTACAACCAAAGTCCTTGAATTCAAGAAAACTCTAAAAGAATTACCTCAAAAGCACCTGGATTTGTCAGTGCAATCACCCCACCTGAACCCTTCGCTCTCTCCCCCACTACACTCGACTCCTTCCTCACTCTCCTGCCTATATCTCCTTTCCCTCCTTTGCATGCTACCCTCTGCATAATGACAATGACAGTCACCTGCTACTCTCTAACCTCCTTCACCTCCTCACACATGCTGTATACTACCTGCTGCTGCTCTATAGCTAGTATCCTCACAATATAATGCATATAAAACAAAATGCCCTCATATGGTCAGCTGTCCACTGTGGATAATTACTAACTTCATTTTCTATTCTTAGTATTTTCATCTAAATGTCTCTTATAGATTTCTCATTTTTGTACTCCAACACACATCTGCTGAACTACATTATTGTATATATTTTTACTGTATTTTACTTCGATCTTTTGTAATTTCTATTTTTTTGTATTTGTATCTCAACCTTTGTAATGTTTTATTGCTTATTGTACTGTGGAGCTTTTCTCCCTGGGCCTCCGCTGAAAAAGGCACTAGCTCAGTCGGACTATCCTGGTAAACAAATGTCAAATAAATAAAAATTAATATTACTGCCACGCACTGACAGTGCATGTCAAAATAGTGGTGTATTTATTCATAAACCGCTAAGCCAGTGCAGACAAATGTTTACCATCACTCGTAAGGTGAATTTAAAATTATAATTTATTTGTATAGTTTCACAACAAAGCTGCAGTGATGATCTGTCACTAATGAATGTAAATTGTAAATTCCTCCTATATTGTGTAAATCACAGGAATCTGTGACCTGAATCCTATGGCTAGTGGCAGAGGCTTATTTGAAAAGTGAATTCATTATGGGCCGGGGGTGTTGCTGCTTCCTACCCATCTCATGAACTTCAGAGACAGGAGATTAATGGTTATCAGTACCATTGCACAAGAGATGGATGCAGACTTTCTCTTATGTTACACAGCAGAGACAGACAAAAAAGGCAACCCTATGAATAATTATCTTTATGCAGAGAGTATATGGCACAGCCAGTACCCCACAAGCACTGTTGTAGATGGGTCACTGAATGGTGCTAATGTCTTCTTTGGTTTTATTGTTGTTGCATGCCGAGTAAGGATCCTGGAAGAGCAAGAAGCATGTTTGGGAAAAGACCAGTGGATCAACAAGAAGCTGAAAGCAGCACCATGATGTCTTCTAAGAAACATTCGGCAGTTATAATAAGTCATGGGAGCAAAATTATCCGTGGGTGTGTTCTGTACCAAATGCAAATGCCATGACCAAGTACAAGTCCTGTGGAACAGCATATACTATCAAATGGGATGGAGAAAAGACACTGAAAAGCCACCAAAAGTCAGACAAACATCAGTAAAGTCTTCAGGTACAGAAGAACCTACTGATGAAGAAGTTCAAGCAGCCACATCCTGCAACTAGTGAAGCCTTGAAAGTAACAGCAGCTGAGGTGATGACAGTTTATCATGGCATAATACACAATTACTCCTATGTATCCATAGACTGTGGAAGGAAGCTAGTACAAACACTTTACCCTACTCTACTGCGGCTTCGAAATTTAGCCGTGGACAGATCAAAGCAGAATGTGTAGTAATGAATGTACCTGCACCTCATTCAGAGGAGCTCCTTCTACAGGAACTTGGCACTTCTTTCTCTCTGGCATCAGATGCATCCAATAAAGGAAACAGAAGAATGCTCCCCTTGTTATTCAGTACTTCAGTCAAACCCATGGTATACAGCAGAAGCTTCCTGACTTCTATGAAGATCATAATGAAAGTGCTGAAGCCATACTTACAAAAATAAAAGATGTCCTCATGCAGAAAGGGCTACTACAAAACATGTTCATCTAAACTGCAGACAATGCTTCAGAGCCTTATGCAGAAATAAGCAACTCCTCACCAAAGCAGCTAGGATTTCAGTTGCAAATTCGCACCTTATCTCCACCCTACTTTATGCCTCTCCAATATATACCAACCTAAGGCAATGCAATCTAAATAAACTCGAGACCTGCTACAACAAAATCGCCAAATTTGCCACCAGGGCATTCTACCACAGTCACCACTGTCTCTCACTTACTGAACTAGGCTGGCTAGAACTCCCTCACCTCCTTCAGTTGTATCAACTCACACTCGCCCACAAACTGGTTAACCATCCTCTAAAGGTCCCATTCCTCCAGTATCTACTCCAACCCTATCTCACCACCAGACCACTACGATCCAGCAACAAAAATCAATTACAGGTTACTAGAGCCAATAACACTGCTGGAGAAGCACTATTCTCCAGTGCTATAGCCTAATTATGGAACCCCCCCCACAATAGCCTCTCTACCATCATGCACCCACTTCAAAGATTTACTTAAAGCACACCTAAAAACATGCTGGCTATGCCCTTGTAACTCTCCCCTCTAACTTCTCCCACTCCAGCTACCCTCTACCTCTCTTCCACCCCACAAACTACCTTTGATTGCAGCAAGCTCTGATACTTCCATGCCTATCTACTTATTACATGGCAGTAACTTCCTATTGTAACAATTGTTCATATCTGCTATGACTTTGTGGATAGAACAGATGCTAGTTATCTACTGAATGTACTATGTTCTTCATCTGCAAGTATGTTTGTAATATTTTAATTGCTAGGATTCTTAATCTGTAACTATGTCTGTAATATTTTAATCTGTGGAGCTTTTCTCCCCGGGCCTCCGCTGAAAATGGACCTGCCTCCAGTCGGACATTCCTGGTCAACAAACGTAAATAAATAAGTCTGTTTTTTTCAACATCTGAAATCTGATGTACCTCATATCATTCCAGCAAACTGTGCCACATACTGCATAACTGTGCAAAGCATGCCAACAAAACCTCTTGCAAGACTTGATGTCAAGATGCTAGTTTTGAAAGTCCGCAGTAATTTTTCAATGTTTGGCAAAAAACCTGCACAGTTAAAGGGCTTCTATGCTTTCATAGAGCGGGATTTCAAGAAGACTATGCAGCATGTTGTCAAAAGGTGTCTGTCTGTTTCCTGCTGTAGCAAGACTTGTAGAATGCTGGTCTGCTATTAAAAGCGGTTTCATTAGTCAAAGGCCTCGACTGTCACCCTATCATCTGGAAGTTTGTGGAGGCCAGAGGATGGCATCACAGAAAACATCTCAGAGGCTGCGTGTTATTTACACTAAATGCATTACATCTGATCATGAAAGAAAAGTAGAATCGGCTAACCAGTCTGATACACCCCCACTGCTACACCTCGTATCGACACTCACGTTAGGAGTAGGATGAGATGGGGATACACCCGTATTATTTCCATCCTTATCAGATATACTGGCCCGAACATTAATATTCAGTGAGGCACCATCTGTGTCAGCTCGCACATTACCTCTTGGCCAAACTAAAATATTACCCATTTTGAAGTCTAGGTAATTGGTCCATTTTGAGATCTGAGGACAGTTTGAGTCAGATCGTTGGTGATCGACCAACTTTTTGTTTCAGAAATGCTGTCCCTTTGAGGAGACAGCTATGTTATGGACTCTGGCGTTTGGAGAATCATTAGATATCTGTGAGAGTTAGCACATTTCCATTGTCATAGGTGTAGTGCTTGTTGTGTAATATCAATGGAGAAATTTTTTGTTCAACCTGAGACTGGTAAAAAGTATACACCTAGATTGTACACTAACTGTAAGAGCACCAATTTAGTCTGTGTGGCCATATGTAATGTTTGTTGTCATTTTTATGTGGGCAAAACCAATCACTCATTGAAAGAGAGCGTATAATGGAGCACCTTTGGGATATACTTAATGGCAAGGAAAGCAGTGCACTTGCTAAACATGTTACTGTTTTCCCTACCCTTTCTTTTAGGTATTGGGTATTACAGTTGCCAAGTATAAGCGGGGGAGATGTTAGAAATATGACTGAGTTGACAGAGTAAGTGGATCGCGACACAAAGCCAATAGTGGATTTGGTTTTAAATGGTGCGATTCCTTTTAAAGTCTGTTTTGAAAGCAAGGAAGCTGCAGTACTGATGTGTTAAGTTGACTGTGACCGTCTTCTTGATTGTTTAATATGATTGGTTGTCTAGTACGCAAAAGCGCTTACCAATGAATAATAAATGATATATATATATTTTTTCATGTTTGTCAGTCTGTTTAGACAATTCTTCTTTTGTTTTGTGATATTTTTGTTTGGGCTGAACCAGCATTTAGCCACGGATTTTACTTTTCTTCTTGCGTTTTTCTGCATTATATCTTGCAGGATTTTCACAAGTCAACTGCAAAGCTTGAAAGCAATACATTCTCTGCCCAGAGCTGTATGCAGTAATTGTGAGTTTTTGAGATAAACTACAGCGAAGGTTGGAAGACCAGCTTTTTTGCTCTATAACTTCATCTGCCATTAAGCACTTATGGCACAGCAGGTCTGCAGGGACTTCCGTACCTTTTTAGTGCTTTCAAATTAGATCTGGACATTGATGAACTTTACTCAGACTACTGCAGTTTATGCGCTGAATTGCCAGCCCTGTTACAGATGAGAGCAGCATCTGTAAGTTATTGCAGGGTAACATGTTTTTAGTAAAGTTCCAGACTGCAATATGCTTTGTCCTAATTCCATCCAGTAGCAGCTTTGTGGAAAGAGTTTTCTCACTTATGGGGAATGCATGGACTGTTAACAGAATGCTTGTGTCTCTTATCAAGGCTGAGCTACAGTCCAAATTAAATTTTAATACGAGTTATTCACAATTTTATGCATTTGTACTACAGGCTGCCAGATCAAAGTAAAATATATCTTCAAACATAAGCAGTTATCTTCCTAGTCTCTGAAAATATCAGTAGTGTATACAGAGTTGTGTCACAGGACCTGGACTGTTATTTTCAGTATTCTATACAATTAGTGACATCACATTTGACCTCGATTTTAAAATGCTTCTTTTGCTCATTTAACTCATAGATTCATAAGTGCATAGATAATCCAAGGCCACTTACCATTCTACCCCTGCCAGTAGCCTCACTGAGGCAACACCTCCTTTCTCCAGGAGGGCCACACCAGTTTATACTTCAGTAAATTTGTGAGCATCTATTCAGTCATACAATTTATGTTTAAAGAAGATAGTGAGTTGCACTGCTTAACATGCAAGGGAAGTGTGTGTGTGTGTGTGTGTGTGTGTGTGGGGGGGGGGGGTACCAAAGTGTGATGTGAATATGTTTTTTTTTTTGGGAATGCAACAAGTTGACAGATTTTTGAAATTCCCAACAGATTACTTTTCCAGAAATGTTGGGGGGGGGGGGGGGGATTATAACTACAGAAATTATTCTTATGTAAAAACTGAATTGCTTAGATGTAACAAGGTCATGTTAAGTTTAGTCCTGTTGACTGTGTAAATAAGCAATTACTAGGAAATGGAAATCACAAATAAAGCCAACAGTAACTGAGTTTTAATGTTGTAAAGGAGACAAAATGGCTGGATGTGGGATCTTTAGAAAAGGGAAGGAGTAAACTATATAGACATAAATTGGCTATGTTGGAACAATGCATACAAATTAATGTTAACAATGAATAATATTTCAGGGAAGGCAGGGCTTAGCTAATCTGTGTAATGTTAAATTGATTACTTGTCAAGACAAAGCTCATATTTGTACAATATATACAAAGGAAATTTTGTAATGGCTTGCTTTTTTATACTTGAAGGTGTATTCATATCACTATGCAATGTGTGATGTTAATAAAAAGTTTTAAGAAAATATAATGGAATGTCTTACTTAAGTATTTTAAAATGCTGTTATGAATGAAAACTGCTATTCACTATTTACTGTTGATAAGTTACAGCAAAGTGTCTATGTGTGTACCCAAAGGCTCACGAAAAAGTTACATTTTATATACACTAGTTTACCACATTTTGTGTCTTCCTAGTGTTAGTCATGTCATGTGTTGTTATTAAAACAATGTTGCATCTCTTAGGTTAGACGAAAAAGGAAGACTATAATAAATAATTGTAAAAGCTACACGTTTTAATATAGTGTACGTTATACTATCCCAGAAGAATACATGTTCATTAATTTAAATATTTTATTGTAAGGAAAAGTTTTAAACAAAATTAAGGACAGTCAATGTCTGTTGTTATTTATATATACCCATAGTTAAAGGTCATTTGAAAGTTCCCATACACAACTTAATAAAATAGAAAGTAAAAAATATATAAGTACTTTCCACCTTTATAACTTTTCAATTTTAGTACACAGGTTATATTACAGTTTTCATTCAAACCAGGTGTACTAAAAGCATCCAAAGTGAGTTGCCACTCTAATTCACGTACCTCTAATAATAAAGGAAAAGGGCCCCCTCTAATATCAAAGGGGACATGGTCTATAGCTAAAAAGTGAAAACCGTGGCCAGGGTTTAAACCAATATGTTTTGTTTCTATTTTATTAAGTCGTCTATGGGAACTTTCAAATGACCTTTACAGACATTTACTGTCCTTAAAACTTTTTCGTGAGCCTTTGGGTACACACATAGACACTTTGCTGTAACTTATCAACAGTAAATATTGAATAGCAGTTTTCATTCATAACAGCATTTTAAAATACTTCTATTGTTTTTAACATGCTTTTTAACTAACTATTAAAATATATATTTGTAGTAATTGATTTACGTTTTATAATTTTGTATATTAAATTAAATGTAGTAATGTTTTTACGTAAACTATAGTGAAGTTTGTTTTACGTATTGACGTGACTGCAAGTTTAAATTTTGGCGCTTTTTCAGTGTCAGTTTCTCTGAAGAAGTTACTGTCTTTTCAGTAATGAAAACGTTTGTCTTTATGAAAATAAACTTACGTTCAGGACATTAATTTGGGACTACTGTGACTACTTTGTGGATTACCTTATCAAGTTCTTGATCTTATCGACCGCTAGGAGGACCGGCCAATGCTTCCTAAACACATCTGTAATCAAACTAGAATTACGACTATAAAACACAGGAACTTTAACCTCAGCTCTATTAGAGGTAGGTTAAGTAATGAATATCTGTTTAGAGGAAAATAAGATCTTGACCTAGTCTGCCTCAAAGATATTCCACTAGTCAAACCATCATCCAGTTACCTGGGATGATAGCCCCTACCCAACAAGTCATGTCTCAACAGACCTAGGTCAAGAAAGAACAGATCATCATTAGCATTCAACCTAGATATCCGCATGCTTTGGCCCTTAACCACATTACTAAAAAAGTGTGCCTAGTGTGCATGCTAGTTCTATGTAATAAAGAACATTTATAGCAGTCCTTTCTATGAAGACTAGTAGTAAAACTTGAATCAGGCAACCTACAAATTTTAACATCCAAAAACTCCATATAATAAAGAGAATGCTTAACAGAAAACATAAGAAAACTAGTGGTGCTGTGCAGAAACACAAAAGAATCCAACTCAGCCAGAGTCCCAGTCCACAAAAGAAAAACATTGTCCTCAAAATGACAATAAAACTTAACTGAATGTTTAAAACACACAAATGTAAAAAGCAATGTATTCTCCCATTGTGGCAGTACCATATTGGCATAGCTATTGGCATATGACATGCCCATAGCTACACCTGTTTTCTGCAGATAGGTGCAATTAAAAGTAAATACATTATTTTCAAGTACCATCTCTATAAAGAGGCATAACAGTTGAATAACCTACCTCCAAAATCACTAATCTCAACAAGACTTCAATAATTCGATCTCTTCATAACTCGGGATCACCGTAAACAAAGACATTATATATCCATAGTGACTAAGAGACAAACATCATCAAGTTTATTCTGACTAGTATACTTGTATAACTCTTTAAGAAAATGCTTAGTATCCCTGAGAACTACGTTGGACTTACCAAGTACAGGTCTTAGAATGTTTTCTATAAACATAGAAAAGAGCACCATAAGCCAACCAGATCCAGCAACAATAGGCCTGAAAGACAGAAAAATTGGATCTTTATGTACTTTAAGGTGCCCATGAAAACTGGGCACCACAGGATGGTCAAACAAAATGTACTTAGACAACCCAGGAGTAATCAATAAACTCCTCAAACATTTAGTAATAGTCCTGTGGACACATGCAATAATAGCTTCAATCTCATCCAAGCCAATCACCAGATAGGTCTCACTATCCGACAATAATTGTACCATTGAGGAACAACAAAATAAATAATCCATAATAACAATGGAACCACCCTTATCAGTTGGTCGGATAACTATATCCTTATCATTCTGTAGCTGTCTGAGGGCTTGTCTCAAATTGTGCAAGATAATAAAGACTTCATCTTGCCACTATAGAACAAATCATAAATGTCATTCTCACATGACCTGCTAAAAACTTCAATAATAGGGTTATAGTAGGAGACACAAAAATGTTAGGCTTCTTAAACTACTACCCACATCATTGTCATAGGCTGGTACTAGGCTATCAGCCCTAGGGCCTATACAAGCCTAGCCATAACAATTCCCTGGATATTTCTTCCCAAAATATTTACTTCCCTGGACCACTGTCTACCAGGGTGACCGACTTGATCCCAGGGGTGAATTTCCTATCTCCCATCCAATCATCAAGGTTCCTTTTGAAGAGGGTTAAGGAGGCGCTCTGCTTGACATGTGTGGGCAGTCTATTCCATAGTATGGGGTGTCTCTGGGTCAGGAACCTATCCCTCCAGCATGCTTTGTTCATTGTGATGACAAAGTTTAGATCCCTGGAGCATGTGGTTCTGAGGGACTGGGATTTCTTTAAGTGGAGCATGTCCAACATGGCCTTGTATGTCTAGCAGAGATCGCCTCGGAGTAGACGATATGCCACAGAGTACAGCTGGAGTTTTTTTTTAGATGGTCAGCATAGGGCATCTGCTTTAGGCCTGTGATTCTTTTACTGAGGTATTTCTACGGCCTTTCCAGCCGTTACAGATGTCCTGTGATGTACATACCAAACGGGGCGTTGTACTCTATAATGGGTCTAATGAGGTATGAGTACAGTGGGACAATGACCTCCTTTTTTCTGGATGAAAAGCCCTTAGTGATGAGGTGTGCCACAAAAAAGGATTTCCTAACCGATGTGGTTATCGAAGGTGAGACCACTGTCCACCTGCGTCCCTAAGTCGGTCATCACACTTTCGGTGTTTAGTGTACTGCCACCTATGTGGTAATTCATGGGTACAGATTTTTTCCCCCAAAGGGGATTATTATACAATTCTTGGCATTAAGCTTGAGCCCATGGCTCTGGCACCAAGCATCTGTTTTTGTATGGCCCTTTTGTAGAATATCCACATAATTTGGGGATTCAATAATGGCTCCCAGTTTGCAGTCAACTGCGAACTTTGTTAGCTAGAGTCCCTTAGTGTTGGTCTGTACTTCAGAGAAGTAGATGCCAAACAAGAGTGGTCCCAGGAATGAACCCTGAGGTACTACACTTGTCATTTGTCTGGAGCTGGATTTGGAGTCGGCTACTTTTACCATCTGGGTTCTGTCAGTAAGCCAGTTGGCAACCCATCGAGTGATGCAGGGATTTATGCCCAACTTAGTAAGTTTATCTACGATTCCAAAGTGGGGAATGGTGTCGAAGGCCTTGGCCAGGTCCAGATAGGCTGTGTGGACCGCCTTACCCCCATCCACAGCTCTGGAGTCATTAACTGACTAGAACGTTTTTAAAGTTAAATTACGAGCAAACATCTTAAGATCAACAATAGTGTCAACTAAGTCTGCTCCCTTTGCAGGGATAAAAGAAAGTCCTCAATTCAAAACAGAAATTTCAGTGTCAATAAGTACTCTTTTCAAAATATTCCATACTATGGACTGTTCATAGGTTGCCACATTTGTTTGATAGTACGATGCCATGCATGAACTGGTTTCCTTTTCATCCTCCCAAGACTGTTCGAGCATGGGGGGGGACCGCCCCCTCTCGTCGAATCGGCAGGGGTAGAACAGGAAAAAAACGTATTCAAATTAGTGTCCTGTTTTCCTCCTAACTACTGCTTGAGACACAATCACTGAGATGAAACACCAAAAATGAAACATTTCTCCCCAGTGACACCTCCAACAGTTTCCCCAAATGACCCAGCCACTACTTTAGCCATGTATGCAAAAGCACTTCACTAATAAAAGAAAAAGGAAAGGTTTACCTATTCGGTAGTTTGATTGTATATGCAAAAGCACATAACTGTCATCAACATGAAAGATTTACCCCAATGACCCATTCAGTTGTTTGGCCATGTATGAAAAAGCCATTCACTGACAACAAAATGAATGAATAACCCCAATGGCCCCACCAGTACTTTGCCGACATATGCACAACCACTAAAATGACACCAAAATTAAAACTTTCCCCAATACCCTCCAGTAGTTTGCCCAAGTATGCACACATACCAAAATGAAACACTTCATCCAAATGACCCCTTCGGTAGTTTGTCCAATTATCCAAAAGTACCTCACCTACATCAAAATGAATCCTTTCCCCTGTGATCTGTTCAGTGGTATGTCCCTGTAGGTACAAAGTCCAAAATGAAACCTTGACCCCAACTACCCTTCAGCAGGTTGTCCATATACTATGCAGACACTTCATGCCAAAAAAAATGAATAACTTTGTCAACGTTCCCTTTTATACTTTTTCTATGTATGCACAAGTACTTCACGGACATCAACATTTATCCAACCCCCACCAGTGATCCACAGCAAAATGGCACCTTTCCCTCAACAACCCTTCCAGTATTTTTCTGAGGGAAACACACCCACTCAAATGACACCAAAATTAACCCTTTCCTCACAATGGGGCTTCTAGCAGTTCATACATGTATGCATAAGTACTTCACTGAGACCAAAATTAAACATTTCCTTAACAACCCCTCCAGCAGTTTGCCTATATTTGCACAAACAACTGACACCAAAATGAAACTCTCCCCAATGACCCCTTCACTGACATCAAAATGCATCATTTCCCCAAACGATCCCTTCATTGGTATGTCAATATGTGCACATATCTCTCAACTGTCCAGATTGTTGCAGAATGTCCAGATTTCTGGCTATTTTTGGTCTGTTCCTCATAAAATTTGTGGTTTTCCAGGAAATCAAGGAGATGACCTGAAGATTGAAGTCAGTAAATAATGACATAAATTTGAGTTTCAGACTTCAAATCCTTCAGAAAATGTATGTTACAACAAACCCTGTTACTCTTATCAACTTTTTAAGTTTATAAGAGCAATATTTAAAATATGCCCCTAGTTTTGGGCCTTTGCCCCCCCCCCCCCCCCCCCCTATTTTGTCATGCTTTGTCCAGACTTCTTGCACTAAAAGTTTGATAGGTATGGACAAACAAAAATATGAAAACTTTCTCCGAAGGACCCTTCCAGTAGTTTTTTGCATGTATCAGCAAGAAGTGAAATGATACCAAAATGAAACGTTTCAACAGTGACCCCTCCAAAAGTTCGCCCATTGTTACTCAATTGACATCGAAATGAAAAATTCCCACCAACGACCCTTCAAGCAATTTTCCAAAGTATGCACAAGCTCTCAAATGAAAACAGAATCCTTTCACCCAACCACCCTCTTCAGTAGCACACAAAAGCTGTTGCCCTATTCACGTGTACGATGCAACTGCAACAGTGATCGGAATAGAAGAAAAGAGAAATTAATAAAATACAAGGCACTAATACCTGCACAAATGCTGCTTTTTAAATATTAAATACAGGTCACTGAAAATGAACGCTGCTCAGTCTTGCAAAAATTATGAAGTCTGACTGAAAAATAAGAATCCTCTTCAGCAGACGCTGCAAGCACGATCGGTAAACTTCATACAATGCGAGGTGCAAGCAAACCTAAGGATTGCTGACATCACGTTTTGGGTGGCTCCATTTGTATTTGGGAGAAGTGATGTGAGCAACTGGGCAGGAAACGAGAAAAGAAAGTTGTAGCCCTGACGTGAGCAAAACGGCGACAATGGGAGCTGTTTTCCAATCGCAAGATGAAGACTGTCCTATGCAGCCTGTTAATGTGCGCTGCAAAGATGGGCTAAGTGCGGAAAACAGAAATAGTGCTCCTTTTAAATATTTATAGGGTTACCACCTGTCCCACTTTGCGAGGAACAGTCCCTCTTTGGGCAGTTGTGTCCTGCGAAAAAACTGTAAAAATGAGAAATGTCCTGAGTTTTTAGGACAAAATTATTTGCTATATTTTATGTAATGGTTGCATAAAACAGTTATTCTGCATCTGAAACACTTAAATGTTATAAGAAACAGAATAAGCAACTACAATGCTACAATAATAAGCTTTTATTTAGGCAGAAAAGTGAAGTTCTCTTCATTGTACTGGCCGTGGGTATGTTTTGGCCTACAAAATCTGACATTTGTACCAAAAATGTCCCACTTTGGGCATTTGAAAAGGTGGCAACCCTAAATATATATATATGTGTGTGTGCGTGTGTGTGTATTATGACCGGGATCGAAAAATGGGGATTAAAGAAATGGATAGGAAGAGAGAATGTTAATATGAAAGTATTGTTCTCCTTTAAAATCAAAACTATTTTTTTAATTAAATGTAACAGTCCCAAAAGTGCTGCTGCGCGGGGCGGACTCCACTGCAACCAAGAGCAGCAAGCTCACAACTAGAAATAACAAGGCTAGCAAGTGAAAGCATCTTCGTGGATTTCAAAGTAGATAGCCTACGCAAAAGAAAAGCTGGTAAATTTCACTGTGAATCACAATTGGCTTAGCGAGTGCTTCATTAGCATACACCATTTTACATAATTTCTCATTAACATTTCATTAGAACTACTTTTGCTTAGGCTTATGCACGGCCATCACATGTTAAAGTAAGTGTCCTCTATATGAATTGGAGCTTGCTTGCTTTCATTTGTGGACAGCCTAACACGTTTGCGTAATGACAGATTAGCACTCTATTGCATACAAGGTATTATCTTTTGAATGTTAAATGTGTACATTTACTTTTCCTACATTGATAAAATTAATATTACTTTGATAGATTTAAGCAATTTTCTTTATGACTGATTCACCATATGCTGTACTTCATAATTCCTTTTGCTTTGTTTTTTTCTGTATTAAAAGGAAAAAGTATTTAACATTGGTGTAGTGGTGATGATTGCTTACTTTTGACTAGATGTTACTTAATAACCTGAATTGTTTATGGAATACTTGCTGCTAACTGGCTGTTACCTTAACCCAGCTGGATAGCTAGGAAGTGGTTGTCTATTTATCTCCATCTTGTGGCACTGCAGTTTCTTGCATTTCAAAACAGTGACTACCTACCAAGTGTCAAGCCCTGTTAGACTCCTGCAGTTTTGCAGGAGCTTTGGACAGCAGTGCACATTTTCAGGTGCTGTTCTCCCTCATAACCACTGAATACGGTGTTGTAAGTGGTACTTGTTGCACTTTTCGTTGCTGTGCATGATTTCTGGACGAAACCATGAGCCTTCTTCTCATTTACTTAACTCTCAGCTCATGTAACAAGTCAGAAGTCATTACTGGGTTTATAGCCTGTTCTCTATTTGGACAAACCCAAGAAGGAATCCAGTAACTATTACATTCACTGTTTATAAAAGCAGAGGTCATAGTTAACAATTGTGTTCTGTTATCTTGGTGGACTCTGGGGGCACACCTCTGTTCTAGAATTCTTCTGCTAATTCTGTAGCTACGTAGAGGCAACACTTCTTGTTCGTCTTGAAGGTCAAATACCCTCCCACTTTTGTCTTTAGTATATATGTGAACATTTTCCCTTGGCATAACCTTTACTCTAGCCTGGGTCCCAGCACTAGAGCTGTATGTACCTTTTCAGTTCCATCACTTATCCTCCTTGTAGTGAAAACTTGTTCATAGGTAGGTACTAGGCTATCGGTCCAAGAGCTTAAGTAAGCCTAGCCAACAAAGTTCCCTGGCTTACACCAACCCAAGAAAGTTAATTTCCTGTGCCCCTGTCGAGCAGAGCCACAGAAGTGATCCCTGGGGTGTATTTCCTATTTCTCATCCACTCATCAAGATTTTTCTTTAAGAGTGTTAATGAGAAACTTTGCTTGACATAGATGGGTAGCTTGTACCAGAGTATAGGAAGTATCTGGGACAGGAATCTATCCCTCCAGCAAGTCCTGTTTATTGTGGTGACAAGGTTTAGGTCACTAGAACGTGTAGCTCGGAGGGATTGGGATTTCTTTAGGTGTAGCATGTCCAACAGCTCTGGGTTTGACATAGCTTTATATGTTAGGCAGAAATCACCTCGGAGTAGGTGATATGCTACAGAGTAAAGCTGGAGTTTTTTGAGATGATCAGTGTAGGGCATCTGTTTGAGGTCAGTAATTCTCTTTGTGAGGTACTTCTGTGGCCTTTCCAGCTGCTGCAGATGTCTTGAGGTACATTCCAAAAGGGGCATTGTACTCTATAATGGGTCTAATGAGTGTCGAATAGAGGGGAACAATGACCTCTTTTTTCCTGAATGAGAACCCTTTTGTGATGAGGTGTGCCATGTAGCAGGATTTCCTGACTACTGTGGCAATGTAATTATCAAAGGAGAGACTACTGTCCACCTGGGTCCCAAGGTCTCTTATCACACATTCGGTGTTAAGAAGACTGTCAACTATGTGATAGTTCATGGGTACAAAGTTTTTACCAAAGGGGATAACAATGCACTTTTTGGCATTGAGCTTGAGGCCATGGCTTTGACACCAGGCATCTGTCTCAGTGAGTCCCTTCTGTAGGATGTCCACATAATTTGGGGACTCGACTATAGCTCCTAGTTTGCAGTCATCTGCGAACTTCGTTAGCCAGAGGCCTTCTATGTTGGCCTGTACTTCAGAGAAGTAGATACCAAATGGGAGAGGTCCCAGGAATAAACCCTGTGGTACTCCACTTGTCACTGGTTTGAAGTCAGATTTGGAGTCTGCAACTTTTACAGTGTGGGTTCTGTCAGTGAGCCAGTTGGCAACCCATCTTGTGACATAGGGATTTATACCTAGTTTAGTGAGTTTAGTTATAATTCCAGAATGGGGGATGTAGTCGAAAGCCTTGGCGAGGTCAAGATAGGCTGTTTGAACCACCTTACCCTCGTCTATAGCTTTGGTGACTGCCTCAAAGAAGTCGACCAGGTTCAGGAGGCAAGATCTGCCTTTTACAAACCCGAACTGGATGGGGTCCAGAGTTTGGAGGCTACCAATGTCTTTGCTTATGAATTCCGTAATGATACGTTCCATGGCCTTGCAGACCAGGCTCGTCAGGCTAATAGGGCGATAGTTCCCAGGATCAGTGGTGGCTCCCCCTTTGTGGACTGGGATAACTGTTGCTGTGAGCCATTCGTGAGGCTATGATTGAACATGGTGCTTAGGTAGGGAGCCAGTTCGTTCTGAAGTTCAGCCTGGGATGTTGTGTTTTTGGCTTTAGAGAGTGCTGCTTTTACCTGTGAAGTTGTGATTACAGGGACTCTGCATTCTTCCTGTATAGATATGGTCCCTTTAGGGGGTGAGAGGGGGGTAAAGCTATCTGCCAGGATGTTGGCAATATCAGTTGGTTCTGTAATTTTTGTGCCATTGTGTTGTAACTTAGAGCAGATCTGGGTGTTTCCATTGAGATTCTTGACATAGCTATAGAATGCTTTGTGGTTGTCCTTAGAATCAGTGGCAATCTTGTTTTCATAGCTAACTTTGGAGGATATTATAAGGGATCTCTGCTTTTTGCTGAGGCTGACCAGGGAGCTCCTCCACTCATGGGATTTTACTCTCTTTTTGCAACAATTTCTTCCTTCTGTTGTAGAGTTTGTTTATGGCAGGGTGCCACCAGATTGGCTTCCTTTTTTTGGAGGATAGCATCTTGGTTCTGTTTGGGAAAGCACAATCCATACACTCGTGTAAGTGCTTAAAGAGTGCATTTGTGTAGGATTCAGCATTCGTAACTGTATTGTTCATCTGCATGGGTGTCGTGAAGTTCACCACTTCTGTCTTAAGAAGCATGAAGTTGGCTTTGGAGAATTTTACCGTGGTTTCCTTAATGGGGGATGGGGGTGGGATGTGGATATCTAGGGTGATTAGCTTATGGTTGGATCTGGCCAACGAGGAGTTGACTTCAGGTGTGGAACTCCGGTCACTCATGCTGGTAATGACTATGTCTAGGATATTGTTGCCCCTGGTGAGGGTGTGGATAAGTTGATCCAGGGCATTGGAATTTATGAATTCCAGAAAGCGTTGAGTGAAGGAGTTGGTACATGAGTAGTTTTCCCAGTTAATGGTGGGGTAGTTGAAATCGCCCAATGTTAGGGTGTTTGGTTGAACCCTAATATGTTCCAGTATACCAATAAAAGAGGAGTGGGAATCCTGGGGCATGGTGGGGGATCTGTAGCAAGCTATAATTTGGATTGCAGTTTGCCCAGAGTTAGTTGCATTTGGATAACCACGGCTGCATTATGCTGAGCAACTAGCCTGGAGGTGTGGATATCCTTAATAAATATGGACACACCTCTGCCTTTGGTGTTCTGGTCCAGGTTAGATGGCCGAAAAGTGTGGTATGAGTTATAGCCTGGTAATGCATTGGTGCTCTCTGGAGCCTTGAACCAGACATCGATGTTCTCCATTTTAAGGAGTGCCTCGAGTGAGTGCATTTTGAGATTTAGACTTCTAGCATTGAGTAGCATTACCCTCAGTTTTTGCTTGCCTGTTCCTGTTATGGTGAGGAATTTGTCATTTGAACCTTGCCTAAAAAAGGCACTATGGGGGGGGGGGGGGCAAGAGCCTTTGCCAGTATCCGGAATCCCAGGGGTGACAGGTGCAGGCCATCTCTGGCAAAGCATAGTGGTCTGTCGACAATGTCGTCCTAGGCAGACAGATATTGGATCCCCTTAGAATGTCACCAGAAGCTTAGCCAATTGTTGAAGTCAATCATTTTGTCCTTGTACTGCAGTATCATTCTGGGCGATGGCAGGATGCTACTCAGGGCTAGGGTCATACCTACCTGGGCTACAAGATCGGAGAGTTCTTCCATGTCTCTTTTCATGTAGTCCAGGGAGGTATGTCTCAGGTCGTTCATACCAACATGGACAGTCACAGAGTCATATTTGTACTTGTTGTGGAGTGACCTGAGTGCGTGGGTTATGTGGCGGATCCTGGCACCCGACAGGCAGCTGACATGGACATGGACAGTCACAGAGTCATATTTGTACTTGTTGTGGAGTGACCTGAGTGCGTGGGTTATGTGGCGGATCCTGGCACCCGACAGGCAGCTGACAGTGACCTTCTCCTTGTTTAGCCTGGTGAGTGGGACATCAGTGTGCCTGACTATAGAGTCACCTATGAATAGTGCGTTGGGTATGTTATTTTGCCTTAATGGCTCTGGTTGAGTGGCACACTGAGTCTGTGGGCTATGTGTCATTTGGATTGTGTTGGTGGTGGGAGGTTGCATGCATTTCTGCTTTGGAGGTCTCTGTTGCTTGAGCAGATTATTATTGAGAGCCTCCACAAATGTTTTTTGTGTTTTTATGTGTGGATTTTGGTGGCGTAGGTTTAGTGGGACTATGTGATGAGTGTGGTGTGGTGCAAGTGTTTACCTTCTCCTCTTGACTATCAAGTTCAGTCTTGGTTGGAGAGAGCTTTACCTACAGTTTGGCTAGATAAGTGCATCTCTCACAGGTTGTAGTGTTGGGTGGTAGGAGGAGAGGGTTGTCTGTATACATGAGGCAATTTCTACATTGCTCCAAGATGCCCAAATTAATTAGATAGACAGGAGAGAACACTGGGAGCTGACCCTTGGACATGCCTGAATAAAAACATATTTTCCTCTAGACAAGTTTGGAAAGTGAGTACAAGAGCTGTTTTTCTGTAAGCAAGTGAGGAAAGTAAGTACCAAAACAGTTTTCCTCTAGGTAATGAGGAAGGGTGAGTGCTGTAGTAATTTGTAGTTTATTTAGTGCTTACAACAAGTTCTGAACAAGTGCTGAGCACGGATAAGCAAATTCAAGTGGTAAAACCTAAGAATCTGTATCTGGATCTTGTTGTAGATAGGGTACCTAGTGCTTACCACTCCCACTGATAAGCTAGAAGGCTTCCCTCCAACACAGAAAGGCTTGGGGGCACAGAAACTTACAAACAAATCTGTATCTGGGCTAAACTAGTTACAGGGAAGGTGGGAAACAAGCACAAATTCAGGCTTTTAAACCAGAAAGTTGAAAGAGATGGAAAAACTGCCCAAATGGCCAGTAAACTACAATTTCTGGGCCAGAAACCACTCGTGTGGTAGATAGGCTACCTAGTGCTTACCACTCCCACTGATAAGCTAGAAGGCTTCCCTCCAATACAGAAATGCTTGGGGCACAGAAGCTTACAAACAGTCCTGGATACAGCAAATCTGTATCTGGATTAGACTACTTGCAAAAAAGGCAGAAAACAAGCTTGGAGTGTGTGTGTGTGTGTGTGTGTGTGTGTGTGTGTGTGTGTGTGTGTGTGTGTGTGTATATATGTATGTATATGTATGTGTATGTATATATATATATATATATATATATATATATGTTTGTATATATATATATATATATATATATATATATCGTCATCTTCTTTCGCACAGCGGATCATCTGTTTCTATTTCTTCTTCTCTTCT
This sequence comes from Protopterus annectens, assembly GCF_019279795.1. Taxonomy (NCBI): domain Eukaryota; kingdom Metazoa; phylum Chordata; order Ceratodontiformes; family Protopteridae; genus Protopterus; species Protopterus annectens. The sequence continues at coordinate 398,716,865 of NC_056735.1, forward strand.
GCATCTTGCTCTGTCACACCAACCACCTGCATGTCCTCTCTCACCACATCCATAAACCTTATCTTAGGCCTTCCTCTTTTCCTGTTACCTGGTAGCTTCATCCTTAGGATCTTTTTCCCAATATACTCAGCATCCCTCCTCAGCACATGTGCAAACCAATGTAATCTTGCGTCTCTGGCTTTGTCTCCAAACCTTCCAACCTGGGCTGACCCTCTAATATACGTATTCCTAATCCTGTCCACCCTCGTCACACCCAGTGCAAATCTTAGCAGCTTTAACTCTGCCACATCAAGCTCAAACTCCTGCCTTTATGTCAATGCCACTGTCTCCAACCCATATAACATACCTGGTCTCGCTACCCTCTTGTAGACCTTCCCTTTCACTCTTACTGGTACTCGTCTGTCACAAATCACTCCTGGCACTCTTCTCCACCTACTCCATCCTGCCTGTACTCCTCTTCACCTCCCTTCCACACTCACCGTTACTCTGAACTATTGACCCCAAGTATTTAAACTCATCCACCTTCGCCACCTCTACTCCTTGCATTCTCCCCATTCCTCTATCCTCCCTCTCATTCACACACACATATTCTGTCTTAGTCCTGCTGACCGTCATTCCTCTTCTCTCTAGAGCATATCTCCACCTCTCCAGGGTCTCCCCCACCTGTTCCCTACTTTCCCTACAGATCACAATGTCATCTACAAACATCAAAGTCCACAGGGACTCCTGTCTGATCTCGTCTGTCAACCTGTCCATCACCATTGCAACTAAGAAAGGGCTCAGAGCTGATCCTTGATGTAACCCCACCTCCACCTTAAATGCATCCGTCACTCCCACCGCAGACCTCACCACTGTCACACTACCCTTGTACATATCCTGTACCTTTCTTACATACTTCTTTGACACTCTCGACTTTGTCATACAATACCACAACTCCTCTCTAGGCACCCTGTCATATGCTTTCTCTAAGTCTACAAAAACACAATGCAACTCCTTCTGACCTTCTCTGTAGTTCTCCATCAACACTCAGAGCAAACATTGCATCTGTAGTGCTCTTTCCTGGCATGAAACCATACTGCTGATCACTAATCATCACATCCCTTCTTAACCTAGCTTCCACTACTCTTTCCCATAACTTCATGCTGTGACTGATCAATTTAATCCCTCTGTAGTTACTACAGCTTTGCACATCACCCTTATTCTTAAAAATCGGTATCAAAACACTTTTTCTTCATTCCTCAGGCATCCTCTCACTTTCCAAGATTTCATTAAAAATCTAGTTACAAACTCCACTGCCATTTCACCTAAACACCTCCATGCTTCCACAGGTATGTCATCTGGACCAACAGCCTTTCCAGTCTTCATCCTTTTCATAGCTATCCTTACTTCCTCCTTGCTAATCCACTGCACTTCATGATTCACTATCCTCACATCATCCATCCTTCTCTCCCTCATTCTCTTCATTCATCAACCCCTTGAAGTACTCTTTCCATCTCCTCAACACACTCTCCTCACTTGTGAGTATGTTTCCCTCATTATCCTTTATCACCTTTACCTGCTGCACATCTTTCCTAGCTCGGCCCCTCTGTCTAGCCAATCGGTACAGGTCCTTTTCTCCCTCCTTAGTGTCCAACCTTTCATACAACTCTTCATATGCCTTATCCTTAGCCTTCGCCACCTCTCTCTTTGCCATGCACCTCATCTCTTTATACTCCTGTCTACTTTCTTCATCTCTCTGACAATCCCACTTCTTCTTTGCCAACCTCTTTCTCTGTATACTCTCCTGTACTTCCTCATTCCACCACCATGTCTCCTTGTCATCCTTCCTCTGTCCAGATGTCATAACAAGCACCTTTCTAGCAGTCTCCCTTACTAGCTCTGCTGTAGTTACCCAGCTATTTGGTAGCTCTTCACTGCCACCCAGTGCCTGTCTTAACTAATCCCTGAACTCCACCTCACAATTATCCTTTTTCAATTTCCACCATTTGATCCTTGGTGCTGCCCTCACACTCCTCCTCCTCTTCTTGATCACCAACGTCATACTACAAACCACCATCCTATACTGCCTAACTACACTTTCCCCGGTCACCACTTTACAGTCTCCAATCTCCTTCAAACTAGCCTTCCTACATAAGATATAATCCACCTGTGTGCGTCTTCCTCCACTCTTGTATGTCACACTGTGCTCCTCCCTCTTGTTAAAATATGTATTCACAACAGCCATGTCCATCCTTTTCTTAAAATCCACTACCATCTGACCTTCTGCATTCCTTTGTTTAACACCATACCTACCAATCACTTCCTCATCCCCTCAGTTCCCTTCACCAACATGCCCATTGAAATCTGCTCCAATCACCACTCTCTCACCCTTGGGTACAGTCATCACCACTTCATCCAACTCACTCAAATTTTTCTTTCTCATCCATCGCACACCCAACTTGTGGAGCATATGCACTAACAACATTCATCATTACACCATCAATTTGATATATATATATATATATATATATATATATATATATAAATAAAATAAATATATATAATATATATATATATATATATATATATATATATATATATATATGTATATATATATATATATATATATATTTTTTTAGTTAAGTGGTTTGGATTTCTCAAAGTTCTCTCTGTATTAGAAAGAATGAGCTAATGACAGTAGCAAAAACACTAAATGCAGTACAAGCTAGCACACTTGAGTGTGTTGCAATATTAAGGCAAATACAGTTTAAATAAATGCAGATAAGTTAAAAATGACAAAACAAGTTTATGAAAAGTCAAATAAGAGCACTTGAACACTTAAAAGCACACAGAACAGCAAATTAAGATAGAAGACAGTTATGTAAGAGCAGCTCAAGAAACTAAGTATTTTTTTTTATGTGGAAAGGGAGGGAACAGAGCAGATTAAAATGCTATAGGGGATGTCCTTCCCAAGTGCTCTCTGAATTCTTGATAAGAGAACCTAAATAATTAAATTCCAACAGTATAGTATCAAAGTACAGCTTTGCTGTTTTGATGTATTTGTTTTTTTCAGAAATTGTTCAGATATTTGTGGATGGAAAATATGTTTTTTCTTTGTGGAAGATGTTTCTTGTAGGGACTGCAGCTTGTAAACCTAATGATTGCTGACGTCATGTTTTGGGTGGCTCCATTTGTATTTGGGAGAAGTGATCTGAGCATTTGGGCAGGAAACGGGAAAAAAAAGTTGTAGCCCTGACGTGAGCAAAACAGCGATAATAGGAGCTATTTTCCAATCACAAGATGAAGACTGTTCCGTGCAGCCTGTTAATGTACGCTGCAAAGATGGCAAGTATGGAAAGCAGTTGGAAATAGTGTTTCTTCGGGGAAAAAATATATACAAATTATATGTATAATATGTCGGGATTAAAGAAATGGTCAGGGGAATAACGATTGAAGGTGGAGTTTAAATCTATATTAAAAGTTAAGGAATGCCACTTTCTTAACTCCATGATCCCCACCTCTGCCTGGGTAATATACAGTTCCAGTCTCCTTACATTTATTTCTGTATAGCACAGAATGTAGCAGGTGAGTCTGTCTGTGCCTATTTTGTACAGTATAATATTAGCCTAGTTACTCTCTGTTAGATGTCTTTGACTACCTGCTAATACTGTCAAGTTAGCTGAAAGGATCATCATAGTCATTGTGTCACTTGAAGCCAACATGGTGCCAACGCTGAGGGTGTTATTCAAGGGTGCATGCCTGCTGAGGGGTATTATGGTTTGTAGGGTGCTGATTGTTACTGCTATGTGAATTTAAGTAGCCTAATTTATTCAGGTAAAATGTTGTCCTGTTATTTTTAGTGCTACGTTTTAGCTGATGTTGGAACATGGGGCTTTTTTGTTTGTTGCTGTTGAGTAACGCAACTTCATTTTATGGTGACTGTTGGAATTTATTGGAATGCTGTCTTTTGAATATATTTTGGGATAACAGGGTTACTGCAGATACTACAGTCTGTGGATTAACTGTTTGGTTGCTATTGGTAGTTTGTCTGGATGGAGAATCGTCATGTTTCTGGCTGGCAATTTGGATCACTTCTTGCTGTTGGTTTGAGGGAATCCAGTTTTACTGATTGGTCATCTGGGTGAGTGAGGAGTTCATAGGTTGGTACTAGGTTATCGGCCCTAGGGGCCTATACAAGCCTAGCCATAACAATTCCCTGGATATTTTTCCCCACAATATTTACTTCCCTGGACCCCTGTCTAGCAGGGTGACTGACGTGATCCCTGGGGTGAATTTTTTTATCTCCCATCCAATCGTCAGGGTTCCTTTTGAAGAGGGCCAATGAGGCCCTCTGCTTGACATTTATGGGCAGTCTGTTCCAGAGTATGGGGAGTCTCTGGGTCAGGAACCTATCCCTCCAGCATGTTTTGTTCATTGTGATGACAAGGTTTAGATCCCTGGAGCATGTGGTTCTGAGGGATTGGGATTTCTTTAAGTGGAGCATGTCCAATAGCTCCGGGTTTGACATGGTCTTGTATGTTAAGCAGAGATCGCCTCTGAGTAGACGATATGCCACAGAGTATAGCTGGAATTTTTTTAGGCGGTCAGCAGAGGGCATCTGCTTTAGGCCTGTGATTCTTTTAGTGAGGTATTTCTGCGGCCTTTCCAGCTATTGCAGATGTCTTGTGAGTTAGATACCAAACGGGGCCTTGTACTCTTATATAATGGGTCTAATGAGGGATGAGTACAGTGGGACAATGACCTCCTTTTTTCTGGATGAAAAGCTCTTAGTGATGAGGTGTGCCACATAGAAAGATTTCCTGACTTGTGGCGATGTGGTTATCGAAGGTGAGACCACTGTCCACCTGTGTCCCTAAGTCTGTCATCACACTTTCGGTGTTTAGTGTACTGCCACATGTGGTAATTCATGGGTACATGTTTTTTCTCAAAGGGGATAACTGTACATTTCTTGGCATTAAGCTTGAGCCCATGGCTCTGGCACCAAGCATCTGTTTCTGTAAGGCCGTTTTATAGAATATCCACATAATTTGGGGATTCAATAATGGCTCCCAGTTTGCAGTCATCTGCGAACTTTGTTAGCCAGAGTCCCTTAGTGTTAGCCTGTACTTCAGAGAAGTAGATGCCAAACAAGAGCGGTCCCAGGACTGAACCACTTTTCACTTGTCTGGAGCTGGATTTGGAGTCTGCTGCTTTTACAGTCTGGGTTCTGTCAGTAAGCCAGTTGGCAACCCATCGAGTGACTTAGTGATTTATGCCCAGTTTAGTAAGTTTATCTATGATTCCAGAGTGGGGGATGGTGTCAAAGGCCTTGGCGAGGTCCAGATAGTTTGTGTGGATTGCCTTACCCTCATCCACAGCTCTGGAGACTGTTTCAAAGTAGTCAGTCAGGTTCAGGAGACAAGATCGGCCCTTCACGAACCCAAACTGGGTGGGGTCCAGTGTTTGAAGGTTGCCAATGTTGTTGTTTATAAGTTCCATGATAATGCGTTCCATGCCCTTGCAGATCAGGCTCATCAGACTGATGGGATGGTAGTTCCTGAGATCCAAGGTGGATCCCCCCCCCTTGTGGAGTGGGATAACTGTAGCTGTGCATCACTCAGTGGGCACAAAGCCTGAGGTGAGGCTATGATTAAACGTGACACTTGGGTGAGGTGCCAGTTCATTTCGTAGTTCATGTAGTACAAAGCCCGGGATGTCATCTGATCCCATGGGTGCTGTATTCTTAGCTTTGGAGGGTGCGGTTTCCACCTGTGTGGCCGTGATTACCGGAATTTGGCAATCTTTTGGTATTGAGATGGGCCCTTTAGGGGGTGAGAGGGGGTGAAGTTGGCACTAAATCGGTCTGCCAGGATATTGGCAATATCCTTGGGTTCAGTATATTTAATGCCATTCTGTCGTAGCTCGGAGCAGATCTGTTTATTGCCATTTAGATTCTTGACATAACTATAGAATGCCTTGTGGTTGTCTTTGGAATTTTTGGCAATTTTTTATTTTCGTAACTTGCTTTGGAGGTTTTTATGAGGGATCTCAGCTTCTTACTGAGGCTGGTAAGGGAGTTTCTTGCATCCTGGGATTTTCCTCTTTTCTGCAACAGTTTCTTCCTTCTGTTATATAGTTTGTTTATGGCAGAGGACCACCAGATTGGCTTCCTTGGTGGAGAGCGTCTTGGTTCTATTTGGGATGGCAGGATTCATGCATGAGTGGATGTGCTCATACAGTGCCTTAGTGTAGGATTCAGTTGTCGAACTTTCAGCTCCCGTCTGCATAGGTGTCATGAAGTTTGTCACTTCTGACTTGAGTAGCATGAAGTTGGCTTTGGAGAAGTTTTTTACGGAGGTTTCCTTACTGGGAGGGTGGGGCTAGGATGTGGATGTCAAGGGTGATTTGCTTATGGTCAATCCTGACCAATGAGGGGGTGACCACTGGTGTGGAGCAGGGATGTGGATGTCAAGGGTGATTTGCTTATGGTCAATCCTGACCAATGAGGGGGGTGACCACTGGTGTGGAGCATCTATCTCCCATGATGGTAATGACCAGGTCTAGGATATAGGAGGCCCTGGTGGGACAATGGATTAGTTGATCCAGGGAGTTGGAATTTATGAATCCCAAGAACCGTTGGGAAAAGGTGTTGGTACCGGAGTAGTTTTCCCAGTTAATGGCAGGGTAGTTGAAATCGCCCAGTATTAGGGTGTTTGGTTGTATCTTAATTTCCAGTATGTTTAGAAAGGTGTAGAGAGAATCTTGGGGCATGGTGGGGGGTCTGTAGCAAGCTATAATTTGGATTGCAGTCTTGCCTAGTGTTAGTTACACCTGGAGAATTTCTGATGCATTGTGTTGGGTAACTAGCCTGGAGGTGTGAATATCCTTGGTGAATATGGATACTCCTCCACCTTTAGTGTTTCGGTCTTGGTTTGGTGGACGAAAAGTGTTTGTAGCCTGATATTGTAGGGGGTGCTCTTTGGAGCCTTGAACCAGGTCTCAGTTACTGCACAGATATCGATGTTCTCCATTTTTAGGAGTTCCTCGAGATAGTGCATTTTGAGGTTTAGACTTCTAGCATTGAGTAGCATTACCTTCAGATTTTGCATGCTTGTATCTGTTATGGTGGTGGTTTTGTCCTTTGAACCTTGCCTAAAAAAGGCACTATAGGGGTGGCAAGAGCTTTAGCCAGTAACCTGAATCCCAGGGGTGACAGGTGCAGACCATCTCTGGCAAAGCATCGTGGTTTGTTGATGTCGTCTCAGGCAGACAGATACTGCATCTCCTTTGAATGACACCAGAAGCTTAGCCAGTTGTTGAAGTCAATCATTTTGTCCTCATACTGTGGTATCATTCTGGGCGAAGGCAGGATGCTACTCAGGGCTAGTATCATATCTGCCTGGGCCACATGATTTGAGAGCTCTTCCATGTCTCTTTTGAGATAGTCATTCACTCCAACATGGGCAATGAAAGATGTTGGAGTGACTTGAGTGCATACGTTATGTGGCTGATCCTGGCACTCGACAATCAGCTGACTGTAATTTTCTCCTTGTTCAGCCTGTGGAGTCACCTATGACTAAAGTGTTGGGTACATTGTCTTGCCTTAAGGCCTTTTGTTGGGTGGCACACTGGTGTTATGAGCTATGTGTCACTTTCGTTGTGGCTGGTGATTGTCTGCGTTTCAGCTTTGGAGGTCCTTGTTGCTTGGGCAGGTTAATGTTAAGGGCCTCCACATGTGTGGGTTTAGTGTTGATGTGTGTGGGTGTTGCTGGTGTGGGTTTTGAAGGGCTATGCATTGCTTGAGGTGTAGTGCATGTGTTAACCTTCTCCTCTTGACTGTCTAGCATAATCTTGGCTTGAGAGCTTTGCTTCCAGTTTGGCTGTGTAAGTGCATCTCTCACAGGTTGTAGTGGTGTTTTCGGCTGGCAATTTGGATCACTTCTTGCTGTTGGTTTGAGGGAATCCAGTTTTATTGATTGGTCATCTGGGTGAGTGAGGAGTGGATTTTAATGACATGATGCTTTATAAAGTATCTAGCAGCATGAATTGTATTTGCAGGAGTATTTACTGAACTTTGTAGTTTATTTGTTAACTAGCTATGCCCGCTGGATGCAAGTGTCCCTCTTCAGTGTGACCCTGGAGCATTGTTTAGTTAAAGCTCAGAATTTTGCACAAATTTCAAGTAGAAATTAAGAAATTCAAACACAGGACTACAGGATGAATCTCCTTAGCAGCTTGTAGCTTTAGCCTTCTGATCTGAACTTCACTCTGGAAAGATGAAATGTAATGAAGGATTTTTCTGTATGCATTTTGATTAAGTGCTAGTTATTGAATCACTATATGTCACTCATGTTATTTACAATGATTAAAATTAACCACATGGTCCTTTTTCTTTTTTTTTATTCTGGGTGACAGGTACAGCAAAAACAGGACTGCTGGGTACTGTCTGCCAACCAGCTAGACCCCTGTCTGGGATCCCTTAGGACAAGAGGAATCCAAGGGAGGTACCTTTCAGACAGCCATGATAGCTGCTTGCGTCTCCTCTTGTGTCCTGACTATGAAGGTTTTTTCGACTGTAGCTCCTTCCCCTTATGCAAGTGCATGCTCTTGTGCAATTAAGGCTACCTCTCATCAGTGATTTGGTGTACCGCATGACCCCTACTTCTCTGGAAGGATGGCAGCAACCCATGAATGTCTCCAGCCTTTCCCTTCCAAGGATGGGCACATTCATTTTCCCCTGCCAGCAAGATCAATCTCTTGAGATGTTAAGTGAACTTCAGGTCACTTGGGTAGTCGGGGTTTTATCACTGTACACCACTTGAGTTGGCTAAACTCTCAAAAGTAGATTGATTTGATATGTGGGACTGGCAAAGAGGCCAGAGTTTAGTCTGCCTCTATCTGAGGTCTGATATCTTACAGGAGCTACTGCTGGCTGCACTGTCTTTGGTGGAGACCATTACCACTAGTGAAATGTGTTATCTGGGGCTATTAACTTTGGCAGAATCTTAGTACCTCAGGCTCTTTCAGAATTATTACACATTTGCATGCCTTGCTTTTGAGATTTTTTTTTCGAGCTTAAAGGTCCTTCCAAGTATATATTTTTTCCATTTGGAGATATTTTGAAAGTATTTACTAATGCAGCATGAGAGGCCCAGGATATGGTGGGTTTTGTCCTCAAGAAAGAAGTCTGTGTCCTGCATTATGTCAGAGATTGGAGTTTTTGGTCTGGGGGTCCCCAAACCGGATACATTGGCAGCAGGGATCAGAAGTGCTGTCACCCTTCTCCCCCAGAAATTAGGTGTCACAAGTGATGGATCTACCTTCCTTTTTTCTTGAGGGTGGTATATTATGTGGCCAACATGATAGCTTTCCTGATGGACACCCCTGAGGTGTACTAGACCATCTTCCGGGTTCCAGACAAACTGGTTAAGAAAAAATAGTATCCCAGTCAGAAGTGATGTTAACTACAATGATGGTTCATCATGATGGATTCTGGCATAGTAATTCCCTGATGCTTGTGGTTCTGCCCAGCATTTTACTAAGAACACCAAGGTAGCCTCTTAAACTCCCTTTTTCAATCACTGACTGCACTTTGGTGTGAAGAGAAGGTAGATCTGGAGTGTATGGAGAAAGAGGGAAAAACCCTGGGGGCTGCTGGCTTCAGATTCCAAACATCTCAGTGCCCCACCTCCAGGATACAGAGTAGCCCTTGCCAAATATATTTCAGGTGTTGGCAGCAGATGTAGACACAGCTTTCTGTTTACTAATTTTTCAGAGAGATTATAGATGTTGAAAGGGAGGGATTCTCAGCAATCTTCATGAAGCCACAAACCTACAAGTGGTTAGCAGTAGCTCTGTGGCCTTGCATGACTTCTCCCCTCTGGAGGTAGTCTGGTATAGTTTCTACATCCATTTGTTAGAATGGAAATTTTTACTAAAGGCAGAAGGACCAAGATAGTTACTTCCAGAGATTACAAAATTCCTCAAATGGCTTTTGTTTCTGCAGGTTATATCTCCAACCCACAGGCTGTTCCTCCCTATCAGAAGAAAGCTTTAAAGAAAGTGGTCTAAAATCTCCTAGATAACAGAACCACCCAGAAGGTATCAACAGATAAAAAGGGTCCATATTTTTCTCCAGGTTCTTTTTAGGGGTCAGGATCCAAGACCTGAGAACAATTTTGGATGTAAGGAGTTTAAATACTTTCATCCCATAATGAAAACCTTTGCATGCTCTCAGTGCAGCCGGTCCTTCCAAGCTAAGCAGAAGGAGACTGAATATACTTCAACTTCCAGAATGCCTACCACATCTTTAACTGTCAAACGAGTTCATAAGGTTTCTATGCTTATGGTGGTCACTTTAAGGTGTCTGTACATTTTAAGAACTATTACTTTGTCAACATACAGGAAATGAGTCGCTTCTTTTGACCCTTCAGGCCTTCTAGAATTAACCCTTGGAGGGCATCCTTACTTTAGTTTTGAAATGTGGAAGATCTCTATCCCTTGAAGCTTTGAGTCTTTGGAAATGGGCAAAGTCCAGAATCTGGTTCCTAGTTGCTATTTTTATCTTTTAGGAGTCCAGGTCACTGACAGATGAACTTAGCAGATGTTTGCTTTTGGCCCAGGAGTATTTCCTTGGCCTCCGTGATGGTTTGGAATTGTTTATAGAAATAGGGAGAACCCTATCCCTACTTTGAGCTCTTTGCATCCCAAACCAACATCTTTTTCTCGCATATTTCATCACTGGGACCCCCCCGAGGAGTGGTCTCTGAACAGCTCTGTGCTTTGTATCCCCCCTACTTCTGAAGCAAGATTTTTTTAAAAGGCAAAACTCCCCAAAGCTAAATTCATCCTTGTATAATTCTATTAGACCTAATGGATATGGTTGCCTGTGCTGCTGTCTAATCTTCTGTAATAGCCGTTGTTCTTGAGACCCTCAAGAATGTTGCTGATCCACCCATTGTACAAGTGGGAAAGATTTTACTCCGACATACTCCCTGTCACTTGCTATAGTTGAAAGTAATCTTTTCTGTTTCTAGCAGGGTGATTAGAGATTCTGTCATCTTCTCAAAAGCTTAACACTGAGAAAATGTAAGGACAAATGGATATGTTTTATCTGTACAGGCTAATGCAAATGGTGTGCATCTCCTTTTCTTTTCTTCTGGAGTATCTTGTAGATGTTACAAGAAAAAGAAAAATAATCTGGTTCCACACAGCAGTGAATATCAATATGTCCTTTACTGTAGTAAGGTAAGCGCTTTGTCGGAATAGCATCCGCTTCATCAGACCAACAAAGATAGAATAACAGTTAAATTTTTAAACACTAAAACATCCAATCAAAAATCAGAAAAAATGTGCATCATAGCTAAAAGCCATGTGATAAAATACATCTGTAGAATATATAGATCTTTAAAAAATTGAATAAAAACAGACTAAATGAAGAATATGTGCTTAAAAATGTTAACGAATACAATAGTAAAAAATAATAAAAGATGGACTATTGAAATATATATGGTAAAATATTTAAAAAGAGAAATCAATGCTTTAATGGCCATGCTTTAAGGAAAGGTTTCAGGGAAACTCTGTTGTTTAAACCAGGAGATGCAGCAGCTTGAAAGTGCAGAATCCATTTCTGTTCAGTAGATTCTATTATTTATATCGCCTCCTCTCTTGGTACTATGCAGAATCTCTAGTACCATAAAGCTAAATTTATGTTCTTTACCCTCTTTAGCTACATGTAGTGATAGTGTGCTGGTTTCTTTAACTTTTCTAATATCCCTATGGTGTTGAAGTATTCTATCCTTAAACACCCTGTTTGGTTTTCGTTTGGTATCTTGTAGATGTCTTTGAAACTAGGTTTATTTTATTGCCATTAAGTCATTTGGCCTCTGCTCCTTTCCTCAATTCTTTGATCCAAACTCCTAAGCTTCGTTGAAGGTGTGAAAACCTTTCTTAGAGGGGCTTTTTGATGAGGCTGCTACTAAAAGTAGCAGTGTCCCTATAGCATTTTCACTTTGTTCTCAAAAAATTACCTTGGCTTCCTTTCAGCCATACAGATCTAAACGTTTGTGACTTCAGTAATGATTACCTTTTCTCTGTTGCTATTATGTCAGTAGAATAATTTTGAAATTGCAAGCTATGTCTGTATTACTCTTACTTGGTGTTTCATAAAGACAAGATAGTCCTTGAGACTAACCTGTATTTTATGCCCTAAGTCACAACCAAGTCAAATTTTAGTCCATATATTCTTTTGGCATGCAGAGCTATAAGTGGCTGATATGATGTGCAATGCCACTGCTCGATCTGGCACCCCTCAACTTTAGGTTGAGGAGTAAGAGGAAAAAAGTCCTTTTTCCAATCTGGTGCTCCTCCTTTCCCTCCTATGAAGAAGTACCATAGCAAGAAATTAAAAAAACAAAACAAAAAACTGCTGATTTGAGCTCCCAACACCTTGCACTGGGGTTATTGACCACTTCGTCCTACCCTAACTGTGCCTATTATCTGAAATATTATGTGACCAGACCTAAGACTGTGAGCAAAGACTCGCAGCTTTTTGTTTCCTTAAAAGTCAGGCCATAGTGTTAATGATACCATTACCAGATGACTTTCTGAATGTGTCAAATTTTATCTTTAATGCAACAAACCCTTGCAATAGTACCTTAAATTTACTCCAATACAGCTTTACCCTGGTAGTCTTTCAAGAATGCAGCTTTTAATGGCATTTGTACAGCAGTTGCATGGTCTTCTCTTGATACCTTTGCTATACATTACAAATTGGATGGAATGTCTAGATCAAAGCCTTTTATTGGGTCTGCCATTGTCAAGAGTATGTGCTCATGAGGGAACCACCCAGTATGGATCATCATGGAACTCTTTAGTGTAACTTGCCAAGGATGGACCTACTTTTGCCAGGTTTGAATGTTATGTAGTTACCATAATGTTAAATCTGAAAGAGATCCTGAGTAACACTGTTCCCTGCCTTGACAAAGGTTTTGTGTGTTCTGTATTTACTTTGATGTGGCTAACCTCCAGTCTGAAGAGGGAGAGCTGTGTAGTGCATTAAGGGATGAGAGAAGGTACTTTTGGAAGGTTTCGCCTGCCAAGTTGTCCTAATGCCATTAGTTTTATAGTTACTTTCTCTTCTAGTCTAACATGATAAATGCATATCTTTTTTATAGACACTGGAGTCTGAATGGTTGCATTACAGGAAAAATGTTAACATCTCTTATTCGGTTATTTTAGGTTCTTCTAGTGATTAAGTCCACATTGCCAAAATCACCAGTGTGTGTCCAGTTTCAGAATAAAGATGTCCCATTGCTTGGAGAGCAGATCCAGTATTTGATATCTTTGTCCATGGGATTCTCTGTGGAAGAGATACTATCTTAAAATCTTTAAAAAAAGATGTACACTGTGTGTGTTTTTTAATGCTTTGCATTTCTGTAGTGATTACATAGTTTAGTTCTGTGTTGAGGGCAAACTGATTTATTCTACTTCAGGTGGTACAGTTGTTCGGATAAGAAAGTAATAGATCCTGAAATTATGTAAATACAAACTTAAGGAGCATTTACATAATCAAAATGTACTTGCTCTTAAGGGATTAGATGAAAGCAAAAAAAATGTTTTTCCTCTGTACATATATTTTTTGTTCCCATATTATGTAATCCAGATTTGTTACTTTGTGAATGCATTTTTCTGCATTCTGTTTTACATATGTTCTGAGGTTAGACGCATTTTGCCATCCTCACTGGAACTTGCAATCATTTTATGTATTGGGACGCTTGGAAATATTATGGAAATTTGCAATGTCTACGTGATTTGATTGTTCTGTAAATTTTGTTAATTTAACATATATTAGAACATCTTTGTAATATATTTTTGTTTTCCATGTTTTTGCTCCAGTGAGTCTGGGTTGTGGCTAAAAGTGGTTAGTAGACTAGTCCATTTACATGGTTAACAAATAAGCAATAAAAATAAACCTCCTAAAAACTGAGGATTTTCTAGTAAAGGTAGTCTTCTTATGCATACAGCAGACATTTTTTCAAGTTCATAGGTAGGTACTAGGCTATCGGACCAAGGGCCTACGTAAGCCTAGCCAACAAGGTTCCCTGGCTTATGCCACCCAAGAAAGTTAATTTCCTGTGCTCCTGTCGAGCAGAGCCACAGAAGTGATCCCTGGGGTGTATTTCCTATTTCCCATCCACTCGTCAAGATTTTCTTGAAGAGTGCTAATCAGGAACTTTGCTTGACATAGATGGGTAGCTTGTTCCAGAGTATAGGAAGTCTCTTGGACAGGAATCTATCCCTCCATCATGTCCTGTTTATTGTGGTGACAAGGTTTAGGTCCCTAGAGCATGTAGCTCGGAGGGATTGGGATTTCTTTAGGTGTAGCATGTCCAACAGCTCTGGGTTTAACATAGCTTTATGTGTTAGGAAGAGATCTCCTCTGATTAAGTAATATGCTACAGAGTAAAGCTGGAGTTTTTTGAGACTGTCAGTGTAGGGTATCTGTTTGAGGCCAATAATCCTCTTTGTGAGGTACTTCTGTGGCCTTTCCAGCTGCTGCAGATGTCTTGTGAGGTACATTCCAGAAGGGGCGCTGTACTCTATAATGTGTCTGAGTGCTGAGTAGAGGGGAACAATGACCCCCTCCCCTTTAGGTGTGCCACATAAAAGGATTTCCTGACTACTGTGGTGATGTGATTATCAAAGAAGAGACTACTGTACACCTGGGTCCCAAGGTCTCTTATCACACATTCGGCGTTAGACTGCCATTTATGTGGTAGTTCATGGGTACAGAGTTTTTACCAAAGGGGATGACAATGCACTTTTTGGTATGAGCTTGAGGCCATGCCTCTGACACCAGGCATCTGTCTCAGTGAGGCCCTTCTGTAGGATGTCCACATCATTTGGGGACTCTACTATGGCTCCTAGTTTGCAGTCATCTGCGAACTTCGTTAGCTAGAGGCCTTCTGTGTTAGCCTGTACTTCAGAGAAGTAGATATCAAGCAAGAGAGGTCCCAGGACTGAACCCTGTGTTGCTCCACTTGTCACTGGTTTGAAGTCATATTTGGAGTCTGCAACTTTTACAGTGTGGGTTCTGTCAGTGAGCCAGTTGGCAACCCATCCTGTGACGTAGGGATTTATACCTAGTTTAGTGAGTTTAGCTATAATTCCAGAATGGGGCATGGTGTCGAAAGCCTTGGCGAGGTCAAGATAGGCTGTGCGAGCCACCTTACCCTCGTCTACGGCTTTGGTGACTGCCTCAAAGAAGTCGATCAGGTTCAGAAGGCATGATCTGCCTTTCACAAACCCGAAGTTTGGAGTTTGCCAATGTCTTTGTTTATGAGTTCCATGATTATATGTTCCATGGCCTTGCAGACCAGGCTCGTCAGGCTAATAGGGCGATAGTTCCTAGGATCAGTGGTGGCTCTCCCTTTGTGGAGTGGGATAACTGTTGCTGTGCGCCATTCAGTGGACACAAAGCCTGACGTGAGACTATGATTGAACATGCTGCTTAGGTGGGGAGCCAGTTCGTTCTAAAGTTCATGTAAAACGCAGCCTGGGATGTTGTCTGGTCCCATGGATGCAGTGTTTTTGGTTTTAGAGAGTGCAGCTTCCTGTATACATATGGGCCCTTTGAGTGGGGGTAAGTGGGGGGTAAAGAGCACTGAACCTATCTGCCAGGATGTTGGCAATATTGGTTGGTTCTGTAATTTTCATGCTGTTGTGCTGTAACTCAAAGCAGATCTGGGTGTTGCCATTGAGATTCTTGACATTGCTATAGAATGCTTTGTGGTTGCCCTTAGAATCAGTGGCGATTTGTTTTTGTAGCTAGCTTTGGAGGATCTTATAAGGGATCTCAGCTTCTTAGTGAGGCTGACCAGGGAGCTCCTCCACTCATGGGATTTTACTCTGTTTTGCAACAGTTTCTTCCTTCTGTTCTAGAGTTTGTTTATGGCAGGGGCCACCAGATTGGCTTCCTTTTTTTTGGAGGATAGCATCTTGGTTCTGTTTGGGATAGCACAATCCATGCACTCATGTAAGTGCTTATAGAGTGCATTTGTGTGGGATTCAGCAGTCATAACTGTATTGTCCATCTGCATGGGTGTCATGAAGTTCGCCACTTCTGTCTTAAGCATGAAGTTGGCTTGGGAGAAATTTTTTATCATGGTTTCCTTAATGGTGGGTGGGGGCGGAATGCGGATATCTAGGGGCATTAGCTTATGGTCGGATCTGACCGAGGAGTTGACTTCAGGTGTGGAACACCAGTCACTCATGTTGGTAATGACTAGGTGTAGGATATTGTTGCCCCTGGTGGGGGTGTGGATAAGTTGATCCAGGGCATTGGAATTTATGAATTCCAGAAAGCGTTGAGCGAAGTAGTTGGTACATGAGTATTTTTACATGAGACCAAATACACCATCGGGGTAGATTTAACTGTGTCAGTTCACATGTGGTATATTTGGCTAGGTGCTCTTCATGCCCGGTGTTTTATATAGGAAAAACTGACAGGAAACTAAAGGAATGCCTATGCCATCAAAAAAGAGAAGATGGAGAATGCGCTTGCCAGGTATGTTAAGGAATACCCGGGTCATGAGTTTACTTTTTCAGTCATTGATCAGGTAGTTCCTTCCAATGGGGGGGTCCAGATATGTTACTTTTAGAACAAAAGGAATTAATTTGGCAGCTAAAACTAGAAGCTTATCATTATCCAGGCTTAAATGGAATGTTATCCATTTCTTGTATTTTAAAATTAAGAAGTTTGGTTAGGTAATTTTATTGTATTTATTTTTGTAGATTGCATCCATTTTAATTTCTTCACCTAATTTTTTTATCTATTTCAGCATGGCTTACAAAAGTATGGATATTCCTTTTACTGCTTGTGCAGTAAGGTTGAGTCCTCAGGGAAGGGTCTGAGCAGGTGTTGTGAATGTATTGGCTTAATTGCTAAGTAGTCATGTGATTTATGAGCTTTTTATTAAGGTGCAAGCTGAATGTGTTTGTTTTTCTGATGAAGTTGGTGTGGGACACTGACAAAAAGCCTATTTTTGTTGAGCTTAAAATAAAATTTTAACTTGCAGTTTTTCAGCATCACTGTGTCTGGAATTGGTGCATCCAGTGAGGTTTATCGTCTTGCAGGCTTCCTTTTTCAAACATGAGTATTTTTCCCAGTTAATGGTGGGGTAGTTGAAGGTGTCCATTATTAGGGTGTTGGTTGAACCCTAATATTTTCCAGTATATCAAGAAAAGCGTGGGAATCCTGAGGCATGGTGGGGGATCTGTAGCCAGCTACAATTTGGACTGCAGTTTTCCCAGAGTTAGTTGCACTTGGATAACCTTGGATGCATTATGCTGTGCAACTAGCCTGGAGGTGTGGATATCCTTAATGAATATGGACACACTCCGCCTTTGGTGTTCTGGTCCAGGTTAGATGGCTGAAAAGTGTGGTATGAGTTATAGCCTGGTAATGCAGGGTTGCTCTCTAGAGCCTTGAACCAGGTCTCAGTCACTGTACAGATATTGATGTTCTCCATTTTAAGGAGTACCTTGAGTGAGTGCATTTTGAGATTTAGACTTCTAGCATTGAGTAGCATTGCCCTCAGTTTTTGCTTGCCTGTTCCTGTTAATGGTGGTGAATTTGTCATTTGAACCTTGCCTAAAAAAAGGCACTATAGGGGCGGCAAGAGCCTTAGCCAGTATCCGGAATCCCAGGGGTGACAGGTGCAGGCCATCTCTGGCAAAGCATCGTGATCTGTCGACCATGTCGTCCCAGGCAACAGATACTGGATCACCTTAGAATGACACCAGAAGCTTAGCCGATTGTTGAAGTCAATCATTTTGTCCTTGTACTGCGGTATCATTTAGGGTGATGGCAGGATGCTACTCAGGGCTAGGGTCATACCTGCCTGGGCTACAAGATCGGAGAGCTGTTACGTGTTTCTTTTCATATAGTCCAGGGAGGTATGTCTCAGGTCATTCACACCAACATGGAGAATGACAGAGTCATATTTGTACTTGTTGTGGAGTGACCTGAGTGAGTGGGTTATGTGGTGGATCCTAGCACCTGACAGGCAGCTGACAGTAACCTTCTCCTTGTTTAGCCTGGTGAGTGGGACATCAGTGTGTTCTGGCTATAGAGTCAAGTATGACTAGTGTGTTGGGTACATTGGTTTGCCTTATGGGCTGTGGTTTATTGGCACACTGAGTCTGTGGGCTATGTGTCATTTGGGTTGTGTTGGGGGTTGAGGTTGCTTGCGTTTCTGCTTTGGGGGTTGTCTGTTGCTTGAGCAGATTATTATTGAGAGCCTCTGTGAATGTTTTTGTTTCTGTGTGTGGATTTTGGTGGTGTAGGTTTAGTGGGACTGTGTGATGGGTGTGGTGTGGTGCAAGCGTTTACCTTCTCCTCTTGACTGTCAAGTTCAGTCGTGGTTGGAGGGAGCTTTACCTCCAGTTTGGCTAGATAAGTGCATCTCTCACAGGTTGTGGTGTTTGGTGGTAGGAGGAGAGGGTTGTCTGTGTACAGGAGGCAATTGCTACATTGCCTCAAGATGCCCAGATTCATCAGATAGACAGGAGAGAACACTGTGAGCTGACCCTTGGACATGCCCGAATAAATAAACAACTTTCCTCTAGACAAGTGAAGAAAGTGAGTATAAGAGCTGTTTTTCTCTAGGTAAAGAGGAAGGTTGAGTGCTGTAGTAATTTATAGCTTATTTAGTGCTGACAACAAGTTCTGAGCACGAATAAGCAAATTCAAGTGCTAAAACTAAGAATCTGTGCCTGGATCTTGTGGTAGACAGGCTACCTCGTGCTTACCACTCCCACTGATAAGCTAGAATGCTTCCCTCCAACACAGAAAGGCATGGGGGCTCAGAAGCTTACAAACAGTCCTGGATACAACAAATTTTATTTATTTATTTTTTTATTTTACATTTGTTGACCTGGCTAGTCTACCTGGATGCATGTCCATTTTCAGTAGAGGCCCAGGGAGAAAAGCTCCAGGAAAACATGCAAAAAATTAATAAGCTTTACAAAGTAAGAAGCAACCATTGTTACATAAACATTATAACAAAATAAAAATTAATTAAATCTAAATTTTTTTTCCAATAGTTGTACATGGTTATACTACTCAAAGTAAACAATAATATACATATAAAGATAGATTTGTATTTAGAACATAGTATATAGAGGTATTGTAGGGAAGATTGTATTGGATGTAGGCTGAAAATAAGAGTAAAGGAAAAAAAGTTAGGGTTGGTACAGGAGCATAACCAGTGGTTATTGAGAAATAGTTTTAGATTCCTTTTAAAAAGTGGGTGTGAGGTCTGAGATGTAAGGTCAGGTGGTAGTTGATTCCATACTTTTCCGAAAGAGTTGGAGAACAAGGAGTTGCCTGCTGAGTTTTTTGATTTGGTAGTATTAATCAACATTTTGTTTGAGGAGAGTAGGTTCTTGAGGTTATTATATGGTAAAATGAGGCTAGAGAGTATAGGAGTGTTGCTAGGTTGATACAGGGTTTTATGGGCTATTGTAATTTGGTGAAATTGAAGCTGGTTAAGAAATTCTAACCAGCCTAGTTGTTTTAGATTCAGACAGTGATGAGTTCTAAAAGGAGAGCCGGTAGCAAATCTAGCGATATTATTATATGATATAGCTAGTTTGTTGAGGTTGTTTTTAGAGAGGTTGGTGTATGTGGGAGAAGCATAGAGAAGGGTTGAGATTAAGTGAGTTCTGGCTATAGCGGTCCTAGCTTCTGGTGTAAGAAAGGGTTTGATTCTGTAGAGGGATCCTAGTTTTCTGTTAACTCATTTTATAGTGGTATTTATGTGAGTATCAAAGTTTAGGTTATTGTCAATTGTAATTCCTAAGAGTTTGGTGGTTGGGTCAGGAGAAATAAGAGTACCATTATTGGATGTGAGAGTGAAATGTAGAGGGGTGGACGTTTGGGTTGGTGTGAAGAGTAATAGTTTAGTTTTTTTGGGGTTGAGGAGGGAGCAGCGGTTAGAGAACCATTGATGTTCATCGTGTTACCCTGCTGCAATCATCACACTTGGGTTATCCTGCCGTCAGGCGGTCCCGCAGTCGGCCTGAATTCCAAAGTCTTGGTCCGGCGTCGGTTGCTGTTGCTTCTTCCCTGATGTCAGTGTGCCAGGGGTATATAAGAGGCATCCGACACCATTTTTTCTTCAGTCTTTCTTGCCACGCGGTGCCAGAAGCAGTTCACAAGTACCGGTCGGCCGACACCTGAGATTTTCGATTCAAATTTCAGTCCGAAGTCTTCAATAAAGCTAAGTACCCCATTGGGGAACCTTTTCTTGCCTCAGTCCAATGTCAGAAAAAGTTAAGAATTGCATTTCTTGTGGGAAGCAAATACCTCATAAGGACTTCCATTCTTATTGTATTCCTTGCCTAGGCCCAGACCACGACGTCACAGGTTGTTGGTTTTGTGCTAGGTTTAATAAACGAACTATCAAACGCTGTTTTGACTTCGCACAACATTACTTTGGTAGGAAATTTAATTATATCATGCCGTGGAGCAGCCGATGACCAGCATGCATAAAAAATGCAAGGATAAGGACAGGCAGCCTAGGAACAAGCCAGACTCTGAGGCCATTGCTGGGCCTGTCGCCGGTTCTCTGGTTTTCAGTGAGGTGCCTACATAGCCCCTGACGACTGCAGAACTGGAACCCCAAACAGCTGCGGATTCTCAAGTGGAGTCTACTAGGCTGACGCAGCCATCTTCATTAGGCCCTTCCAACACCGGAGCAGAAGTAGACCCCGGTGCAGTGGAAACACCTTCGGTTGCAGAAGTTGTCTTCAGACCGACTACACTCACCATTAAATCTTATGCTAAGCTTAATTTAAAACCAAAGAAGACTGTACGTCAGTCTACAGTTCAAGGCCCCA
Source organism: Protopterus annectens (assembly GCF_019279795.1). Lineage (NCBI taxonomy): Eukaryota > Metazoa > Chordata > Ceratodontiformes > Protopteridae > Protopterus > Protopterus annectens. Next base: position 398,737,748 of record NC_056735.1, read on the forward strand.
TGTCTAAGAAACAGATGCTTAAGATGGCTGAAGATTTGATTACCCTAATCAAGGGTTCCCATCCCCCTCCTGATAAAAGACCAAGACAAGAGGAGGATTATGCTTCCTCTGACCAGGTTTCAATTTCCTCAGATTCTTCTGAGGAACAGGATTACACTTTTCCACCTTATGAAGACTCTGATGCTGAAGACTATTCCCTCAGCATCTCCCCCTGAAGACTACTCCTTTGGGGAAACTTTACATACCATGAGGGAACATTTCCACTGGGAAGGCCAGGACTACTCTGATTCTAAGAAAAGGCTCCGAGAGTTCATTTTACTACCCCAGCACAGACCTCTTGCTATCCCTCCAGTTTTAGATATTGTGGATGATGTTTACTTGGAGTCTAGTCTAAATCCAGACTCTCCACATCCTGCTCCAGCCAAACCAGACAGATACTACAGAGTACCTGACTCACACAAATTCCTTTATAAAAGCCCTGTGGCTGACCCAGAAACAATTTCCCAGGGTCCTAAGGGAGCTAAAGCTTCTATGGCTAAAAATCCTGTGCCCTCTGGAAGGGATTCCAGAGCCCTAGATAGATGGGGAAAGAAAATATACACCTCAGCAACTCTGGCTATGAGAGCATTAAATTGTCAGTTTCACAGGCTGAAATATCAGCAACTCCTAATGTCTCAAAACAAAAAATGAGCACACATACTGAACAGTCTGAATTCAAGGAAATGCAGGATCTGTTCCATGCAGCTGAACAGGTGAGCAAACATACTTTACAATGCGGATTTGATTCATTGGAAGCTTCCTGTAGAGCAGCTGTTACTGGCTCTGTCATACATAGACATGCTTGGTTAAAAGAACAAACCCTACCTGATCATGTTAAAGCAAAATTATTGGATGCACTTTTACAGCGGGATGTATTATTTGGTGTCAAAGCAGAAGAGGTTTTAAAGAAAATGGAGGATAAGGCAAAGTCTATGCAGACTGTCAAGGATTTTTTGCAGGTACAACCCCCTCATTTCAGCAGAAATTGGCCAACAAAAAACTGGTCCTTTCCAACTTCTGACAGATCACAGAGGGGTAAATACAGACAACCAAGGGGCAGAGGTCAGTCACAAGGCCCTTACAAACCTCGCCAATGGGGTACTGCTACCCAGAAAGGAGGAGAAGACAGGCCCCAAGCTAGCAGAAGACAAACACAATGACTCACTCCTCAAACTACCAAGCAAATCTCTCCTGGCAGCTCCCTTGGGAGGAAAATTAGCATTTTTTGCAGACAACTGGCACATCATCACAAAAGACAAATGGGTCCTAAACATTGTCTATCAAGGATACAGATTCCACTTTCATACCTTACCAAGGATAAAAGGAATGCCAAACCTGCCACCAAATCAATGGGCATAGGCACAAAAACAAATTACAGCTCTCATGGACATGAGAGCCATTCAACAGGTACCTACACAGGAGCAAGGACAAGGATTTTACTCAAGACTCTTTCTAGTCCCAAGAAAGGACAAAGCATGGAGACCCATTCTGGATCTTTCAATTCTGAACACCTATCTGCAAGTACCAAAATTCAAGATGCTAACACTACAGCAGCTTCTTCCCATGCTGGGCAAGAATGCTTGGCTAGTAACGTTGGACATCAAGGAGACATACCTGCATGTCCCTATCAGACAAAATTGCAGAAGATACCTCCACTTCATTGCAGGTTCAACAGATTATCAATTCTCTGCACTGCCCTTTGGCTTATCTACTGCACCCAGGGTCTTCACAAAATGCCTGGCACCAGTAATTGCATACTGCAGACAAAGAGGAATTCAAATATACCCATACCTGGACGACTGCCTTGTTCAAGCAGAAAGCAAGGACATTCACACCTTCTAAGTTGCCTAGCGTACACAGTAAACGAAAATAAATCAAAACTAGTGCCCTCATAAAACATAATATTTCTGGGTGCCAGCTTGAATACAATGGCCCAGTTGGCTTATCTCATGCCAGACAAGCAACAACAGCTGACTCAATATTTCAAAATAATGGCAACAAAGACCCAACTCCCTGCAAGAAAAATTCTGCAGGCCTTGGGATTCATGGCATCTTGCATACTACTAATACCATTTGCAAAACTGCATATGAGGAAATTACAATGGTACCTGAAAAGTGTGTGGACTCAGCACAGCCACAGCTTGAAAACAATGATACCACTCATTCCCTGCCTTCAACAGGAGTTTCTATGGTGGGCATAGGCATGTCACCTCAACAAGGGTCAGCCTTTCACCTTACCCACAGCCAGGCAAACTATGACAACAGATGCATCGGACTATCCCTGGGGAGCACACATGGCAGGATAGTGTATTCAGGGCAGATGGACTACAGATCAGAGGCATCTGCATATCAATCAAAAAGAAATGCTAGCAGTACAGAATGCCCTAACAGCTTTCAAGGACCTCTTACACCCAGGACAACTAATAATAAAGACGGACAATGCCACAGTAATGTGGTATATAAACAAGCAAGGAGGCACACATTCCTACCCTCTATGCAGGCAAGCAATGACCTTGCACTGTCTTACCAGGTTCAGTTACAAGCACAATTCCTGCCAGGAAAGAAAAACACATTGGCAGATGACCTAAGCAGAAACATCATGGATCCACACGAGTGGAAACTAGATCCAAAAGTATTTGCAATGATAGCTCGAAAATGGGGATGCCCAGACATAGATCTGTTTGCAAGCCCCCAAAACTACCAACTTCAAAAATTTTGCACAAGGACATTCCATCCACAAGCTTGGAGAGTGGACGCCCTCTCATTCAGTTGGAAAACATTAACAGTGTATGCCTTTCCTCCACTGCCTCTTCTAGCAAAGGTACTGCTGAAAGTCAGATTAGAGAGGCCACAAATGATACTCATTGCACCAGACTGGCTACGCCAGCATTGGTATCCAATTCTAAGGAACATGGCCCACGGCCCGCCATGGATTTTACCACAGATTCCTCACCTGCTCACCCAGCGAGACAATCAGATTCTACACAGCCAGCTCAAGACTTTAAACCTGGCTGCATGGCAAATTACCTAAACAACCAGCCAACACCTCTATCCAAAGCTGTTATGGATGTCATTCTGGAGGCCAGGAGGCCCAGCACCAGGAAAACCTATTCAGACAAATGGAAAAGATTTTGTGCCTGGAACCAGGCTAAAGGCCAAAATCCACTGGATCCAAACATTCCTCAGATTCTACAATATTTAACTGAGATGTTGCACAAAGGACTTTCCTTTTCATCTATAAAGATCCATGCCTCAGCAATTTCAGCTCATTACAACACTGATCCTCCTTTATTCTCACATCCACTCCTAAGACAGTACCTCAGAGGGGCTAAGAACATAAGACCGCCAAGGAGAGCACCAACACCTACTTGGGATCTCAACTTTGTTCTGGAAAAGCTTACACTGCCGCCCTTTGAACCAGCTTTTTCAGCTGATTTAAAATTCCTTTCATGGAAAACTGCCCTGCTACTAGCAATAACCTCAGCTAGAAGAGTCTCAGAGCTACAGGCACTAATGGCAGTGGAGCCTTTCCTCATTTTTCATCAAGACAGAGTCTCTCTATGAACTAACCCTTCCTTTATGCCAAAGGTGGTGTCCAGTGTGGCCCTTAACCAAACCATTCATTTGCCCACCTTTTTCCCAAATCCCCAGACAAAGGAGAAAGACTCCTGCACTCTTTGGACATTCACAGGCAATTACGTTACCACTTGGATAAAACTAAGGCTTTCAGAAAAACTGACCAGCTCTTTGTAGCCTATGCTACAGGATCAGAAGGAAAAGCTATCTCAAAATGGACCATTTCTAAATGGATAGGGCATTGCATACGTTTCTGCTACACGCATCATGGGAAACCGGTACCTGCTAACATTAGGTCCCACTCCACCAGGGCTACAGCTACAGCAGCAGCCTTTCTCAGGGGAGTGCCAACCAAGGATATCCTGGAAGCTGCAACTTGGAGTTCAGTGCACAACTTCACCAAACACTATCACTTACCTCTATATTCTAAGACTAGAGCTGGTTTTGCCACTGCAGTTTTGCAGGGCCTACTAGTTTCTTCTAACCCTGTTTAACTCCACCTCCCATCCTTAGCTTTGGGATTCAACCCTAGTGTGATGACTACAGCAGGGTAACACGATGATCATAGTACAGTTTTGTACCTACCATAAATGTAGATGTTCGAGTATTCACCCTTCTGCAGTCCAGGTTACCCTCCCTCCATCCCCTCTGTACTAGCTGAACTTATCTATACCACTCTATCCTATACAACCTCTGTGAGGTATTTGCTTGTGCCTAAAGGTATTGTTTTATTTATATCTAACTATACATATATATATATATATATATATATATATATATATATATATATATATATTGCCTACCTATTGGGGGCACTTGACATCTGGGGCAAGAAAAACTGAAGAAAATGGCATCGGATGCCTCTTATATACCCCTGGAGCACTGACGTCAGCAACCAACGCCGGACCAAGACTTTGGAATTGAGGCCGACTGCGGGACTGCCTGACGGCAGGATAACCCAAGTGTGATGACTGCAGCAGAGTGAACACTTGAACATCTACATTTATGGTAAGTACAAAACTGTACTTTCTACAGTGTTGAAAGATTTCTGTGTAAGAGACTGAAGTTCGGCCTGGGAAGTGGCTGAACAGATTATAGTAGAATCGTCTGCTTATTGAATGCAGGTGGAGAGTTGAATGGCTAAATGAAGGTCGTTGATATAAATGGAGAACAGGAGTGGGCCTAGTATGGAGCCCTGTGGAACACCTAGTGAGATAGGAAGGTGATTCGATAGTTTATTTTGCCAGAGTACAGCCTGTTGTCTCTTTTCAAGGTAAGATGTAAACCAATTCATAGATAGAGGGTCAAGTGAAAGGGACTTCAGTATGTGTAGAAGGAGTTGGTGATTAACCATGTCGAAAGCTTTAGATAAGTCAACAAAGACTGCAGAGGAAAGAATATTTTTGTTGCGGTTGTTGCTGCAGTTTGTGAAGGATAACAGGGCAGTGGTGGTACTGTGGAAAGGTCGGAATCCATGTTGACAGTTAGCAAGTAGGTTGTGATGGAGAAGGTGGTTAAGTAGTTGTTTGTGAATGCACTTCTCCATTATTTTTGCAAGTGGGGAGAGTAGAGCTAAGGGATGAAAGTTGGAAAAGTCATTGGAGTTCCCACCTTTATGTAGTGGGATGATATGAGAAATTTTCCAGATAGATGGGATAGTACCTTCCTTTATGGTTCCATTTATCAGTATGGATATGGGATAAGCAATAGCTTTAGCTCCTTTTTGCATGAATTCTGCTGGGAGTTTGTCAGCTGAGGGGGTGGTAGGTTTTAGCTTTTGGAGTAGATGTAGCTTGTGGGTATTGGTTCTAAATGGAATAATGGGGTGGGATGGTAGTGAGAGTAGGCAGATTAGAGGTATCAGGGATAAATGGTTTGCAAGAGTTTGGATAGTATCAATGAAAAAAGAATTGAAGGCATTGGCTGTTTGTATTGGATTTTTAGGGTTGGAGCCTAAAGGGATAGGGGTGATGGTTTTGCCTGGGTATAGAAGTTTGTTAATACTAGTCCAAAATTTTTGTGGTTCCTTGAGGGAGGATTGTTGTAGTTGGAGATAGTAGTTCTTTTTGTCTAGTAGGATGGCTTTTTTTGTATTATTTCTATGTTACCTAAAGGTTTGGTGATCTGTAGGATTCTTAGTAGTATGCCATTTTGCCCAGGATTTGTTTCTGCGAAGGATTAGTTGCCTAGTATTATTTGAGAGCCAAGGGCCTGGTTTAGTTTTATTTCTAATAGGGCATGTTGGGGCATGGTGGTCTAGGATCGTTAAGAAAATGGAGTTAAAGTATTCAACTGCTTTATTTATAGGGAGAGATTTTAAAGGTGTCCAGTTGCATTGTTTAAGTTCTGTTTGGAACAGCTCAGGGTTAAAGTGTTTTTTGGAGCGTACTGTTCTGATAGTGTTGGGGATAGACAGGCTGGTTTTATGTCTGATAATATATATTAGTGAATGGTCACTTAGGTCATCTGGAAGGGTTCCTGTAGTATAAGTTTGATGAGGACTATTAGTGAGTATCCAATCCAATGTACTTTCTTTATTGTTAAGTCTATTTATTCTGGTTGGGGAGTTTATAGCTTCCGAGAAACCGTAAAGGTTAATAAGGGTGGTGGGGTTAGTGCTGCTACATGAATTCCAAACTATATTAAAGTCTCCTAGTACTATGGTTTCTTGAGGGAGGTTAGAAGAAAGCCAATTTAGGATGTATCCGAGTATACTGTTGTTATTTCTTGGGGGAAGATAGGCACAGATGATGTTTATGGCTGGAATTTAGAGATAATAATTTCTGCATTATTGTCTAAAGGTAGGTTAAGATTTACAGTGCTAACTTGTAGTTCTGCTTTGTAGAGAATTGCTACTCCACCTTTTTTGATTGTGCGGTCTAGTCGAATGATGCTATATCCTGGGGGGGGGGGTGATTTAATTGTCTTTTATTGTGGGTTTTTGCCATGTTTCTGATAAACAGGATGTCAAACTGGTGGACATCTAGAAGGGCATGAACTTGAGCTATTTTATTGCAGATACTGCGTATATTAAGATGAGCAGTAGAGAGTGAATTGGAAGGTTTGGTCGGTGGTTGGGGGCTACAGTTTGTAGTGGTATGGGTAGAGTTTGGGCCAGGGTTAGGATGAATGTCCCTGTCTATTAAGGAGTGGAGGAATGTAAAGTGCTTAGGTTGGAGAGGCTTACAATAGTAGTCGAACAATTTTTTAGGTTGCTATATTTGATGTGAACTAGTCGATGATATTTAGCTAGTAAGTAGCTGAGTTTGCAAGTGAAATTTAGAAAGTTTGGAGATATGGCTAGTGTTGGCATTAAGGTGTGTTTGGAAGAGAAGAGGAAGGTAGAGTAGAGGGGTTGTTCATAGGCGGTTAAGAGATAGGTTGTGGTTAGAGCATGTAGGAGTGAGACCAGTATTAATAGTTGTGATCAGTATGGCATGATTGAGAAGAATTTAATATAGATGGTGAGGTGGGAATTTAAAGTTGAGATAGGTTTTATAGGTAGATTAGGATGTGTGCCAGTAGGTGGTGTATGCTACCAAAGGGGATGAGAGATAAAGTATCAGGGGGTGAGTTTAAGAGATTGAGGCTGGGTGTGGTAAAGATGAGATTAGTGTGATTGGAGTAGGTGTACAGAGGGTGTGTCTACAGAGGAATAAATGTAGGACCACTGGGGGTGGGTGGGAATTGAGGGCATGGTAGGGGAGTGGAGTGAGCCCGAAGGGCGAACGGAGTGGGTAGAGACAAGAGAGTGGACTATCCAGGATGACAATCTGTAAAGTGGGAGAATTCTGCAAGTAGGTCTGAAAGTGAGAGAATGTAGAAGTAAGTTAAGAGGCTAGTAAGAGGAAAGTACGGATGTCAGAGAGGTAGAATAAGGTTAAAGGTACCCTAGAACAAGGGTGAGAAAGGTAAAAGAGTAAGTCTGTGAAGAGTAAAAGCTGAAAACAGGGTTGGGGAGGTATGGCAAAGAAAATAGGTGTAGGAATTGATATGCAGAAAGCTTATGGTAAGGTGCCACCTAGTGGCCACTCACTTAATTGCAGCGAATTGTTCACATACATTCCTGTATCTGGACTAGACTAGTTACAGGAAAAGTGGGGAAACAAGCGCAAACATGGGCTTTTAAACCAGAAAATGCCTTTGAGGAGTAATGAAGTGCTTTTTCTTTCTCTGTGCCTACCATTAGCCCCCCCCCCCCCCATATTGGTCTTGAGCCCTTTTGTTCATCCACCTGTGGGAAGTCCTCAGCAGGAAGGAGGGTTACTTGCATGGAGCCATGGAGGTGGTTTGTGCACTCAGCATCATCTGCTGGCAAAGATGACATTTATGTGGGGTACTCAACCAGACCCTCGGAAGATGTGAAGCATTCATTACTCCTCAAAGGCCTGTAGTGCTCTCACACTCCCATGTGTACATTCTTCCACCCATGTGCTAATAAATGCTGCTATCATCAGCTTGGAAGAGGCAAGCCCATATCCTCATTCCTAGCTGAAGTTTAGTGCCTGCATCTCCCTTTTGCATGATGATGAACAGCCGACTGCAACCACTGCTTCCTCCCTTCTAGGTGGGAGAGCTGGTGTCAACCACTTGCTGTTGCTCCTCCCAACCCCTACACACACACACACACACACACACACACACACACACACACACACACACACACACACACACACACACACACACACACACACACACACACACTCTGCTGCTCCACCACTCAAGCTGCAGTTGACACTGGAGTCATAGGAGTTATGTGCCACAGAGCTGGTGCTATTCTGCATTGTTTTAACATTGAAAATTTTCTTTGTGATGAACCTTGTGTATTTGGAAAAAAAATGAAATGGATGGTAAAATATTTATATTTAATAATTAACCATTTTGGGCATGAAGCCCTTTCCATTATTAATGCATAACACTAAAGTTTAAGTAAATGTGTTTGTCTAGAAAGCTTGACCTGTTTTTTATTGGATAATCAGTATTTGGCTATCTGTGTATAAGAACCGTGATATTTTTTTCATTTTTATTGTCCACTACTGAAGGTGTCTCCTCTGCTGAGCAGGTTGTGTATAGAAGTGTTTTGTTTAGACAGTGGTGTGTGTGAGCTGATGAGTCATGAAGTGTCAGCTACATTATGGTATATTTCCTTACTATCAGTTAATTTCTAAACTAGTTATGTTCTTTTAAGTGGTTGAACAAAGCATTATATCAGAATTTTTTCCTTCCTAGGGATCTCCTTTCAAAGATTACAGGTCATATCTCTGATAACAATTATATCCATGCTTCCTACTACTTATTTCATTATTTCAGATAATTCTTCCTTTTCCTTCATATCCATGTGTCTGTTTGCCTCGGTTTCTTTTTACTTTCTACAGTACTTCATTTTCATCATTAATTTAAGCTTTGTATGCATTATAGGTATCGATAATGTATTTAGTGTCATTTTCCCCAACTGATTCGGCATTTAGAGCTGCAGTTTCTTTTCTTTCCTTTCCTTTGCACACATCTGTTTTCCAGTACATTTTGCTTTTACTAACATTTTCATAATTTTCTTCCTCTCTCCTTTTCAGTTTTATCTTGCTCAGTTATCAGGTTATCAAACCAAATGTGGCCTTTTGCTGGCACTTTCTACAGAATGTTTTACTTTCCTTTGTCAAATGCCCCCTCTTCCAACTCTAAACACATCACATTCCAATGCCCCCTCTTCCAACACTAAAAACATCACATCATCTTTTATCACATTGTTGTATCAAGTGCATATAAATGTCACAACATAAATAGTTTTTTGGCTACCCTTTATAAATTACATTAACTTTTTTTCTATTTATATCCACAGTTTTAAGTTTGCTTACACTTCACAATAACCGCTCCGCAATCTTCTTTTAACATACACTTTTTTTTATATCAAAACTGATTGACACGTTTTTGTAAAACATTTTTAACTCTGTGGTTTGTGTATCAGTTGTCTTAAACTGGACAAGAAGTCTTTCTTCAATTTAAATTGTCATCTTACAATATATTCTGGACACTGTTATTGTTGTGTCTTTCGGCTTATCCCGGTTAGGGGTCACCACAGTGGAACTCCGGTCCGCTAATGTTTGGTAGTGGATTTTTACATGCCGAGTTACCAGCCATGATGCACAACCTTCAACGAAGGCACGCTGGACACTGATTTACATAATTTCTTTGATTCAAATAAGATAATGAAGTGGTCTGCAATGTTAAAAGTTGTTTTGCAGGACTAGTACCTACCTATGAACCTATATGATTGGATGGTAAATGGGAAATTCACCCCGGGGATCACTTCTGTGGCTCTGCTCGACAGGGGCACAGGAAAATAATTTTCTTGGGTGGCAAAAGCCAGGGTACATTTTTTGGCTAGGCTTGTATGGGCCCTAGGGCTGATAGCCTAGCACCTACCTATGAACCTACCTACCTATGAACAATAGTCTGTCAACATGAATTAAGTCTGTAGCATCATTTACATGGGACAAATAGTGCATAGTACATGTCTATAGTGTTACCATCCTTTTTTTGGTAATCTTCACAATTAGTAAATGCCTTTGCTGCACCACTCCATTCTCTCTGCTACAAGTAGTCTTTTGGAGCCACATGTTGTATCCTGCTTATGATACAACAACCAGCCAGCTTCACAAAGGTCTGGATCCCCCCCCCCCCCCCCACACATTCACTCTGCTTGGTGATTGGACAGCATAGAGGAGGAAAATTAGCAGTTATAGTGAAAGAAATATTCAGTACTTTCTAGCCACCCAGAGAGGAAGAAACCGAGGATACCCTTACATTCACCGCTGCAGTATTCATCACTTATGGGAGTCACTGCCGTGGAAGCCCGATGTTCAGCCAGTCTGCCAAAGCCTACTGTTGCTTTAAGGTACATTGAACGTCGCCCAAAAGCTCCTTGAGTAGCCTAGGGCATAAAGGTGACATTCAGGCATACCATCCTCAGAAATTCTTTGCCGCCAGTCCAAATGCTGTTTCCAACTGTCTGTCTGTGCCTATATCTGTTTTCTGCTATTTTTACTGCATTTTTATATTACAGTGACTTACCTCTTTGCTGAAGTCCTCACTATTGCATATAAGTACACAGATGGGGTTTTGTTCCCCTTTTCTTGAATTTGTTTGTGCTATTTGGGGTTAATGTCATCCAGGAAGGCTAAATGCCAGTGTGGGAGACAGATTCCCCATGAAGACCACCACAATAAGTGCCTTTTTTTGTCTAGGAGCTTCTCACGACCATACATCTTGTTTGAGTTGTCAGGTGTTTGTTCCAAAAACCCTTTGTAGTAGGCTTTACCTTTCATTGTATCTTGAGAGCCAGCATGTTGTTATTCTTGCTAAAGATAGAATGAAAGGAACTTCTCACCCTGATGGTCAGCCATCAGGGAAGAAGGTATAAAAAGCTAAGACTGGAATCTTCTGCTGTCCAGCCACTGCTGGGTGTTTCTCCTGAGGTTGTTACAAACCCAGAGACTCGCCCAACTGTGTTGTTGGATTTCTCTGCCGTCTTCTTGGGGAAGACATTCTTACTACAGTTGTCAAATGCCATCCTGAGTCAGAGCCTTCTCAGTTTTCTAGGGTGAAAACCAAACATGTTTCTTCTGCTTCTAAGGATCCACAAAGTAAGTGGCAGGCCTTTACTTGGAGGATATTTAATGCTTTACTGTCATGAAGGCCCCAAGGGGTTTCAGTTCTTGCTCCTCCTTGGTCCACTTCTCCACTTGAAAGGCCCAGGGAACTGAATTCTGAGGAAGAGTTGGATTCTGATGAATCCCTTGCATATCTACTCATATGCCTTCTTTTAGGGTATGTGTCAGAGGAAATGGAATTGTGCTCAGGTCTCTGTCCATAAGTGGTACTATGAGCTACTGCAGATGGAATCTCCTAAGCCTGCAGCTATTCCTCCTGTTTTGGCTACTTTACTGGATATTTTTTCCAATGCCTCGAAAGTGCCTGATTCTTTGCCCCTGCTCCCAAGAAGCCTGATAGGTTTTATAGGGTGCCTGAGGATTATTCCTTTTTGTTCAGATGTCCTGCTGCTGACCCCTCTGGTGTCTGTAGCCTCAGATGAAGGAAGCAACTGAGATGGCTTATCAAAGTTACTGCCTTCTGACAAGGACAGCAGAACCATGGACAGTGGGTAAGAAAGTTTATCGATTGGTTACCCCAGCTTTTAGGGCAATTAATTATCAGACCCATATATCTAGGTATGTGTTGGCCTTTCTTTCTCAGGCTTGTCAGCTTTTTTTCTGATCTTCCAGACTCTTGAGAGTAAATCTGCTCTTTCCTTGCTAGGAACTTCCTCTCAAGTAGTTGTGTCAGTCTGTCAAATGTAGTTATGATTCAGCAGATGCCTCTTCTAGAGCTGCTGCTTTTGGTTCAGTAATGAGGAGGTATTCTTGGCTTAGGCTTTAACCTTTACCTGATGATATTAAGGCTAAGTTGATGCATGCTCCTCTGGATAATAAACTTTTGTTTGGGGATGTGACTGCTGGTTTGTTTGTCTCTTCAGGACAAGAGGAAGGCCTTACAGGAGCTTAAACATGTGTTTATTTCTCCTGTGCCTAAATTTCAGAGAACCTACTGTCCTGCTAAAGGTAAAAAGGGTGGTAAACGGGGCTTCTCATTCTAAGGCCACTCAGACTGCAGGAATTCAAAAGCCTTCCTTTCCTGACAAACCAGGTGCTGTCTGACTATCCACCTGTTCCCAGCCACATTCCTCTCTCTCTTTGCTTTTCTGTTTCTCTTCCAAATTTGGCTTTGAATCACCCAGGATTCTTGGGTTCTGTCAATCATTTGTCAGTGGTACTTCATGGTGTGGATATCCCATCCTCCTTTTATGGGCATTCCACAGCCTTCTCGGGAACCACTTCCTTTTTTCTCAGAGGTTCTTCAAGATGTCTTGTCTCAGGGTACTATTCTGTCCAGCGTCTTGGTATCCTGGTTCGGAGTTGTTTACTATTCAGGAGGTGCCTGTGTCCCAAAGGGGGAAAGGGTTTTATTCAAGAATGTTTCTAGTGCCCAGAAAAGAGGGTACTTTTTAACTGTCCTCTCTCATCTAAGCACTTTTCTGTAGGTGCCTTCCTTTCGGATGTTGTCACTTCAGACTCTATTTCCTCTCTTGCTCCCTCAGGACTTTCTGGTGTCTCTGGATCTTAAGAATGCTTATCTCTATATACTAATCCATTCTCTTTTTCAGGAAGTTTTTGCATTTCTCTGTTGCTTTATAGCATTTTTCAGATGTTCTTTGTGTTTCACTGTTGCAGTCATCAAACTTGGGTTATCTGCCTGCAGGTAGCCCTCAGTCGGCCCGAATACCAGAGACTTAGTATTTCTGCGTCGGTTGTTGTCGCTCCAGGACTGACGTCAGGTTGTTAGGGGTATAAAAACAGGCAGCCGACACCATTACATCAGTCTTTCTTGCCGAGGAGCCCATAACAAAAGCAGTTCACATGAGTGCCAGTCGGCCGCTACCTGAGTTTTTCATTTACGAATTTAATCATCCTGAAGTCTTCTAAAGCTAAGTACCCTGTTGGGGATCCTTCTTCCTATAACCGATGTCAGAAAAAGTTAATAATTGTCTTGCTTGTGGAAAGCAAATACCACACTGCGATTTTCATTCTTGCTATGTCACATGTTCAGGCCCAGACCACAACGTACCTCGCTGTCAGTTTTGTGCCTTGTTCAATGCCTGAAACATCCATCGTCGGGCCCTTTTTGTCTCTAAAAACTTTCGTTCTCGATCTCCGTATTCCAAAATGGCTTCGGTAAGCCATCCGACTACTGATATTTCGAAAAAAAAACTAAGGATAATGACAGAGACCGCACAGGTCCAAATCTGCTGACGACATTTCTGTTAAGCTAGTCACCAGTCTGCCGGTACTCAAGTGAGGTGCTTTCGCAGCCCCTAATGCCCATTTCAATGGATTTGCAGGCCTCTATCGAGACCTGTTCAGAGTCCAGTATGCAGCAAGACTCTTCTTCGACTATGAAACCTGCGGATGTCTCTACCTTCGATGAGTCCAGAGCCGCTGTGCAGGCACCGGCTTCTGGGGAAGTATTTCGCATTACCGATGTTCGACACAAACCAATGACTTCTTTCACATTTTCAGTGCTGTCTAAAACTACCAAGTTTCTAAGGCCAAGAGTATGTGCTACACCTAGAAAACTGAAGACTCAAGCGCATGCACCTGCTCCTTTGCCACAATGTCAAATGCTTACAATGGCAGAAGACCTTATTATGCTGATTAGGGGAAGCCAGCCTTTCCCTACTAAGAGGAAAAGAGACCAGTCCCCAGCACCCTCAACAGACCAAGAGTCCGACGACTCTGAGGCATCTGATTATGAAGACATGCCCTTGTCTCCTTATGAGGATTCAGATGCAGAGGAATCCATTCCCTCTGCCTCTCCTCCAGAGGACTTTTCTTTTGGTGAAACCCTACATATTTTAAGAGAGCATTTCCATTGGGAATGCCAAGATTATCCTCAATCCAAAAAGAGATTCAGAGAATTTCTAGATTTGCCACAACATTGGCCTTTAGCAATACCCCCAGTCCTGGATGTTGTGGATGATGTCTTTATGGAATCCACTTTGCCCCCTGCTCCTAGGAAACCAGACAGGTACTGCAGAGTACCTGACTCTCACAAATTCCTTTTCAAAAATCCTACTGCTGACCCAGAGGTCATCCTCCAGGGGCCTAAAGGTATCAAAGCAACTACAGCTAAGAATCCCACCCCTTTGGACAGGGATTCCAGAGCTTTGGACAGATGGGGTAAGAAAGTATATACCTCTGCAACTCTCACCATTAGGGCTTTGAATTGTCAATTTCACATGCTGAAGTACCAAAAACATGTTATGGAACTTTTATTAAGCAAAAAATAGCTACCTTTACAGACTGTGCAGAAAATAAAGAATTGCAAGAGCATATGCATTTTGCAAGCCAAGTCAGCAAGCATACATTGCAGTGTGGCTTTGACACCCTAGAAGCATCTTGCAGGGCAGCAGTCACTGGTTCTGTACTGAGAAGCTGTAGAACCACACAAGCACAGCACGACACAGCAACTGAAGAGTACAATCTTTATTCGCAAATGGTTTAGCACTTTTTTCCCACTTACAGGGACTTCCTCAGAACAATGAATAATAACCCACCCAGCCTTTATATAACAATTCATATACTTGATTGATCAATTAATTAACTACTAACCAACATTTAAAGTTATATGCATAAATTTAAAACAAACATATGTAATGCAATAAAAATACACTAAAAAACATTTTTAACCTAAAATGTTCAATTTTAAAACACATGTAATAGCAGTGGTCTCATTTATACTAGGGTACTCAGTTGTGTTTAACTGCAATTGCCATTTGAGTTCACATATATCTAGGTGAATATCCAAATTTCTACCCTGGGAATCTTTTACCACCTGCTGAATGGCCAAGAATTTAAATTTGTGGTCCTTGTATACTTTAATATGTCTACTTAATGCCTTAGTTAACCTGCCATGTCTGATATCCAACAAATGTTCAGCTATTCTGTTTTTAAACTGCCTACTGTTTTTTCCTACATAGAAAATAGGACATTGCTGACACTTTGCCACATATACTACATTTAGGCTACAACAATTAAAATGTCCATTAATAAGTATGAAAGTGTTGTTTAACCTATATCGGTCACCTGTTTCCAAAATAAATGTGCACATTAAATTACCCTTTCTTCTATGCTGATGCCTATAATTGGCATAGCGAGCTGTTAATATATTCTTAAAGGATCGGTCCTTTTTATAGACCACCTTAGGCATTGTACCCACCCTTGCCCAATATTGTTGTCATATTTCAAAATCTCCCAGTTGTTTTGTATAATTTCCACTACATTGGGGGTATCCAGGTTGAATGTTGTGATAAAGCTCACAGAATAGTTGATCACCTTACTTATTCTGCAGCCTAACACTCAACCCTTCACCACCTGCTAATAATGGTTTGTAATAACCAATCCTATGTTTTTGCTTGACTTCCTCACTTATTTTAATTTAGTTCACAACAACTATTAGCATGTTACAAACAAAAATTTAAATAAACAAATTTACATGAACAATCAAAGTGAAAGCAAAAGACAGTTATCATAATTACAGGATTTAAACATAATGATTGCTGTTCAACACAACACTAGAAGCCTTAACAGAAAACTCACTGCAAGCACTCCTTATCCTAGAAGGCATCAATATATATGCATCACCACAGAGACATGGTTCAAGACCAGTAACAGCACTCCATCAGTGTAATGTTTCAATTCCCAATACAAATTCAGGCCCTCCACACTATATGTAGGCACAAAAAATGACAGTGTTTCTAAATTCTGAGAACAACATTTCAACTCCCAATCTTGTTAGACAAGATAATGACCTGGAACTCCTCCTCATCCAACTTACTATTAACAAAACCCTTTATCATATAATTAACTACAAGACTGCCTATATGCCCCCATTAGCTCAAACCTCCTACCTAACCAGTATGGAGTCCCAATGCAGTAAGCCACACACCAATCTCCTAGGAGACTTCAATTACCCTTCCAATAACTGGATGACTTGCACATCCTCAAACATCTATATTCAGAAATTTCTAAACTTCATAAATACAAACTCTCTGAACCAGTCAGTCCACATCCCAACAAGAGGCAATAAAATCCTGGACTTAGTCCTTGCCAATATGAGTCAGCTTTGCTCCCCACCAGTTGTAACTTCCTCTCTGCTCACATTGGACCATAAATCGGTAACATTCACCTTAAGACTCATACAGGAAGCATCTCTCAATATCTTGGTTTTCAGAGATTTACACAGGTCTAAGCTACTAAAACAGAGTGATGACCTGGCTAAATTCAAAAGCCCCTTCCACCATGATGTTTATGGTTTATTCTGGTATACGAGCCAATCAAAAGTCACAACGCCGCTCTCAAGCAACAGGAAACTACACTTGACCACCATCTACCAATCCCCACGGGTGCCAGTTATGTGAGATTTTATTGTACCAGAGTTGCCTTTGCATATGCAAGTGTGTAGAACCTTTTCTCTCACCCAATTTTAGGTTCTGTACTGAAAGCAGGGAGACTGACAGCTTGATTTAATGCAAACCCTGAAATAATCTTCAGCATGAAAGGGGGTTGTGTGCAGAGTAACTCTCTATGGAAAATCGGATAGGGTTCTTCTGACATGTTAGAGCTTGCAACTTACATGCTCTTCCTCCAGGCATCAAAGCAATCAGAAGAGCTGTTTTTCAGGTAGAGACTTAAATCAGCTTGCCTGGCAGGTTCAAAAGGTGACATTGTTTTTCTAGCACAAAGCTGAGATTCCAAGGAGGAGTATCCTGTCTGCAAAGAGGCTCTATTTCTCCTTTTAAAAATTGTTTTAATAGTAAACAAAAAAAAAAAGAGGGGGATCCATGGGCAGACATGTTGAAATGGCCACAATATGTACTTTTACAGAGGCATAATAGAGTCTGAAAGATAGTAACTCACACAACCATTTAAGAACCATTGGTATAAAATCTGTGATGGTTCCCTGATCATTGGCTAAGCACCAACTAGACAATATCTCTTCCACTTACCAACATATGAATTTCCAGGAGCAGGCATTCTTGCCTCCTTCAGTACCTGCTATATGTCCTCATGAAAGTGGTGCCTATCAACACCTAACCATCCAGTCAGTTAAAGTTGTTTTATGATGGGGTGTAGCAAACTCCCCTTGTTCTGTGTTAGTAGATCCAGTCTGTGAGGAAGCTTGTGGCAATTGCCCCTGGTCGGTTCCATAAGAAGAGAAAACCAATTTTCCTGGGCCAGAAGGGAGTCACCACAAAGATTTTTGAACAGTTTTTTAGACTCTTTAGAATTACCCTGGAAATCATTGGAAAGAGTGGAAATGCATATAGGAACATCACCAACCAGTGAAGTAAAAGAGCATCTGTTTTCTAGGCCTGCTTGTAGGGAGTCACGGAACAGAATTTGTTTAGTTGTCTGTTTTGAAAGGAGGCAAATAGATCTACTTGAGGAGTCCCCCACATCTGGATCAACTCCTGGAAGACCTCTTCATTGAGTTTCCACTCATGAGGGTCTGCCCAGGACCTGCCTAGCAGCTCTCAACCAATCAGGGACAAATCCAGAAAAAATCAGGGACACTTTTAAAATATTAGTTGCATTAACTTAAGGCATTAACAGAATTAGAGAATGTGAATTAATATACATTTCCTGAAGTGGAATAATTCTTCAGCTCTTAATTATTGTCATTATTTATTAAGTATAATTCACCATCTTTTGTCCAAAGCCACCAGTGTTAAAAGGGATTAAGAGGGACAGAGCTAAAATTTCAGTCAAAATCAGGGATGTCCCTGAAAATCAGGGACAGTTGAGAGGTACCTAGCTTGTCTTCTACTATGTTTTGCTCTGATAGTACATAAAAAGCTTAGAGAGTTAAGGAATGCTAAAGAGCTAACTCCCAAGCAGTCAGTGCCAGCTGCACAAAAGGTACAACCTGGTGTCTCTGTTTATTTACGGACCCCATCACCGTGGTATTGTCTGTCATGATCTGTAGGTATGAATCACAATCAACATTTCTTTGATATTGATGTGTTTTGATCTGTTTAAACAGTTCCACAGACCTTGCACTTTTACACCCTTTGAAACTACTCCCCAAGCAAAGCCTGAGGATCTGTCAATACTGATAGAGTTGGGGTCGGTGGAGAAAAAGGGACACCTAGATTGTGACCCATCTGATCCCTCCACCAGTACATTTCTGCCTTGATAATGCCCAAGATTGGAACCTGATATTCCAGGGGATGACAGTGCTGGGTCCACAAGTATATGAAGTACCACTGAATCTTTCTACTATGTAACCTTGCAAAGGAAATCCAGAGATTCATAGAAACCATAATGCCTAATATGCTGAGAAATTCTCTGGCTGTAGTGTGATACTGGTGAGAAAAATTCAGGAAGTCTTCCAGATGCAAATCCACTTTCTCCTGAAGACGGAAAGCATTTTGAGACATAGTGTCTACTAGACAACCTATAAACACAATCCTGTGTGATGGAGGATTTTTGCATATTTACCTGGAATTCCAGATGCTCTAGGAAGGAAGATACCTTTGTTAAAGAATCCTGACAACTGGGAAAAGACTCTGCAGAAGTAAGCAAGTTGTCTAGATAAGGAAAAAATGTGGATACCCTGCAATCAGCAGTGGGGCACAACTGTGGATAAATACTTTGCAAACAGCCTTAGTGCAGAGGGAAATGAAAGGGTAATGCACACAATTGAAAATATACCCCAAACACTCAAAATCTTAGAAATCTCTTGAGGTTGCTTGCTACTGGAATATAATGGTAAGAATCCCTGAGGTATAAAGTTACCATAAAGCTCTGATACAGAATTAGAGCTAACACTGTTTGAAGGAAAGAGGATTACTAGTCTCAAACAGATGCCCTACGCAGACCATCTAAAAAAAACTCCAGCTTTACTCCATCCTATATCGCGTACTCAGAGGCGCTCTCTGCTTAACATACAAAGCTATGTCAAACCCAGAGCTGTTGGACATGCTCCACTTAAAGAAATCCCAATCCCTCTGAGCTACATGCTATAGGGACCTAAACCTTGTCACCACAATAAACAGAACATGCTGGAGGGATAGAGTCCTGTCCGAGAGACTTCCCATACTCTGGAACAAACTACCTATCTATATCAAACAAAGCTCCTCATTAGCAGTCTTCAAGAAAAATCTTGATGGTTGGTTGGGAAAATAGGAAATTCACCCTGCAGATCACCTCTGTGGCTCTGCTCGACAGGGGCACAGGAAAATAATTTTCTTGGTGGTGAAAGCCAGGGTACATTTTTGGCTAGGCGTATATAGGCCCTATGGCCAATAGCCTAGTACCTACCTATGAACCTATGAAGGGTCAGCATCTTCAACTTTGGAATCTTTCCAAAAAGACTGAGAGAAGAAAGACCCAAAACCAATCACCAAGTGTGCCCCTTCTTTGGAGCCAGAAACATTTTGGAATAAAAACTCTCTCCTTCTTCATCTGCAGGAACATGTTAATGACTCCTGCAGCTAATGTGTTGGGGCACTGAAGGAAGCATGTCTGTCTGTCTAGGAGGGTTATGGAGGATTCCCCCTGAAAGGAGAGGGCCTTTCTAGCCACTGTCAACTGTAATCCTCCTAAATTGCCTTCAAAATCCATTTGTTTGAAACTATCTGTTGCCAAAAGGGAGCACTGGGAGTCAGTTTCTTTGAAAGAGGAAAATAAGCTGGGTCAAGATGCGGCAGAAGGATGACCTGGTGTGTGGCATATGTTATTCTGAGGAGGGCACCTGACCCCTTTTTGGAAAGGCCGCTTTCTTTTTGGGAATTTCATTAGTTCTCTCCTACCATCTCATCATAGGTGTCTGTTATCAGAAGAAACTGCTGGCTTGTTTGCTTTGTCTTTTAAAGGCAGCAGAAGATTTGGAGGAAAAGAACTTGCTGATCTGAAAAATCCTAAAAACTTCCAGCATTAATTTACCTCTATCATCTCATCAAGCACCTGCATAGCAGAAAGCCCTAATAAAACCTTCCTATCTAGAGGTGTACAGGATTTCTGACTTTAAGCCATCTGAAAATTTTGGTTACATACCCAGAAAAATCTTAAGACTGTTGCTGAAGCAGAGACTTTCATGATGGCTGCACATTGAGTAACAGCTTAATTCTAGCTCTCCCCAGTGTGAAAACAGCCACAGCAGAGAAGGCCAGTGGACCTTTGTGTTTATGGGTAAAGTTCAGTAACTGGCTAGTAAGTGTACTGCCTGGATGCCAGGCAAAAAGAAATACAGAGGACCTGATCAGCTACAAAAAGTGAGGAAGAAATGCTGACTAGTGAAAGTTCTGCAGCTGTTCAGCAAAAAGCAGTGCAACCTCCAGACATGACTTCCAGTAACCTGCAGGAAGATACAAGAAAACTGCACACAGACTTGGTTAAAATAAATGAAACACTGATGGAATATATCAACACAAACAACAAAAGGCAGGAAAATGGAAAAAGCTTTAAACAGATATTCAGATGAGGTAATAAAGCTGCAAAAATCAGAGGATGACATGAGGAAAAGACTGGCTGAATATATGACTGCTCAGGAAGAGATGTTTAAAAAAATAAAAGAATTAGAGGACAGAGCACATAGGGAAAACCTGAGATTTTCAACTGTACCCGAGAAGCTGGAAGTAACAGACTGCATTAATTTTATGAAAGCACAAATAAGCAACTGGACTGGTATTCCAAAGCAGGAGTTGTTAGATGAAAGGGCACATCATGTGTATGTTCCAAACCTGGCTATGAGAAAGCAACCGAGACCTTTAATAGTAAAGATGCAATCCTACTAGCAGAAGGAGTTGATTCTGAGAAAACTGTGGCAGAAAGGCAAAGTACTAAAAAGTGGGAGACAGCAGTGTTTATGGAGAATGATTACTCGTACACTGGGCAGAAGAGGAGTAAATTTATTCAACTATTCAGGGAATGTCAAGACCCAGGTGTTAGATTCAAACTGCTGTACCCAGCTTTCTACAAGGTATTCTTCCCTGGAGGGACAAAATATTTTTTTGATAAAGTACATGCTAAAGATGAAATACAAAAGTTTGACCAACAAAAAGTGAGCTGTGAAACAGAAGGAGATTCTTCTTCTTGTTCTTATGGCAATAAAGACCATAGAGAAACTGTACCTGTGAAACATTTTCAAACGTTTCAAAGGAAAATGTTGGAGAGACTGTAGGGAGCATGAGAGCTGACTAGAAGAATCAAACATACGTTGGAAATGAAGCAGAGAGAGGATCTGTGAGATGGAGATGAACAGTAATAAAACCAGTAACTTGATGTGGCATTATAATGTAATAATTATATTTGTGAAATACTACAGAACAAGAAAATCTGGAAACATTGGACTTTTTCAGAATTTCATGGACTTGTAGGGGAGTCTAAAGCATATGCCCTACGGAATGTCATTAATGTTCATAAAAATGCTTTGGAGAAGGGAAGACAGTGGAAAAAGTTGTAAGTAAAGAAAATCAGTTTCTTAGTACTATTTTTGTGGTGTATGGTTTTCTTTGCATGCTACAAAGTAAAGTTTTCTCAGTTATTTTTAAGTGAAATGGGGATTGTAAACAGGTGCTGATGTTCTTTTTTTTTCTTCTCCCTTCTCTCTTTTCTTCTTGCTTAGTTTAAGAAATGTAGGCACTGCCATGTTAAGAAAAGCCTGTCTAAAAGAACATGACAAACCTGTTTTTTCTCATTCTTGCACGGAGGAATCATGGGATTAAGGACCTTAGACTGATTTAGTAACATGTTTTAAGACAAAGCAAGTAAGTGAAAAAGAATATTGAATATTATAAGACTTTTTTCTAGCAAACAAATGTATGCTTAGTAGCAATTCTGTATGTGGTCCTCATGTCTCCATGGCAACAATCTGATAAAGAGAAATTGACTGTGGTTCTCATGTCTCCATGAAGACAATCCAATAATGAGAAATTGGTTACAGTCTCATGGAGAATGACTGGCTGGGGGGAGGGGGTACTGGCTAGGAGATAATGTTCCCTGAAAGCATTCATGGGTTTTACCAGCTGGGAGAACTGTGAAAATAAGACAAAACTAGTTAGCACTTAGCAGAAGCACAGGCTGTACCATGCACCTTATCATGGATAACCTTTCTTTTAGGCTAACTAATGTGTGTGTGTGTGTGTGTGTGTGTGTGTGTGTGTGTGTGTGTGTGTGTGTGTGTGTGTGTGTGTGGCTATCAGTTTAGAACATTTGTTCCTACTAGGAGAGTAACACTTAAGTATTTCAAAATGTACATAGTGTTTTGTGTTACTATTAAGTTAATGGATTTTAGGGACATATTGGGAGTTTTTTTGAGGGCTTTCAAAAAAACAAAGTTTTATAAGATGTGACATAGGCTCAAATGGATATGACAGGAAACAACTGTATAAAAGGTCAACCTGCCAAACAGTGTATGCATGTAACATAAAAGCTGGAACTACACATTTAACAAAAAAGGTGTTATACATAAAAGGTGGGAATAATAACTTTTTAATACAATGATGCTTTCTGCAATGTCTTTAAATGTTAATGGTCTCACAGACAAATTAAAAAAAGAAAAAGTAGTGAACTATATTAAAAAATGTTGAGTGCAAATAGTTACATTACAGGAGATACACTTGGAAAGAAGTGAACATGTAAATTTGATAAAGAAAGGTCTTGAGCGGAATACCTGGAACAAAGGAAAAGTGGAGTACTTATATTTGAAAGAGCAGTTCCAATAGTGATAGAGGATAAAAAAAAAGATAATAATGGCAAATTTATAGTGCTAAGGCACTACTGGGAAGGGAGAAGGATTACACTGGCATGTATTTGTATTCCACCCAAGACTGCTATAATAGACCTTAAGAAACTTCTGGGAGAAATAATCAGTTTTCAGCAATGAATACTACTTATAGGTGGGGACTAGAGTTTGTTTTGCAGCAGTGGAGATGTGTTTGGTGGGCTGAGAAGGGAACGTATAACAAAGGAGTGTAGATTTTTTTGAGAAATGTATGAAAATATATGGCATAAACGATGTGAATTTAGTAATACGAGCTGGGAGTGAATTTACATATTAGTCCCCAAGTTATAAATACTGGGCTCGGTTAGACAGAATTTGCATTTCTCAGGCACATGTGCGTTTAATTGAAGGTCTTGATATGCACCTAATAACTATTTCAGATCATGCGCGAATAATTAAAATAAGAACACGATAATGAAATAAAAATGAGAGACAAGCGCTTTCTCACCTATCTGTTTAAAAGAAAGGCATTTAAGGAATGGATAGTGGAGATTATTCAGAAGCTAATTGACAGGATAGACATTTCTTCTGAAAATATAGCTAGGGAGTGGGATAAAATTAAGATGGAGTTTAAAAATAAAGTGGAAATAAAAGAAAGGGAGCTATAGTTAAGAAGTAACAAGAATTATTTAGAGGGACTGACAAATAGGTTCATAGGTTCATAGGTTCATAGGTTGGTACTAGCCTATCAGCCCTAGGGCCTATACAAGCCTAGCCATAACAATTCCCTGGATATTTCTTCCAACATTTTTTACTTTCCTGGACCCCTGTCTAGCAGGGTGACTGACGTGATCCCTGGGGTGAATTTCCTTTCTCCCATCCAATCGTCAAGGTTCCTCTTGAAGAGGTCCAAAGAGGCACTCTGCTTGACATGTATGGGCAATCTATTCCAGAGTCTGGGGAGTCTCTGGGTCAGGAACCTATCCCTCCAGCATGTTTTGTTTATTGTGATGACAATGTTTAGATCCCTGGAGCGTGTAGCTCTGAGGGATTGGGATTTCTTTAAGTGTAGCATGTCCAACAGCTCTGGGTTTGACATGGCCTTGTATGTTAAGCAGAGATCGCCTCTGAGTAGACGATATGTGACAGAGTATAGCTGGAGTTTTTTAAGGCGGTCAGTGTAGGGCATCTGCTTTAGGCCTGTGATTCTTTTAGTGAGGTATTTCTGAGGCCTTTCCAGTTGTTGCAGATGTCTTCAGAGGTACATACCAAATGGGGCATTGTATTCTATAATGGGTCTAATGAGGGATGAGTACAGTGGGACAATGACCTCCTTTTTTCTGGATGAAAAGCCCTTCGTGATGAGGTGTGCCACATGGAAGGATTTCCTGACTGTTGTGGCGATGTGGTTATCGAAGGTGAGACCACTGTCCACCTGTGTCCCTAAGTCTCTTATCACACTTTCTGTGTTTAGTGTACTGCCACCTATATGGTAATTCATGGATACATGTTTTTCCCAAAGGGGATAACAATACATTTCTTGGCATTGAGCTTGAGCCCATGGCTCTGGCACCAAGCATCTGTTTCTGTAAGGCCCTTTTGTAGAGTATCCACATCATTTGGGATTCAATAATGGCTCCCAGTTTGCAGTCATCTGCAAACTTTGTTAGCCAGAGTCCCTTAGTGTTGACCTGTACTTCAGAGAAATAGATGCCAAACAAGAGCGGCCCCAGGACTGAACCCTGAGGTACTCCACTTGTCACTTGTCTGGAGCTGGATTTGGAGTCGGCTACTTTTACAGTGTGGGTTCTATCAGTAAGCCATTTAGCAACCCATTGGGTGACATAGGGATTAATGCCCAACTTAATAAGTTTATCTATGATTCCAGAGTGGGGGATGGTGTCAAAGGCCTTGGCAAGGTCTAGATAGGCTGTGTGGACCACCTTATCCTTGTCCATGGCTCTGGAGACTGATTCAAAGAAGTCAATCAGGTTCAGGAGACAAGATCGGCCCTTCACAAACCCAAACTGGGTGGGGTCCAGTGTTTGAAGGTTGCCAATGTCTTTGTTTATAAATTCCATGATAATACGCTCCATGGCTTTGCAGATAAGGCTTGTCAGACTGATGGGACGGTAGTTTCCGGGATCCAAGGTGGATCCCCCCTTGTGGATTGGGATAACTGTAGCTCTGCACCACTCAGTGGGCACGAAACCTGAGGTGAGGCTATGATTAAACATGACACTTAGGTGAGATGCCAGTTCATATTTTAGTTCATGTAGTACACAGCCCGGGATGTCATCTGGTCCCATGGATGCTGTATTCTTGGCTTTAGAGAGTGCATTTTGTACCTGTGTGGCCGTTATTACTGGAATTTGGCAATCTTCCGGTATTGAGATGGGCCATTTAGGGGATGAGAGGGGGGTGAAGTTGGCACTGAATCGATCTGCCAGGATACTGGCAATATCCTTCGGATCAGTATATTTAATGCCATTCTGTTTTAGCTCAGAGCAGATCTGAGCATTGCCATTTAGATTCTTGACATAGTTATAGAATGCTTTGTGGTTGTCTTTGGAATCTTTGGCAATTTTATTTTCGTAACTAGCTTTGGAGGATTTTATGAGGCATCTCAGTTTCTTACTGAGGCTAGTAAGGGAATTTTTTGCATCCTGGGATTTTCCTCTTTTCTGCAAAATGTTAAAGTGTTGCAGACTAGAGGGAATCTCACAGAACATGAAGAGGATCAACTGCAAAATGCTAAGCAGAAAATAAGGGATTACCTTGATAATATGCAAGAGTTTAGAAAGATTGCTGTCAATCAACTGTTTTTTGATAACAACACTAGAGCACAAAAGCTTTAGCACAATGACTCAGGCAATACAAAGTAGAAAGGGCTGTCACCAAGCTTAGGGAGCCTATAACAAAGAAGGCAACAAGAGATCCTGTAGAGGTATTAGAAATATTTTGGAAATTCTAAGAACATCTGTACAAAGCAGAGAAATATGGAAATCAAGAAAAGATGCAAATGGAAATGTTTATGAAACAAATATGTCAAGAGGCTCAATTACTAATGGTTAGGATAGGAGTTGATGAGATAAAAATTGTGATGTATAACCAATCTACAGGAAAGTCTCCAGGAAACCAATGGTATTTCTGTGGAGGTTTGGAAGCTAGGAGGAAAAAAATATGGTTTTGTTTAACAGTATTTTAAGAGGAGGTGAAGTACCAGCATCCTGGAAGAAAGCAGTAATAGTTGTAATACTTAAACAGGGTAAGGATCCATCAGATCCAGCTTCATATACATTTCAATACTAAACCATGATTACAAAGTGTTCATGTCTATTTTTACTTATTTATTTATTTGACATTTGTTGACCAAGATACTCTGATTGGCTTATAGCCCTTTTTCAATAGACGCCCAGGGAGAAAAGCTCCACCGTACAACTATACAAGAAAGACACATGATAAAGTAATGTACAATACAGTCAATTAAGCAAGATATACAGTATAAGTAAGAAAAAAAAAACAGCAAAAGAGACTATAATATAGTAAGTGAGGAAACAGATAATAGCAAAAAGCTGGCTAAAACATATTTGGACTATCAGTGTATAACTGCAGTATTTTAAGCAGTTTCTTTTGTAGTCTACAGGAGGTGTAGAGATTAAATATAAAAGTCATGTTGAAATATAAGACTGCAGATAGCAGGATTCCAGGGCTAAGAAGTGAAGAAACATGGACAGCAGTAAGTAAGTGACTGTCTTGTCATAATGGGAGATTAGTTAGAATAAGATCAATTTGAACAAAGGGAAGAAATTAACTAATAGGGAGGAAAGGAGAAAGTAATGGAGGAGTAAGGGCTGGGTTCAGGTAGGATGGTTACAGTGACAGGTCCAGGTGCTGTTTAGGTAATGCTTGAGAGTTTTCTTGAATTTGTGGACATGGGTAATATTGTTAAGGGTCATGTGAAGATTGTTCCATTGAATAGTAGGAGAATAGCTGTACAGATGCGGTCCAATAGATTTTTTAGGTTTGTAAATTTGTAAGAGACACTAGTCAGAGCTTCTGATGGATCGGGGGGAGGGTATAGAGGGAGACTAGTGAGCAGATGCTGGGGCAGGAGGAGGATTTGTTCGGAATAGAGTGGATGATGAGAAGATGAGTAAATAAGAGTTGGTTAAGAAACTTTAGCCAGCTGAGTGTCCTAAGATCATGACAGTGGTGTGATTTAGAAGGCAGATTAGCAGCAAATATAGCAACTTTGTTGTAGTTGGTTTTGAGTTTGGAGAGTAGTGAAGACTGTAAGTTAGTTAGGCTCTGTGAGCTATAGAAGAGGTTGGAGAAGAAGGTAAGCTTGGGCTAGTGAGATTCTGGAGTCAGTGGTTGTGAACCTTTTGTTTCTATATAGTAGGCCAAGCTTTTGGTGGGTTTTCTTGATACAGTGAAGTACGTGGTGGTCAAATTTGAGGTGGTCATCTTTGATTGCTCCAAGGAGCTTTGTGTGGGTTTCTGCAATGATAGTAGTACAGTTAAGGGAAGAGATGGCAAATGAGGATTTGTGGTGGTAGAGGGAGTTTGAAAGGAAGAGTAGAAGTTTTGTCTTTTTGGGGTTTTAAGTATGAGTTGGTTGTTATAAGCCAAGTTTCAGTGAGGTTGGAAGATTTTTGTGTAAGGGTGAGCAGATGAGATGGATTGTCAGCAGTGGAGATGATTGTGGAGTTGTCTGCTTACTGTATGGGGGATAACTGGGGACATAATTTATGTAGCTGGTTAGTGAAGATGTTAAAAAGAAGGGGTCCAAGAACTGAGCCTTGTGGGACACCCATTTTGATGGAGAGAAAGGGAGAAAGAGCATCAAGTCATTTGACACAATTGCTGCCTGTCTGTGAGGTAGCTGTTAAACCAAGAGATACTTGCTGTGGAAAGGTTGAGTTGAGAATGTATGGAGAGGAGGATGGGGTGGGAGACAGTGTCAAAGGCTTTGGAGAGATCTAAAAGGAGACATGACACTAGTTTATTATTGTCTCTGATTAGGGAGCTAGTGTTAGTAAAGGATTAAGAGCAGTAGTGGTGCTGTGATGGGGGCAGGAAGCCATTCTGGGTAGGAGTGATCAGGTTTTCTTGAGTGAGATAGGCCATGATTTGTTTGTGAACACAGTGTTCAAGAATTTTAGAGAGGGGAGAAAGCATGGTAATAGCTCAGTAATTAGAGAGCCGTATGGAATTTCTGCCTTTGTGAATAGGTGTGATATGGAATTTATTTCAGAATGTAGGGACAGTGGATTCTCTGACTGAGTGATTTAGGCGTATGGAGACAGGATATGTTATAGATTTAGATGCAGCCTTTAGGAGGAGAGATGGCAATTTATCAGCTGATTGGGAACATGGTTTAAGTTTGAGGAGAAGATTTTTAATGTAGCTGTAGGAACTGGGCTTAGTAAGAAGGGAAGTTTTGTAGTTGAGGTGGTGGGAGGTGAGGGATTGGTTGGGCTGGAAGTCTGCTTGAGTTTACTGATGCTGTCAATGAAGTATGAATTGAAAAGGGATGCAGTTTCTTAGGGTGTGTTATTGGGGCAGGGGCTGGGAGTTGAAGGATTACCTGGGTTGTGAATTTGGATGATAGTATTCCAGAACTTTTTTGGGTTTCTGGGTTCAGTAGTTAGGGATGTGTGGTAGAAGTTCTTTTATCATTGTTAATGTGATTTTTGGTCACATTCTGGACTTCCCTATATTTTTGGTAGCTTATGGGAGATTTGGTCTTATTTCAGAGTTTCCAGACAGAGTCTCTGTTTTGGGTAAGAGACAGAGTAGAGTTAGTGAGCCA
Organism: Protopterus annectens; assembly: GCF_019279795.1. Classification (NCBI taxonomy): domain Eukaryota; kingdom Metazoa; phylum Chordata; order Ceratodontiformes; family Protopteridae; genus Protopterus; species Protopterus annectens. Next base: position 398,766,519 of record NC_056735.1, read on the forward strand.
GGGAGAACATCGAGATTTGACTCTAACTGTTCTGGGAGGGGCAAGAGAGTTCAGTGTGTTAAGGAAGATGGAGTTGAACTGTAGAACAGCTTCATCAAGAGGTAGGATTAAGAGGAATGACCTGTCTATAGCTGACAGAGAATTATTAAATGTCTCTGCGTCAACGTTATCAGGTGTATTGAGGTGGGGGGGGTCTTAGGATGCGTATTGGGCAATGGTCACTAACGGAGCCAGGTAGGGATTCAGGGTGATGGCAGAGGTTAGGATTAAAGATAAGAATCCAGTCGATGATAGAACAGATATTAGTGAGTTTATGAAGAAAAGTGGGAGAAGAGATAAGCTGGGAGTAGCTATATAGGTTTATGCTAGTGGTAGGGGAGTTAGAGCAAAGTTTTAGCCAGTTGATGTTAACATAATTTAGTATTGTCTCATCTACTGACAATATTCCTAATGGCGAGTGCTGCTAGGGTTTTATGGTCATTAAGTTTATAACTGGCAATGAGTTCTGTTGGGTGAAAGGGGGAAGGGTTGGTTGGAGATTGATAGGGTTAGGAGGTCTGAGTACATAATGACAGTGTCTCCACCTTTCTTATGTGTTCTGTCTAGGCGTAGAATGTATCCTGGGGGGAGAAGTTCATTGTCAATGTTAAGTGGTTTGAGCCATATTTCAGAGAGAGAGTAACTATGTTGGGGGAGTATTGGGCTATCCAAGAGTGGAATTCAGTTATCTTGTTAAGGATGCTGTGGATGTTGATTAGAGTAAAAGGAAATAAGTTTGGGAATATGGTTAGGTGCATGTAGGGGAGTTTGTGACGTAGTGGTAGGAGTTGATGGGTTAAAGTGTGGGCCGGGGTTCGGTTGAATGTCACTTGACAGATGTAGGATGCACTGTTAGAGATGCCAGGTGGGCGGATTGATGTAACGAGGGAGATGATTTTTCTGAGCTATGATACAGAATCAGAACTGCCTAGACATGGTAAGGCCTTGCTGTTTCTAATTATGGTGGCTGCCAAAAAAAAAATGAGTAGAAAATGGAAATCAAAATTTAAACCAACTACACTAAAAGTAATGAATATAGTAACAAATATAAAACAACTGGAAATGAGATCTTTAGAAAAGGGTTGGAGCAAACTACATAGGAAAAATGGAAATTGTGGGAACAATACAGACGGGAGGAATGTGGTTTAAAAGAAGGCAGGACTTAAAATGAGCTATGTGATGTTTGACCGAAAATGATTGGGTAGATGATAAGTGGTGTATAATGTTTTCAACTGGGAGTGTTTAAGTATGGTTTGTGATGTAAAATGCTTGCAACTAAGATTGTGTTGGTGTGGTTTTATTTCATTTATGTAAATGTATGATTGCCTATGTCGTAAGTGATGGTTTAAGATGTTTCTTATTAAAAACAAAAGGATAGGAATTGAATAATTTAAGTAATCTTGCTTTATAGTATATGATATATATAGCAGTATACGTGAAGTATAATGTTTGTAGACATAAACTTGTTATACAGTTTGATTACTTTTATATAAATGTAAATTTGCCTGTCACAAGTGATAACTCAATTAAGGTGATTTAAAAAAAAAAGACTTAATGAAGCAGAATCTATGGAAACAGTATCAGCACAACCGAACACATCTTTTAAGGTATTTTTAGAAAGTTAAGACAGTTCAGCCACAATTCAGTTCAAATAAGGCCTCCCTTCAGACGGGTGAAAAGCAGTAAATTATCTCATACTAGTGGCACATTTAAGCATAAAGTTCCACATACAGCCCTGGTAATTCAAAATCCTGATGGGTAAGTAGAGGAAGAAAATAATCTCTTCCCGTCTCTCTCCAGAAGTTTACCATCGTTATCCCCAGAAACTGGTTTATGAGTGGTAAGGTACCTGTTTATATTAGGAACAGTAGAAGAGATGGGGGCAGGATCTGCCTTAAGATGAGAAAAGAGATATTTGTTAATTTGAGAAACTTTGTACAATTTATCTGCCATTTTTTAGTACTGACAGCTGAGAGTCAGGGACATTGCAGGCAGCATTAAAAGCATCCTCCAAGGCTGGGAGAATAGGAGGAATGGGTGCAGTATCCGGGGCTTCGTTCTAATAAATCATAAAATCTGTCCAATTCAGAGGGAACATCTACCTGTTCCCAAGCAAACACAACCTTAAGTTTCAAGACAATCTCAGAAAAGGAGAAAGTCTCTATATCTTGAAATCAGGCTCACTGTCAAAAGAGTCAGAATCTTGTGTTATGGAACCCTAAGATGAAATAAAAGCTGCCTCTGTCAACATTAGAGTCTTTTGAAGAACACCAAGAAGAACTGATATCATCCTGAGTATGAGTTCTCTTTCTCCAGCCATCCTCTAGGGTGTTTCCATCCCCTAAAATGAATGGTTCTACCATGCTCAGATCAAATACTGGAACAGCTAAAGAGGATGTGTCTGGTCCCCAGTTCTTAGTGACCGGCAAGGCTACATGACAGGAATTTGAGGAAACCAGTAAGTGGTCTGAGGAACCAGCAATAGCCACTGCAATCACCTACCATCAGCTGAAGCTCTGAATGAGTTTGTGCAAAGCGTAAGGGCTCATGCTATAACAGTTTTTTTCTTTTTAGGTATGTTGGAGGAAGGAATCCATACTGTAGCTTGGAAAGAAGGCACATTACTGGTAAGTTGGGGTAGAAGGAGTCAGTCAGAAGCTAAGTTGTAACTTAGTACACTAAGCAGCACACAGCCCTTCTAAAAGTTTGACTGTACAGCCAATGGAAAAGATTTTATATTTAAATGTAACCTAAACTCCCTTTTGACACCTTTTGAAATGAGATTTAAGTTCCAGAACATCCATCTCTTGTGGTTATAGCTTTGGATGAAGAAAAAGCACCAGCCATGGGTATGCAAAAGTGTTTGCAATTGCATAAAATTTGGCAGTCTCATCATTGAGGTGAGTAATGCAACATTGCAGTTTTGCAAACTGACTGCTAGACTTCGGTCTGTGCTGCTTTTTGGTTAATGTATGGATGCAAAGCAGGTACAGGGATGCTGTTCCTGCCACTGGTTATGAAACATAAATCTGACTTTGGTTAGGACTGAGCTGTTAATATTTGGTGGAATGTTACCCTTGTCTTAATGATTCTTTTACCCTAATTGTCTGAAAAGACTGAAAGAATATATTCTAAAATGATTGAACAGGCCGCAGTGGTGCAGCGGTTAGCATTGTCACCTCACAGCAAGAGGTTCTCAGGTTTAATTCTCGACTGGAGCACCTTCTGTGCAGAGTCTGCATGTCCTCCCCGCAGTCGAGTGAATTGAAAGACATGCAGGTAGGTGCGAGCATGTGTGGGTGTGCCCTCTTTGAAGGTTGGGTGCCGGGCTGGCAACTTGACAACATAAAAATTCACTGCCAATCATTAGCAGACAGGAGTTCTGCTGTGGCGACCCCTAACCGGGAAAAGCCAAAAGACAAACAGTACTGAATCATAGAAATGAATGTTCTCATTGCAAGTACACATACTGTTTACTTCTCTTTTCCAGTAGTAGCTTCTAATACTGTCTATGGTTTACTAAAATCCAAATAAAACTTTTGAGACAGTCCAAAGTTGTAAGGCGATAAGTTGTGTCTGTGGGCTATCTCTGATTTATTTAAATAGCATAGATCATATCTGATTGACATTGCTTGCTTGGTGTCAGCAGCAGTGGTCATATTGCCAGTGATATGCTTTGATTTTCTAGGTCAATAGCCTTAGCCTTATGAATGGCCTTATGAAAGCCTTATGAATGGCTTTGTTGACCAAATCTCAAAATTCTTGTAGGTGTATGAAGCAAATGCTTCATAGGAATTAGAAAGTTGTCTTTACATTTTTGGTTTCATTTTACCCTGGTGCTGTGAGTAATTATTAATGAAAATGAATTTTGGTAAAATTGCTGTTTTAATTTTTTTTTAATTCCTTTTGCTTTTGGGTAATGTAGTTTCTGTAAAGTTTGACTTATGTGTTAATTATCCCGTTACTGATGAAGTGAGTAAAGTGGTTATAGACTACTGATGATTCAGGTAGAGTGGTGACAAACATTTGACAATATGGATAAAATGATGATAAACAGAATGCTTTATACTCTAGTTTAGATAAATGTTTTCTCATCTTAATGGCAGACCACAGATAAATGGCATGCACATACAAACACACACATGTGTGTGTGTATTCTAAAAAAAGGAATCATTACAATTAAATACCAATAACTGAAAATACTTAGCAAACTTTCCTTTTGACAAACCACTGTTTCCATGATTCATTTCACTAATCGAAAATGGAAAACACCAGACTGTAGTGATAAAATGAGAACTGAGTCGTAGGATGAAGCTGTAATTTTTCCAACCAAGCTGAGCCTCATCTTCAGCTATGGTCATATGTTTTGGACAGTGAGTGTGCACACAGCAGAAAAGAGGTTCTTCTTGGTTAGGAGGCCTCATTGTCTGTAACAGAGTGAGGAATGTGGTAATTCAGGAAGACTTTTGAATACATCCACTGCTTCTGTCTAGATTGTTAGATTAGATAGGAAAACAAGAAGGATGTTCCATGCTCACCAAATGATTTATAAAAATCAGTGCATACCAAGATTATATATTCCCTGTTCTGAAAGAGGGATGGGCCTCCTTGAAATTGATTATATGTATAGATCTGCAGTTGTGGGACACCACACATTTCTGCTGACCTGACAAGACCCAAATGTAGTGAAAGTTTTGAAACATGAGGAGAATAAATCTAAGATGACTTCTTTTGCTTAATCTAGCAGAAGCGTATCGGCGTCAAGCAGGAATGGAAAGCAAACCAGAAGTAGATAAAAATCAGGCAGCAACTGAATGTGCCAAAAAACAAAAGACAGAATATAAGGTGAAGGACCAGATGAGAAGGCAAGAAATGTGGAAAATGCATAAATATAGTTTTCAGTATAGAAAACTTCTGGAACAACCTCATGTTGATCAGGATCGAATGCAGGAATGGTTGAGGAGAGGCAAATTCAAACCAAGAGATGAAAGGTTATTATTGGCGGCCCAAGATAGTGGGCTAAGTACATGCTGGTTTACAAAATCCATTCGACATATGATAGAAACAGACAAATGTAGGCTTTGTAAAACCGAATTGGAAACAGTGGCACACCTCATTCCTGGTTATGACATACTAATGGCAGAAGGACTGTATACTGACAGGCATAATAATGGGGCAAGACTGTTGCACTGGGGATTGTGCAAACATTATGGTACTGAAGTGTCTGAAAAACACTGGAAACATGAATCACAAAGCATCATAGAAAATGATGAAGTCTACATCACATGGGATCACCCATTACAACAGTTCAAAATATAGATGCTAGAAAAACAGATATAGTGGTCCATGAAAAGAAGACAAAAGTAGCATTGATCACTGAAATCACCACACCCAGTGACTACAGTGTTTTTCACACAGAGAGACACAAAGTCATAAAATATCAGGATTTGCAGGCAGAAATGAGTGAAATGTGGAAGAAAGATACCCAGACATTTCTAATAGTAGTAGGAGCAATCGGTCTTATAAAAAAGAATCTACAATCGGATTTAGATATGTTACCAATACATGTAACCTTGTACAAACTGCAGAAGGAGTTATTACTGGGCACATTCCGGGTGCTGCGAAGAGCACTTTTGGCTGAAATCAAAGATTGAAACAATACTAATTTCATGAACTTTAATCGTACTTTGACTTAGGAATGGGGTCCATGCCTGTCATTATTAGAAACCCAAAAGATCTGGAGAAATTAAAAAATAATCGAGAGAAGCCAGGAGAGGTGGTTTGGCCAGCTTCTGATGATGCCCTTGGATGCATTCTGTGGGTGTTGTACTGGACATAGTTCACTGTGAGGAGGTGTAGGGGCAGACCCATGACATGCTGGATGGATTATTTCAGTTTGTGTGGGACACACCTATAGGTCCCCTAGGGTAAGCTGGAGACTGTTGTAAGGGACAAAAAAGTCTGATCTGGCTTACTGAAGTTGCTATCATCATGACCTTCACCAGGTAGGTGGTTTAGGTAAGTACTATGCTAGCTGCCCTTGTGGACCATTTTAAGCTTAACCAATTTCTCTTGGTGAGACTCAAACCCTGTATAATTTATCTGTGAGGTAAACACCTTAATCATACCAGTTCCCAACCCCAAACTTTTGATGTTTACAAAATCAGTAAACAAATGTTAAAACTGTTTCATGCAGTTGTCCATGATGCTTTTGATGCTGTTATTCACATTTTCTGGCCAAAGTAACTGCATTATAAATGTTGTGGGTGAGATTTCTTCTCTGAATCCACCATCTGGATTTTGCTAACATATTGTGTCTTGAATTAGAATTTATTTGATGTCTATCTGATTCAGCAAGGATCATATCATTACTTTGTAATTTAATGCTTGCTGTTGCATTGTACCATCCCTGTCTAGCTGCAAGTAGAATTTGTTTATGCTGCAAGTTCTGCCGTAAGTGTTCAGTATTATTTGCTTAATTGGTCAGATGTGTGCAAGTACATAAAGTTGTTTTATGGGCCTTGTGGCTAATAGTCTATTTTTTCATAAGCTGAAAGCTAGATTCATCTATTAAAACAAGTAAGCAATTTGGAGGTAAATAAGGAACTTGTTACTGGATTTATTCAACTACTTGTTCAAGTCACATCTTTAAAATCTATATGATGGTATTGGGATGATTGCCAACAGATACTAGTGACTAAGTATGTGGACAATGTTGGAGGGACATAAGCTTCTGGGCAGAAGAAGGATGACTAGTCCAAGTGGGAAAGGAAATAAAGCTGATGTGATGGCAATTCAGGAAATGTATTTGAAAGGAAGCAAGATGAGTTGACTGCAATAGTCCTGGGTGGGTGATGTGAAAGCTTCATCATTTAGGTCTTTTGGAATTAAACTATAGCCATCCTGCATAACAGAATGCTGGACTGGTCATTACTGGATAGTAGGAAGAATTAGTGTGGCAGCTAGGAAATGAGAAAATAACCCCGTTGGAGATGACATCACTGGGTCTTTTTCTGTACTAATTGAAGACCAATAGGTCCTCAGATTAATCTTAATCTTACAGTTAGTGATCTCTATTTTAACTGAAAAGTCTACCAGATATTTATTGGCAGCAATTTTTAACATGGTACATAACTCATTTCTAGATGTTTCACAACTCACTGAAAAAGAACAACAACATACTCAAAAGACCCCTTAAAGCCGTCATTCTGGAGTTATGGCATACTGACCTATGGAATGAAGGTCATCTCAAGGGAAAATTATATATTTATAGGGCTTATAAACTGATAATACCTTAAGGACAGAAATGTGGTATGGGAAGTGTGAAGACTGGGTGAAGATAGGTGAAGGCTGCCAGCCTAGCCAGATAGAATTTTGGAGATAATTCTGTCACCTGTAAATATCAATATAAACCACAGGCTTGTTGTCTTAAATGGTAAAAATAGTGTTACATGTGGAAGTGAAAAAATGTAACAACAGTGCACTCTACTGACCAAGTAAAGCATGTTGTGACCCTTTGATGTTAAAACTCGGAGTCAGTAAGTCTAGAGTGAGGCATCCTGCCTATTGTTTTAAGGCCAGAGTTAATGGCCAGAATTTGCATGCATAAATGCCCTTTATTGTTCTGGTTTCTGCCCAGAGGAGAAGAATGTAAATGTAGTTTCTGTTAGCCTGAGAACCCAGGGAAGTGTGAAGATTGATGTAATGTGAACCAGGAATGTGATTTTAAAAACAGAGAGAATCAGAGAGCATTTAGCATTTTTGTCTTGACTGTCCAACTCACCAGCACTGTCTTGTTCTATATGTAAGTTTATCTTAGACTTGTGTTTTCTCTTAGAAATAGCTAGAAACTAGAAAGATTAGACTAAGTGTTTTTCTGTGATGTCAGAACTGTACTACTGAATTATTTTAAGTATTTCTCTGTGATCTCTGAACTATTGACTAGCACTGTGTAGTAAAAAGTATTGTCTTGTGTTCTGACTATTTGTTATTAAATATTTTTAATCCCTTTCAACTGTGGCTGTTTTTGTAAAGATAATTTAAGCTGTTTAGAGTACTTGCATGCCTTTGGTTAAATTGTACAATGCCACTCCAATAGCTTTAGCCCTGGGTTATACTACCAATTGGATAATAATATTGCACAGTAATAATTGGACATCCTTTTAAGGGCCTTTGAGTAGCTGATAAATATTAGTGGGTGGTGGCAGCTGGTACTACTGTATAGTCTGGGAAACATGTGTGTGTGTGTGTGTGTGTGTGTGTGTGTGTGTGTGTGTGTGTCAGCTACTTGGGCAGGGACACAAAACACTGGTTGGACAGAGAGGGTGCTAGAGGTTTTAGCTTGCCCACTAGGCTGAGTTCTGGACCCTATAGCTGTGCCAGTGGGGAGTCTTATTGCAGACCTGGAGAACAAGTGAGTGACCAGCCCTGGACTGACTGTGATCTCTGTGTGCTCTTAAGGGAAATTGCACTTTGCTGTGTGTATTTGTTATACTTTCCTCCCATATGAGATGCCCTTCACTGGTGTTAGTGGTGAGGATTGAGGCTCCTTGATTGCTAGGTGAGGGCACAGGCATCACAGGAAGCTAGTGGAGAGTGAAGCATTAGCTGATCACTCTTCAACATACTATTAGCTATGGGTGGGTGATAGCTGTGTCAGGATCAGATAAACACAAGTGGCCCAAGCTTAACTTCTTGGAAGCAACAGGTTTCACCTGCTCTAAGGAAAATAGTTCTGGAATGTAGGGTCATAGAAGAAAGAAGACTTTCCATATCTCTTTTGGGTTCTGTTGGTCATTAGCAGTACAGCTTTATTGGAGCAACCCACCTTTTTGAATATGAGGGAAGTGATGGGGTTTGTATGGAGACAAAATGGCAAAACTAGCTATTCTACAATAAGTTGTAACATGCCTGGCGAAGCTATACTGCACTAGTTTGGAAACAACAAGTTCTTCAGATATCAACTTTGGTAACAGCATAGCAAGTACATTCTTCTCTCTGGACATAGAGGTAAAACATCAGTTAAGTCAGAGGAGGAGTTCATGCATTTGGCTGGAGTTATGGATGACTGCTTTGCAATGGACAACTACTAGGAATACCTGAGATGTGACAATGTAAAAACAGTTTATGGTAGGAATTACTTTAAAGAAAATATTATCAGTGAACACACAATCTCTTGAGAAGTACTTATTACCCCAAAACATGGCCTTTTTAATCCAATTTTTTAATTAATTTTCAAATTCAAACAAAGCAATAAAAAGTGTTACTGCAAACCCCAGCACCACAATGTCATCACATAAATCATACTAAATATGCTGTATACACTATCAGCTTGAGCACATTAATTAACCTCACAGCCTTCTTCCCTGTTCTACTCTAGCTATTACATTCTACACATTAATGACACACCTTTAAGCCCCCACAAGTCATCCACCTGTTCCTCTCCTCACTTCATTATGTACCCAATATCCCTTCTTACTTCCCTTACACTTCTTCCTGCACTACATACCCCCTTGTATCACTCATGCTATTCCCTCCCCATTATATCCCATACTGTTCCATTTCACTTTCTTCTTCTATGCCTCTCTATTCTCTCATTCCATTCTAGCCTCTTTGCCATTACATTTACCTCAGACCTAGCCATGTTTCACCTCTTTGCTGCCTGGTTTGTCATCTCCCCCCAGTACATCCCACACATCTGCAACAATCAGATCTGTTTAACCCTTGGCCACTTCCTCTTGTCCTTTGCTATCTCTACCACATAGGATTCCCATGTTGCCTGTGTGCCTCCTTATATGCCTTCTAACACATCCCTAATATGCTCTTTCATACATTGCACACTTTTTCATAACCATATCATATATGGATGTAACCTGCTTCTTCCTTCTAGTTTTCTATCACTTATTCTCTGCTGTCATATTACTTCTGTATAGTTTCACAGGTGTTTTGTCCTACCAGCACAGGAAACAAATCTGCTTGTCATACATATTCCACCACAATTCTCAGCCTCTGGCAAACTTACTGTGAATCCTCCCATGACTTACCATCCCTTATGCAGTATTTCCCTAGACTTTCAAAACCTTCTGCCCATTTACTATTCGTAGACCACTGTAAATCACCCAGCTCTTCCACTACTCTAGAGAACCCATCATGCAGTTTTTCTGTTACCTTCCTTCACATTCCTTTCCTTTAAAATATATGTCTGACTCTTCCTCTTCAATGCTCTCTTGGCTCTGTCATGGGCCAGCTATTCCCATTGCCATATATTGCTTTGTTTCCTCAAATTCACAGCTCCTTGAACAGCTCAAATTTATTATCGCTAAACAGATAACCTACCTTCCTCAGTCATTTCCCTTCCCATTTCACCAGTGTTGAGCATGTCCTTCCGTCTTCTCCCTTACATTAACAGACTCAGGATTTACTTCCTTTCTGGTCCTCAGCTACTACCACCAGTTTAGCACAATTCTAGTTTTATTCCCTCTCCACCTTTTATATGCACAAACAATATCATTTCTTTCATGTCTTTCATGCCAAATATTAATGGGTGCATGTAACACAAAAACTGGAAATAGATATTAAAAAAGCTGTCATATACAATACGTGGGAGTAATGACTTTTATATCATAATGACTCTTTCCATATTATCTTGGTATGTGAATGATCTCACGGGTATAGAGAAAAAGGAAAGAATATGAATTATATTAAGAAATGCAGACTGCAGATAGCAATGCCACAGGAGACACATTTGGAAAGAACTGAGCATGTGAATTTAATAAAGAAAGGTTTTCAGGATGGATATTCTACAGAATATCAGGCATAAAAGAGAAGAGGCTACTTATATTAATTGCTAGAGATGCTCCAGTAATGACAAAAGAGGAAAAAGATAATAATGGCAGATTTGTAGTAGTAAGGGGCTACTAGCAAGGGATGAGGATTAAGATGGCATGTAATTTTATTCCACATAATACTGCTGTTTTGGAGCTTAAAACATTTTGGGAGAAAAAATTAGCTTTCAGCAGCGAGTAAAATGTAAAATAAAATAAATAAAATATTATTTGTAGGTGGGGACTGTAATTTGATTTGCAACAATGAAGATATATCTATGGGGCCTAGAAGGGAAAATATAATAAAAAAGGTAGATTTCTGAATAAATTTATGAAAATATTTGGTATGAAAGACATGGCGTCTGGAGTAGGAACTCAGACAGAATTCAAATATTACTCCCCAAGGTACAATAACTGGGCTAGACTTGACAGAAATTATATTTCACAGGAAATGTCCATTAAATTGAGAACTTTGATACAGACCCAATAACTATTTCAGCTCATGTGCCAATAATTACTAAGATAAAAATGCAGGTTAATGAAGTAAAATGAGACACTGGCATTTCTCCACCTACCTGTTAAAAAGAGAGAAATTTAAGGAATGGATAGTCAAAATTATCCAGGAGTTATTAGAAAATATAGAAATTACTCCAGAAGTTATAGTTAGTGAGTGGGATAAAATGAAAGTAGAATTTAAAAATAGGATAGAAATAAAAGAAAAAGACATCTGATTAAGAAGACATAAGAATTATTTAGAGAGGGTGACAAATCTTAAAATATTACAAATTAAGGGGAATCTCACAGAACAATAGAAGACGCAATTGCAGAGTGCTAAAGAGAAAATAAGGGAGTACCAGGATAATATGCATGAGTTTAGAAAGACTGCTGTTAAGCAGCTGTTTTTGATAATAACTCCAGAGCACAAAAACATTTAGCACAATGACTTAGGCAACAGAAATTAGAAAGGGTTGTTGCCAAACTTAGGGAGCTTATAACAAGAAAAATAACCAGGATCCTGTAGAGGTACTAGAGATAGTTCAGAAATGTTATGAAAATTTGTTTAAAGCAGGGAAATGGAGAGATCAAGAAGAAAGCACAAATGGAAATATTTATGGAAAACTTAAATATACCAAGGTTAGAGGTAGATAAGGCTCAACAACTAACAGTTAAGATAAGAAGAGATGAGATAAAAATGATGATGTATAACCAATCTGCAGGAAAGTTTCCAGGAATAGATGGTATTCTGGTGGAAGTTTGGAAGTTAGGAAGGAAGAAAGTAATAAAGATCTGGAAGGATTTGTTTAACAATATTTTAAAAGGACTGGAGGCACCAGCATCCTAGAAAAAAAGTTGTGGTGGCTGTAATACTTAAAGATGGTAAACACCCATCTGATCCAGGTTCATATAGGTGCATTTCAATTTTAAACCGTGATTATAAAGTATCTGTAATGGCTAAATGACGGGCAAAGGTGATGCAAAAACTGATAGATGTTTACCAATGTGGTTTTGTGGAGGGGAGGCAAACATTTGATAACATTAACAAAACAATGATGATCCAGAAGGAAGCATGTGGTAGGAAAATACCACTGTTATTGGTGGGTCTTAATGCAGAGAAAGCTGGGATCTTATAAGTATGGCAAAGGAATCATTTCATTCCTTGATACAGTAATAAGGTTAATTAAAGAAATAATATGAGGGATCAGAGGCAAAACAAAAGTGAGAGGGATTCTTTCTGATAAGTTGTGTCTGAACAGGGGAATCAGGCAGTGATGTCCTCTTTCCCATTTGTTATTTGCATTATATTTAGAACCAGTGGCAAAAAAGGACTCAGAAATTCAAGAATATAATTGGCATGGTGTTCAAGAAAATTCAGCTTTATTTGCAGATGATATTATCTTGTAAATGATGGAACCAGAAAAGGACAACTCAGTGTTGTGGAATATTCTGTGACAGTTCTGTGTGTTTTCAGGATATAAAATTAATCAAGATAAAACAAAGGCTATAAGCATAAACTATGTACCCACACATAAATTGGTCCCACAATACCAACATTTATGGGGACATGATAAAGGGATGTATTTAGGAGTATGGGTTAAAAAGGAGTTGGTTATGGCAGCTAAGGATATATGGGGAAAAAATACATGTTAATACAAAAACTGAGAAAAGCTCTTGCCTTTGAATATGGATAGCAAAAATTAAGTAAAAATGTCATCAGTCCCTTTAGTTTTATACACAGGCCAAGCATATATTTATTAACCAGAGGAGAATTTGTAGATAATAATAAAAAGTTGAAGGATTTTATTTAGGGGGGAAGAGGGCAAAAGTCAAGTGGGATAAGTTGATCCTCCCAACAGAACAAGGAGGTTTAGGATTATCTGATTTGAAAGGATATTTTAGAGCTAGACAATTAAGGCTGTTATACTTAATACAAACAGAAAACTACAATTCAAAGTGTAAAGAGATGTGATAAAGCAGGAGGTAATTCAAGAAATAAGAAAAGAATAACATTTTGGATGCCGATTCTTAAGGAGAATGACAACAGTCATACAGAATATTATCTTCATAAAGTAGCATAAAGTATACTGAGACCTAAACCAACACAGGAATGGAAAAAGAAGATTCTGTTGATAGGAATGGCTGCAGTTAGGAGCACAGAGAATAGACAATACCAGTTTGGAATTTACTAGAAGAAGATGGCAAAAGAACCAAGGTATTGGGAATAAATAATTAGAGATGGAAATGTAAAAGAATGGGAAGAAACCAAGAAGACATTTGGATTGCAGGCTAGTGATTGCCTTCCCTATCTTTCCTATGATGGATTGATAGCACAGTATAGACAAAGAGAAAGGGATAGGGAAATCCTAAGTGAAAGACCTCTACTGGTTGAGTTTTTAATTGAATCTAGTACAGAAGCTGCTGTTAAAAAGGATTAATTAGTAGGGCAAATTCAATATTGCACAATAACTATAAGAATCAATCAGAAGTCAGAAAAGACTGGGAAGAGAGATTTGATATGCAATTCACAAAGAAACAATGTGAGGACATATGTAAGGCTCCCAAATATACAGTAAAGTCTGGAAGATTTAGAATTCTTTTCCTTGAAATATTCATGTATGGTTCTTTTATACCCCAAGCAGACTCCAAAGAATTTTCTGACAGGTAGTTGGTAAATGTTGGTGGTGTGATAGGGAAGAAGGAAGTATCTACGAGTTATGTTTTGGGAATGTAGTGAGTTGGCAGACTTTAAAAATTGCCTACTGAGTACTCTGTCAGGAGTATGGGGTGAGCAAATGAGTGTAACTAAAGAAATTATTCTGTTTGAGCTAGGCTACAGTTCTTAATTGCCTAGACATAGTAAGGCTTTGTTGTTTAATTTTGGTGGCTGCCAAAAAAGCAATTATTAGAAAATGGAAATCAAATCTAGACCGACTATAGTTGAAATAGTGAATACTGTAATAGATATAAGAGAACAGGAAGTGGGATCTTTGGAAAGGAGTAGGAGTAAATTAAACAGAAAAAAAAATGAAACAGTGGGAACAATACACACAGAAAAATGTTTTGGAGGAGGAGTGAGGTTTAAGAGAAGATAGGAAATGGTGCATAGATTATTGGACTTGTAAAAATATATGTAATGTATAATATTTGTAAAAGTGAACTTGTTAATACGGGTTGATTACTTTTATATAAATGTAAGTTTGCCTTGTCACAAGTGATAATTCAATGAAGGTATTTTTTTTAAACCAGTCTTATCACCTCTCAACACTCTTTTTACATTTTTTTCAATGTTTCAATATGTCTAGTCCCAATAATGAAAATGATTGGCTCCTAACCCTGCCCCCATGTCTTACCAAATGGCATCATTAAGATTTCACAGGGTGATGCCTTAGTCATGATTGCCTTCTGTACTTTCCAGATCCACCATGAACTGTGCAATCACATCTGCTGCTAGCATTATGGACTCATCTGCAAATAAATTAAAACTACTTCTACAACAGATCCCCCATGAACTGTGCAATCACATCTGCTGCTAGCATTATGGATTCATCTGCAAATAAATTAAAACTACTTCTACAACAGATCCCCCGTGAACTGTGCAATCACATCTGCTGCTAGCATTATGGATTCATCTGCAAATAAATTAAAACTACTTCTACAGCATTTTGTAGCCAAGACTTTAATTACTAGGAGAAACACAATCAGTGCCAGCAACACCTGTGTCCATGCCTTGTATCCTTCTTTATTGTTACTACCCTCAACACTGTATCATTCTCTAAGCACTGATCATATGTGCAACACTTTTATTCCTTTTAAATACTTCTCCCTAAACCCCATATCATGTAGTATAGTAGACTTAACCTCCCATTTCTCTATAACTAAAGTTTTGTGTATGTCAAACAGTGCCACAACCCACTTCACATCCCCTCCATCTCTAGCCACTGATAAGAATTCAGCAATACTTCACTGGTCCATTGATGTTTCCCTTCTTACAAAGGTTGCTTGTGATCCCTTTATTAGCCATTTCTGAGATTACTCTGTTTAGCTAGACTGCTAGTATCTTAGCAAAAATCTTCATGCTTTTATTGACTGAAGAGATTGGCTAATAATTTTTTATTTTATTTATTTGCTAACTGGGTAAGTCCATTAGACGCATGGGCCCCAGGATGAACTGGGACCATGGTCTGTATAACTGATTTGCTCAGAGTCATGCAGTAGTAAATGGTGGCTGAAGGAATCAAACTACAGACTGCAAGAAGCAGCTTTTTAACAGCTCATAGACTTAATCCTCTGCACTAACTGACAAACCAGTTCCAAAATCTTCCTTGCCTCCTTTCCTCACCAACACTGCTGATTCCGTTACTGCACTAAGCAGCGGACTGGTCTACATTATTTTCCTATATGTCTCACCAGCTGTATCTCAATTTCTTTACCCATCAAATTATAAAAGCTGACTGAATAACCATCTCATCCACTCACTTTTCCTTCTTTCGGGTATTTTAACAAAACGACAATTTCACCCAATGAGATTTGCTATCCATCCCTTGTATCCATCCCTTGTCCACTGACCCCTTCCATAATCCCAGCTCTCCAATTCTATCCTCCATATTTCCTGTGTCTTAGCCCTTCCTATCATTCTACACAAATCTTGTTAATAAACCATAAATGTCTCTGTTATATGTTTCCTTAAAGACTCTTATACCATTGACATTTCTTAACCCTTAAACCTCTCTTTTGTGCTGTTTTATTATCCCTTCTTTCACATGGTCTCCCACAGCAGGTCCACTCTCCTTTTATGCAGTTTACTGATCTCTACCATCTTTAGTTTTATTTTTGCAATATAACTATGCAAACCTGCTTCTGTTTTATTCCTGCCATTCCCTTTTCTCTTAAAATTGGATTATTCGGTCCCTCATTCCATGGCACTATTTTCACCATGTTATTCTCCCTCCTTCCCCCTATCCTCCTGCCCTCTCTCCACCTTCTTCATCTAGTCTGCTCTTTACTTGCTGCCATTCCCTTAGAACTGTGCACACAAACAACAGTAATACTGTCCCACCCAGCTCATATACTGCTCCTGGCACCTCTTGGCCTTATTATTGTCAGGGCAGTTTTTCTAGCCCTTACTCATCTGTATTGCGCAACTCCACCCTTGTCAATGTAGTTTTTGTTTCACATCCATACGCACTCCTCCCTGGCTGCTGTTGGCGTACTTAATTTAACGTTCCTTGCTTAGCTCCCCCAAAATAAACAGTTACCTCATCGGTCCCACAGGAACTCCCATCTTACCCTTTTTTCATCTATGCCTGCTCTTTTCTTACCCAAATTTACTTGTGATCATTCACATCAGATGGTTGACAAATATCATACTTACAGGCTTGTTTATTCACTGTTTACCACTAATGTCTTTACTGACAGACCCTGCCATGTCTATCAACTTATACCCAACAATATTCCTCTACTTTTTCTCACAGCAAACTATTTCTCACAAAAGAATGAAAATACCCAACATCTATCCTTCCTGTCTCTATAACATTTTGCTGTGTTTATAATTTATTTTTGCTTGTTGAACAGGGAATGTCTGAGGGGGCATTTTTAAATACCTTTGTTAATGTATCACTTAAGACATGGGCACACATACATTAATAGAAAAGAAAACAAACTATATTACCATTTTTTCTATTTACTTACATTATACATTACATATGCTTTCTTTCCTTATAACTGTTTTTCAGGCCAACATTACATAAATTGCTGAATTCTTGCCTTCCCTTAAACTCATTCATCCTCCTGAACATTATTCTGCATGTATTGTATTATTTCCATGTGATTTGCTCCTTTCATTTTCTAAATATCCCACTTCCAGATCTTTTATCTCTTTTTATTACAATATTCAATACTTCAAATTCAGTTGGTTTAGAGTTTGATTTCCACTTTCTAGTAATTGATTTTTTGCATCCAACAGAATTAAACTTAATAAGGCCTTACTCTGTCTATGCATTTCAGAGCCTGTGCCCAAACTCAAAAGAATCATTTCCTTAGTTACAGCCAATATTTCTGACAGAGTTCTCTGCAGGGAATTTTTAAAATTTGCCATCTCATTACACTCGTAAAAAATACATTCCCAGTTATCGTTTTCTTCTTCATCACACCTCCAACATTTGTTATGTGCCAGAGGAAAAATCTTTTGAAGTCTGCTTTTTTGATGGTGGCTAGGTTATTACATTTGGATGGGCCAGATGATAAGGGCCTCAAGGATGACTATGGGTGATAAAAATTTTGAACAAGAGTTGAATTACATTAAGAGACTTTTTCTGGAAAGAGGTTATCCACTGGAATTGGTGGAAAACATAGGGGAGGAAGTGGTAATAAATGTAAGACACTTTACCGAATCATTTTAGGGGTAAATGAGAATTGTGTGAATACATCAAAATCAGAGGAAATGCATGATATTGTATTTGTATATAAACATAGTAGTGACTCTAAGGAATTTGAAAGTATTATTAAAAAATACTGGGGTGTACTGAGATTACACGCGGTGGTGGTGCTGCAGTAGCATTGTCGCCTCACAGTAAGACGCTGTCCGGTTCAATTCTTAGCTAGAGCGTCTTCTGCGTGGAGACATGCGTGAATAGGCACACCTTCATTGAAGGTTGTGCATCAGGGCTGGTAACTTGGCACGTAAAAATTAACTACCAATCATTAGCGGACCGGAGTTCCGCTGTGGCGACCCCTAACCGGGAAAAGCCGAAAGACACAACAACTGGGGTATACTGAGATTAAATCCCGAATTACATTAAGTTTTAAAGGATACCCCCACTTTTGTGAGGAAAAGGGGTACAAATCTGAAAGAAATATTTGAAAGAAGAGGGAATGGGTGTAAAAACATGAGTACCATTACAAATAAGAAATTAGGTACTTTTAAGTGTAATTTTTGTAGTCAATGTAAATATATGGCTAACACCAATGAGATAATATTAGACACAAGGAACATTACAATTAAATCTAAGGGACACTTTAATTGTAGTTCAAAAGGTGCTGTATACTTGGTGAAATGTGGCTCCTGTTTAAGCTTCTTTATAGGGAAGACGGAGAAGATTTTCAGAAAGAGAGTGTATGAACATGTTTACGATTTGATGCACAAAAAAGGAAACAAATGCCTTATATAGGCATTCCACAGTTTGTTCAAACAGTAAATTTTACTTTTTTATCATTGAGCAAATAGAACCATACCCTAGGGGTGGCCACTGAGAGGCTCTGCTAGAGTACCGTGAGTTGTTTTGGCAACTGAAACTGGATGCAAGCAGAGCCCCAGGTTTAAATGATAATATTAGCATTTCTAGTGTCTTAAAATGAGATTTGCTAAATTATGAATGTTTTAACAACAAAATGTAAATGAACTTGTGGTAAATGTTGTAGATTTTATGTGTGTGACATTTTAAACAGTATAACATCTTGGGTTATGAATATTTATGAGTTTTCTGACATGCTTAAACATGATTGGTGTAATGTAGTTTTAAAAATTATTGAACATTGGTATTAAATTGTTCTAAAAAAGTCTGGCAATAAACCTTACGAAAGCGCTAAACTATATTAATTTGAGCTGTTGCTTGGATGGACAATTATTCAACTTAAACTGAAAATAAATATGGATCACTCTTGTCATTAGTAAGAATAATCAGATACTTCTATTACAATATCAGTTTTGCAGAAAAATATAGAGCAAGCAGAAGACATCAAATGTAAATATTCATCTGTACATGTTTCTACAGATCCAGATGTGTGCTTCTGACAGCATAGCCTTTGCATGATGTAGGTGTTGATTCCTGTTACAAGTGGGCTGGCTGAGACAGCTGAAATGTAATTAGTCACATTACTAAGAGATGTGTGATCTTCATTGGTGAGATTGTTGAAGCTTTGAAAGATTCTGGTAAATATTCAACAAAAAAGATACTAATTCAAGCTGTGAATATTTATACACTTATTCAATGTCTGCAGTAGGTAAACTACTCAGTTTAAACATGTGAGACTCTAACAATATGGAATTTAGGTTTGACTGAACACTTGCTTTGTGTAAGAAATCCCAGAACTGAGTATATTTATAAATGAATCATCATGGGCTTTATTATTATTTAAGAAATTAATAAAAACATTAACTTAAAAACATTTTAAGATATAAGTGTGTGTAGGTGAAAGTGTGTGTATGTATGTATGTATGTATTTGTATGTATGTGTTTGTGTGTGTGTGTGTGTGTGTGTGTGTGCATGTGTGTGTGGGTGTGTTTGTGGGTGTCTGTGCAACCACTGTTATTCATACATGCACATTTTATATATATATATATATATATATATATATATATATATATGTGTGTGTGTGTGTGTGTGTGTGTGTGTGTGTGTGTGGTGTGTATGTGTGATCACCCACAACTACAGTTTACACAGTTGTATACAAAGTTTTTGCATTAGACCCTAATTTTACACTATAATATCTGCATTTATTTTCTAGTTTTTATTTTTGTGCAGAACTAAGGAAGGCAGCAAAAACTACATTAAATTCTACAGAACACAGCTAAACTGTTTGTTTTTTGTGTGTTTACAAGTTGTAATAAATATGATTAAAAATGGGTCTAGTATAGATTCTTGAGTTCAGTCTTTACTAGTTCTAAAGTTCTTGAATTGCGCACCACCTGTTTACTACCTCATGTGTGCATATGAAACTAACCATTATGTATACATACAAAGACACACCCACATACACACACAGCACTCAACACAGGCAGACACTCCTTGTGTGAGGGTTGTGCTCCCAAGATATTTCTGTACTGCTGTACAGTTATTGGTGTTCTGTTCTTGTCTTTGCCAGATTAGCTTAGATCATAACTGAAAAGGGTTCTGGTACCAGTTTTCCTACACAACTAGCAAATATTAAATAAATATTTTGAACTCAGCAGTTGAACACAGCAGTTACCAGTACTGTTAGAGAAAGGGTATTGTGACTCTAACCACTGTAAATGACTTATTATTTTTTTTTTTCATTTTGAGCTCTGAGCAGCTCAGCGATTAACACGTTTGTCTTGACAATTATGTTTCTGGTTATCCATGAGTTGATCAACTGTATGGATTCCTTTCAAAACACATCCAGTTATTGACTTACATGAGCAAAAGCAAGTACTGTTACATACTGAAAAATGGTAATTCAAATGTATACAATATGAATAAATAAATATATGAATAGATGTATGATGTTGAGTTTTACATCTGAGGATAATTGGATTCCCCTACAGTCATCTGATTGCTAATTCAGAATAGCAAATTATATCCTAAGGTGTCAAGAATAATACTATTCCTTTTATTAACACAGCTGCTGAAACATTATACAAGGTAACTGGAAAAGTTTCACAAACTGACCTTCATTGCATTAGCAACATTGACTGGGTGGGCAGGTAAAACCAACAACATAACATAACTAAAACAAACTAGTTATTCCACAATGTATATATGTGTATGTGTATATATATATATATATATATATATATATATATATATATATATATATATATATATAGTTTCAGTTGATATTGCCGAAATGCTGAAATATCGAATTTCAGCATTTCGACAGTATAAAGTCGAAACCGTTAAAACACAGACACCTCACAACCTCGATATCACAACATTGAACACACAACATGCAGCACACAACATACAAACCATAACACCCACACCACAAAACACTGAAAAACAGCACAACACCACACAGACACACACCTACACTATACATATGCAGGGAGGCAAGCTCCCCCTGCACCCCCCATACCCACCTACTTATATATACTAACTCCGAGATCACACAAACAGTAAAATAAATAAATAAATAAATAAATCACACACAACCACCACACACACTCATACCCCCACTTCCCTACCCTGATACACTCATACAAGTTAGAAAAAACACTCACATACAATCACTCACCTTAAACTGCAGACAACATCCCAGCCGAATACTTCCGTACAATAATGAAAATGCATATGTGCGAATTTGACATAGTCCTTTTCACTGAAGAAAATACAGCCAGTCGTCCACAGCAGAAAAAAATGCCAATGTGTAGAATCAGAATCTCAGTTTAATAAACATGTTTTTTTCTGCTGTGGACTACTGGCTGCATTTTCTTCAGTGACATTATTTCTTTTGGCATACCAGTGGATTACTTCCTTGGGTAACATTTCTGTTTTAACTCCTGATACTACTTTTATAGTCCTACTCGGGATTATGCACTTTCGTTATTTAAAAGTTATGGCTTCATGGACACGAATTGCTAAAATTCGATATTTCAGCAATTCACGTTTATGAAGTGAAACTATATATATATATATATATATATATATATATATGTGTGTGTGTGTGTGTGTGTGTGTGTATATATATATATATATATATATATATATATATATATATATGGTTCTACTACAACCCTGACCCAAACCCTAACCCCTAAGTCCCATTACTACCACTTACCCTACTCTGACCTAACTCCTAAAACTACTCTGAGGTAGAACCATATATATATATATATACACACACACACGCACACTGTAGCTTTGGCATGTAAGCTTTACAGTATATCATTCTTGCATTGCATTAGACTGAGAACATGCCATTTTAAATTGAATGTTGAGGGCCAGTGTCTCAAAACAGGAAACTATGAGATCATTATTTCAAAATGCAACTGTTTCATTTGCTATATCAGCTAGTAAAATGAAGCGCAATATGTTGTTAGGACTCTGATGCTATAGTATTTATCAGCAATCCTTAAATTTGCTATTTATTCTTGTTGTTGACTATCATATACTTGTTATTAGCTCATGCTTCCCTCTGCTGGTCACACTCTTGTTAGCTCACCAATGTACTAAGCAAGCAATAATGCCCAACAGGGTGTGTGTTATTGTGGAAATAACGCTTGGCCAGGGGCGTTCTGGTGTCGGACTTCTACACCCCTGGAAGGGCATTATTTCCCCAATAACACACACCCTGGAGGGCATTATTGTGCTTATATAATGCTGTCTGTAAAATTTTTTACTTATTTTTTTATTGCTATATTATTTTTATATATATTTTTGATGCAAAATACTTCCTCCACCTAATGGTTCAAACTTGCTGTAGTATGTGCTAAAGGTGTTGGCGGAAGCATTTTACATCCAAAATATAACACTTTAAAAATATCCAGGTATTTATTGGTCCCTTACTCCAAAAACATTTGGTTTGTTACCAGTCATTGGAGATTAAAGTTACTAAATAATGACATACAATTGAGTTTCATACTTTTATTTCCTTTAGAAAATTCATGCTAACACAAACATACACTCACTCACCTTAAACTGCAGACAACATCCCAGCCGAACACGTCCGTACAATAACAAAAATGCATAATTGCGAATTCGACATAGGCCTATTCACTGAAGAAAATACAGCCAGTAGTCCACAGCAGAAAAAAATGCCAATGTGTAGAATCAGAATCTCAGTTTAATAAACATGTTTTTTTTCTGCTGTGGACTACTGGCTGCATTTTCTTCAGTGACATTATTTCTTTTGGCATACCAGTGGATTACTTCCTTGGGTAACATTTCTGTTTTAACTCCTGATACTACTTTTATAGTCCTATTCGGGATTATGCACTTTCGTTATTTAAAAGTTTCGGCTTCATGGACACGAATTGCTAAAATTCAATATTTCAGCAATTTGCGTTTATGAAGTGAAACTATATATATATATATATATATATATATATATATATATGTGTGTGTGTGTGTATGTGTGTATATATATATATATATATATATATATATATATATACACACACACACACACACACACACACACACTGTAGCTTTGGCATGTAAGCTTTACAGTATATTATTCTTGCATTGCATTAGACTGAGAACATGCCATTTTAAATTGAATGTTGAGGGCCAGTGTCTCAAAACAGGAAACTATGAGATCATTATTTAAAAATGCAACTGTTTCACTTGCTATATCAGCTAGTAAAATGAAGCGCAATATGTTGTTAGGACTCTGATGCTATAGTATTTATCAGCAATCCTTAAATTTGCTATTTATTCTTGTTGTTGACTATCATATACTTGTTATTAGCTCATGCTTCCCTCTGCTGGTCACACTCTTGTTAGCTCACCAATGCACTAAGCAAGCAATAATACCCAACAGGGTGTGTGTTACTGTGGAAATAACGCTTGCCCAGGGGTGTTCTGGTGTCAGACCTCTACAACCCTGGAAGGGCATTATTTCCCCAATAACACACACCCTGGAGGGCATTATTGTGCTTATATAATGCTGTCTGTAAAATTGTTTTACTTATTTTTTTATTGCTATATTATTTTTATATATATTTTTGATGCAAAATACTTCCTCCACCTAATGGTTCAAACTTGCAGTAGTATGTGCTAAAGGTGTTGGCGGAAGCATTTTACATCCAAAATATAACACTTTAAAAATATCCAAGTATTTATTGGTCCCTTACTCTGAAAACATTTGGTTTGTTACCAGTCATTGGAGATTAAAGTTACTAAATAATGACATACAATTGAGTTTCATACTTTTATTTCCTTTAGAAAATTCATGCTAACACAAAACCTTTTATTTAAGCAAGTTTCTAATTTTATAAGAGCAGTAATTAAAATCTGTTCCTATGCTTGAGCTTTTGTTTCTCCTAGGGTTGCCACCTTTTGTTGTGGCTAAAACCAGAGTAAAGTCACACCCCTCGCATCACGAGTAACCCCACCCACCCCATCCCCTCTCCCACACATATTCCGCCCATTATGCGATGTCACGATGATATCACATGGTGGGGAATGCCCTCTTTTTCAGTTCCTGCTGCCTGTTTTCGGCTGATTTACTATGCTTTTCTGTAAAAAGCATAGTAAATCATCCAATTTATAAACTCCTATAGTCTGTTTCCTTTTTTGAAACAGAATACCGGAGATTGTACAGTGTTTTCTGGACTACCGGAGAATCAGTTTGATTTCCGGATAGTCCGGAAAAAAAACCAGAGGGGTGGCAACCCTAGTTTCTCCTTTATTTTACGTTTTATCTGGATTTCTTCAGCTGAAAGGTCCAGAGGTATACAAACCTCTTTACTGCTGCTGCTGATAGTGGTCAGTCTCACTCATTTACTCTCTCTGATAGACACACACACACACACACACACACACACACACACACACACACACACACACACACACACACACACCCACCTCTGCTTAAGAAAATGCATGCTAACACAAATCCTAATATTCAAATAATTTTGCGTCCCTCGTTTATTTTAGGCTTATCCAGATGTCTTGAGCTAAGAGATCAAGATGTATGCAAATCTCTTAACTGCTGCTGCCAGGGATCACTCTCACTCTTCACTCTCTCTCTCTCTCTCTCTCTCTCTCTCTCTCTCTGTCTGTCTTTCACACACACACACACACACACACACACACACACACACACACACACACACACACACACACACATACATACACTCAAGTCTCTTCTGCTTTTACACATGCATTCGCTCACACACACAGACAGAATCATAAACACACTTTTTGTTTCATTTATTTTTTACACTGGTGAAACAGCAAAAGTGGTGCTTAGTGCGTCTAAAATAATAACTTGATTGATCTCTCGCTCACTCTAATACATGCATACACTCTCACACACTGCATAAACACATACACATAAATGCTTTTTTATTTAAATTTTTTTTTTTTTTTTTTTTTTTTTTTTTTTACACTTGTTAAACAGAAAAAGTGCTGCTTAGCCGAGGATAAAATAATAGCGGCCATTAGTTTTTTTCAATCCAAGCTCCACGGATGCTTGATATGCTGCCGTGAAGAGGTGGACTCATTTTTCAGCTAGCATTACCGGTAGATTAACACCCTGCTGGAAAATGTTTGTTCTCCAATCAAGGTGTGATGTACAGGTTGCCCATTCTCTAATTAAGCAATAATCCCCAACTGTGTGTGGGTATATCAGGATTTACTCACGGTTGGTGTGGTTTGATCAGAAGGGCAAAGCCTGATTGATTAATCAAAGTCAGTTGTGGGTAAATTCTGATACATCCACAAACAGGCGTGGACTATTGCTTTTATATAATAACATTATTTTAAGAAAGAAGTTACTTAACTTTCTTAAATAATGCAACTGCATAATGGAACTGTGATGTTCTTTTGTATTCTGTCTTGAAAGCTGATGTACTTGCACATGTGTATGGTACATTCACATGCTTGCACAGGACATCACTTTAATACAAGGGGCAGAATGGGGAAGCAGGGACTCTGTAACACTCTTGCTGTGTTTTTTTTTTGCCAGGTTACATTCCAGCATGAAGTTATGAGAAGAGAAATGCTTGTGCACTTTAAAAAATAAGAGGGATAACAGGAAATATGAGGAAAATCAAAGATGTTCTGCAGATGTGCCGATAGCTGCCAGATAAAATGTTTTTGCTTTTCCTCATTTTCTAGTATCCCTTGTAAAGTATGATAAAAGTAGGTAATCAAGCATATAACAATGGAAAGTCTGGGTAATCAGTAAAAAAATATCAATTATCAAACAATCAGAAACACAAAGGACTTCATTTCATCTAACTCTATAAATACTCTAAAAGCCTGTAACTGGACTTCTCTCAAAAACCTCAACCTTGATGAAGCAGTCAAATACTTTAACACTACCTTCCTCAACAAAAAAGCTCCTCCCAGAACTATAAGAATACCATCCGACTATGTTCCATGGATGAGTAAAGCAACTAGATCGCTCTTGAAATCTAGAGATAAAGCCTGGACTCTCTGGCACAGAACCAGATCCCTTACTGACAAACAATCATTCCTTGAACAAGGCAAAGAAATCTGTCAAAAGTGACAAAATTACCTACTACCACACAATGCAAATCTGATATCACAACAACCCCCAAAAATTCTGGTCTACCATTAACATTATTCTTCTCCCTGGTAAATCTGGTACTCCTCCCCCAACCATAACTGATACCTCACTCAGTGTTGCCACCCATTTTAACAAATTCTTCAACAAATCTGTTCTGACACTTGCCAACTCTCAAAACTCCCATTCTCCCAACCAACTATCCAATATCAATAATAATAACAATGGCTTTTCCTTCCAACCTGTCTCTACTGACATGATTAAAAAACTCTGTAAGAAACTTAAACCTACCACCCTAGCTGCCGATAAACTACCAGCCGAATTTCTGAAAATAACTGCCGATGCCATTGAATACCCTGTATCCATTTTTATCAACTGTTCTATATCTCAACACCTAGTCCCTGAGATCTGGAAGATCTCACAAATTATTCCACTCCACAAAGGAGGTAACTCAAATGAGTTAACCAATTATTGGCCTATTGCTATACTTCCACCTTTATCCAAAATACTTGAGAGGTGTGTACACAGTCAAGTAATGGACTACCTCACAACCCACAATCTTCGCACTACCAACCAACATGGCTTCATGCTCTATCACAGCATCACAACAGCCCGGGTCTATATTAAATCAGCGAACGCTTAAAAAAGTGAACGCTGATTTATCAACCCCATGTAAGCGAAAGCTTACAATCCCAAACACTCGGAACAGTGATTTCTTTCCCAGGGAAAAAAGTGGAACTTGCTCATTCTCTGCTGTGGTAACGTCTACAGGATTTTGCTTCTTTTGTTTTCCCAGCCTAAGACGCTTCAGTGTGAGTGGGATATATATTCTCATTTTACTTGGTTTTGTTACCTACTCATTACACATGGCGGAGAGTGCTTCT
This sequence comes from Protopterus annectens, assembly GCF_019279795.1. Taxonomy (NCBI): domain Eukaryota; kingdom Metazoa; phylum Chordata; order Ceratodontiformes; family Protopteridae; genus Protopterus; species Protopterus annectens. Next base: position 398,793,695 of record NC_056735.1, read on the forward strand.
GAAATCAGAAATAGCACAAGCATGCATGAAAATAACAGGAATACCAGACTATCTGAATTTTTATGTGAATCTGACAACCCATTAATACAACTTACATTAACGGATTTTACAACAGTGAATAGGGCAATTGAGACTCCTGCCCACTTTGAGACTATTTTGCATAAAGTGCAGGATGCTGCGTTTTGATTTAAAGAAGGTTCAATTGCAACACTTCCATTTTGAAGCATGTATACATCACAAGGTAGTCCCAAGAGGCATGAGAGTGAAATGCCTCCCTAGTTATGGTAATCACTACCCTGACTTACTAGCCAAATGGCAATCTATTAACCTGGAAACCAGCTTTAATTATATGTGTCTCTTGATTGATTACTTTAAACTGGAGGAAATTTCAGCCTCTGAACTAATAAAGGTCAAGCAGTCACAACTGGAAGAGATGAAACTCAATGAAGCCTGCCTTCAGAAGTTGGAATCTTTACAACACAATTTGGCTTTGTATGAGAACAAACTCAAAGCACAAAAGACTAGGAAACTACAGAGAGACTTCCAGGACTTCACAAATGGAAATGTTTTTGAATGGCCACGAAGTAATAGTCGCCCGGTTGACTCCAATAGGGATACCAACAAACGACGTGACACGTTGAGTGTATCTACCAGTGTTGATAACTTACAACTTTTGACTTTTGAAACTTCAGAATTAAATAAACAAAACAATACCAAAATGGCTGTTACAACGCCTAGTAATACAACCAGTGTACTACCGAAGAGTCACACAAACCTCATTTCTGACCATATAAATGGTGCTAGACCAAAGAAAGGCCCTTTAGGGAATTCTTTAGCCTTCCACCCTTTTCCTATTCCCATCAAAGGAAATCTGCAGAAATGTGGCAGGACACCAAGTCAAGAAAGAAAACTGGTAAATGAAACAGTTAATTCATTAGTCATCAACATGTCTCATTTTCCACTCAGTCAAGATCGTATCAAAGTGTTAGAGAAAGGATTGACTTTTGTTCCCTCTCTCTGTTTAGATCTCAATGAGTTTGTTGCTAATATCAAGCTCTTTGGTAGGAATGTGAGCTTGCGAAATATATTCCCTGAAAGTAATGCTGATGGTACACAGAGATTTAAGAAATCTAGTACTTGTGTGCCTATGAACCATCTTTCAGTGGATTTATTTATAAATTTATGTGAAAATGAAGTCAGAAAACTCAGGATAGATCGAAGCAAAGAGAAGCATTTTCGTAGTCTAACAACTAATGAGTATCAAGCTCTTATGGAATTGAGAGATAATGTAGACATTGTCATAAAACCAGCTGATAAAGGTGGAGCTACAGTGGTAATGGATGCCACTTGTATAGTAATAGAATGAAAGAAATATTAAGTGACCATAAAACATATGCAATTGTCACCTCAAAACTTTTGGAACAGAGAGTGAAATATGTGCATGATCATTGAATGATCTGCAATTAGAGAGACGTATCAGTGAGGACCTCTTTAAATTTCTTGAAACCTCAAACCCAATGATACCAGCAATAAGTGGCCTTCCCAAGATCCATAAAGATCCTGTTATTCCACCGCTAAGACCCATAGTAGCAGGTCGAGGTTGGGTAACTGAACCTCTCTCCATATATGTAGAAAATGAACTAAAGCAACTACTGACCACAGTTGACATGGTGCTAAAGGATTCAGGAGATTTTCTAGCTTCTCTTAACACAAGCATAAAAGACCTCACTAATTTTTCAGACCTGATCTTGGTTACCATGGATGTAGTCAGTCTTTTTACGGTCATCCCACATGAATATGGCATAGAGGCCATTAGGACCCTAGGAATGTCTATGAGGCTGAAATGTGTTTGCTACCTCCTTGAATTGATTTTGGAGAATAATTTCTTCATGTATGGGAATGAGTGCTATAGGCAAACATGGGGTGTAGCTATGGGCACCCCATGTGCAAATAGTTACATGAACCTGGTTCTTGCTCAATGGGAGAGGAATCATGTCCATAATATTAGCAATCTTTGGCACCAATGTATAGTGTATTATGGTTGCTTTGTTGATGAAATCTTCCTTCTTTGGAGAGGGAGTGAACTGTCAAATCCTCCAAATATGAGATAAGTTTTTTCGATATCACATTAACTTTAGATAGTGGCAAAGGTATGCATACTAGAATCCATCGTAAGTCAACTTGGCGTAACCATTATTTGCACCGATCCAGCATGCATTCCAGACATGTTTTTAAAAACATTATGGAAAATCAAATGAGCAGGGCTTCCATGTTGTGCATGGAATAAACTACATGCAATACGGAGTGTTCTAAACTAAAAACAAATCTCAGAGAAAGAGGCTACAAGGATAAAGATTTATCTAGTAAGCCAGACCTGCAGATCAGTGTTCGTAATAAAGTACGTCCTTATTTTCTTCAAAGAAATTAAAAAATAGAAGCTAATAAACCGAATGAACACGTATTTTGTCAAACCAGGAAGGGTAAGGTCAATTGTGTCTTGACTTATAGTACAGACTGTATACAAATCTGTAATATCGTTAAACAATTTTTGCCGATCCTCACTGAAAATGAAAAAAATCAAAAGCATTGTAGGCGATCAACTGAGATTTGTCTTTAAAAATAAGAATAATTTGAAACAACTCATATGCAAGAAAGATGGTCTCAAGAAGAAGACACCCACTATGAGTGAAGGCACCCACAAATGTGGGAGATGTAAAGCTTGCCAGTTCATTAATCGAACTAACTCATTTGTGCATCCGAACACAAATCAAATGTATTACTTCAGAGCAGTAGCCACTTGCAATACACATCTTGTATATTTTACAACCTGCAGCAACTGCCCATCTTTTTATGTGGGTAAAACTGACCAACAATTTAAAAATAGAATTTTGTGCCATGTGAGGGATATCTCTAATAGAGACCCTCACAACAGCCTTGCAAACATATAGCTTCCTATCCATCACATAAGTTCACATTTAAAGCCATAGAGACGATTCCATTCAATCCCAGACAAGGAGATGTCATGAGTCGAACAGAACTATGTGAAGTTAAATGGATTACAAATGTGAGAAGTACACATCCTCCAGGTTTGACCAATATGACCCCTTTAAAACCAATTCTGAAAAACAGACGTCTCACAATCAATAAGTAATTTTAATGCATTAATAGTTTTAATGCTTTCAAAATGAAGGTTTGTTTTTGAGTTTTAGTCATTCACCATTGTCTTTTGTGTCATGTTTCAAACCATAGCTATGGACTTATTGGTTGCAACTAGTGATGTTGTTTTTTAATAGATGTGGGTATAGTGAATACTTAATATTACTTAGTCTGTATCTATGGTCTTGCCTATAAGAAATAGCATAGAATGTAGTATGTCTTTCTTCAGTTTCAATTCAACTAATTGGTAAGCTGGTATAACTTATGCAAGCCCAAAATCCAATGGTCTTTTCATTATTATTAAGATAATCATGGACACTCTTTTGACATCATAATGTTGTCTTATTAAGAAGTAGCAAAAATTTTTGTTTACGAGCAGATTCACTGAGAATGCTTTCTCTGTTGCCATGAAAGCTGACAGATTGCTTGTGATGGTTACATTTCTTGTAAAGTTATTTACATTTGAGTTTATATATATATATATTTTCTTCTTCTCCCCAAGATACTTATCTACTGATAAGGCTTCAAGCTTCAAATAAATAGTTAAAATGTGCAAGAAGGTATTAGAGATATCCCTGCAGCCGCGAAAGTGGGCGGACCCCCTTTTTTTACTAACCTTGGCAACCAGTGATGTTTGTTTGTAGGTGAGCTATTTTGCAGTTTGGTTTTTCCAGTGCGATAGCTTACCTGAATAAGTCTCCTTTGAGTCATCTTTGTTATCTTTCTGCAGCCGCAAATGCGGGCAGACATTCTAACAAACTCATTCTTGTTTGACCAATGAGCATTTGAAAATATGTAATCCTTTTCTTAATGAGTCTTTTGACCGAAATGGTCAGCAATATATTTTCACATATATGTGGTTTGTTACTTTTTTTTTTTTCTTCTCAAACTGACATGAAAGAACATTCGGACTTTCATGTTGTAATACAATTTTAATAACAATAAAATAAACATAAAATAAACTTAATAATAATAATTTGAATTGGCAGGTATATAAGTCTATACAGTCTTGTAACAAGCAACTCTCTGAGCTGGATATATGTTTAGTTAACATACTTTGCAACTGAAGCATTTTTTTTTTATGTCTTTGGATATCTTAACTTTATATATTTAGTTTTATTTCCATTGGATACCAAGTTTCTATGCAGTTTAGAAAACATTGTGCTAGTACTTACTAACTAACCATAAGTGTTTAGTTATTCAAGGTAAGAATGTAACTTAATATTTTAAGGTGTAAAGCTTGCTTTTATGAAACTACTAGAAGCTTTGCTTCAGATCTATTGATATTTGCAGTAGAAACTAAGGAGAACAGGATGAAACTATATTTATCAAGTACTTATTAAGTCAACATGGGTATTAACTTTACTGACATACAAAGATTCTTAGTGATTCTGCCTATAGTATCAAACAGCAGATCTAGTTTATGCAAATAAGTTTACTGATGCTACATTGTGGTTGGAAGTAAGAACCAAAGTGGGACATATGATTGGTTGGTCTTGGCTATAGTGCCAAATAACAGTTTCAATCTATGCAAATAAGCTTACTAAGGCTGTATTGCAACTGGAAATAACAACCAATGTGAAGTATATGATTGGATGTCAACAGAACAGTAATTCTGAACCCTTAGTAGAACATAGAAGCATCTTGATTGGATATAATGCCATTAGTTAGACAAATGATTGGTTAACATCAAAACACCAGTTACAAGATCTTATTCTCCTTAGCTCATGCAAATAAGTTCACTGATGCTACATTGTGATTGGAAGTAAAAACCAAACGAAAAAGGAAGTGACTAAAGCCTCATTATGATTGTTTTATTCAATGTTATTTAAACCATTGCTGGTCTTTACATTACACGATCTGAAGAAGGCAGTTTATGCCAAAAGTGCTCATCGTATTTTATTTGTTTTATCAATAAAAGCTAATTTTCTTCTTAATCAAGTGGAACCTGCTCATTCTCTGCTGTGGTGACATCTACAGGATTTTACTTCTAGTACAGTTGGTTTAGATTTTGATTTCCATTTTCTAGTAATTGCTTTTTTGGCAGCCACCATAATTAGACACAGCAAGGCCTTACTATGTCTAAACAATTCTGATTCTGTATCATAGCTCAGAAAAGTCATCTCCCTCATCACATCAATCTGCCCAACCAGCATCTCTGACAGTGCATCCTGCATGGAATCCTTAAAGTCTGCTAACTCACAGCACTCCCAGGAAATATGTTCCCAATTACCTTTTTCTTCCCCATCACACCTCCAACATTTGCAGTCTATCTGAGGAAATTTTCTCTGGAGTCTACCTGGGCTATAAAAATTTCTATGTAAACATTTCCAAGCAAAAATCCTAAATCTTCTACATTTTGTTGCATATTTGGGAGATATACATATATCCTCCCATTGTTTTTTTTTTTTTTTTGTGAATTGCTTATCCAGTCTCTCTTCCCAATCTTTTCTGATCTCCTCTGATTGATTCTTATAGTTATCATGCAATATTTTATATGCTCTACTAATTATTCCTTCTGTTCTAGATTCTACTAAAAACCTCTACCAGTGCTGGTATTTCATTTAGGACCCCCCATTTCTTTCTCTTTGCCTATACTCTGATATCAGTCCTCGATAGGAAAGGCAATCTCTAACCTGCAGTCCAAATAAATTCTTGGCATCTTTGCATTCTTTCATATTTTCTTATCTAGTTATTTTCTCCCAGTACATTGGTTCCTCTGCCAGTTTTCTCCAATAAATTCCAGCCCCTTCTTGCCTGTTGTCTATATCCCTAATTGCAGTCATCCCTATTGGCAGAATCTCCTTTCTCCATTCCCATGTTGGCTTAGTTCTTAGGATACTTTCTGCTACTTTACAGATACAATATTCTGTATGATTATTCTTATTCTCCTTAAAGGCCTGCATCCAAAATCCCAATTTCTCCTTGTTTCTTGAGCTTCCCCCATGTTTCATCATCATCCCTTTCCACTTTGAATTATAGTTTTCTGCTTGTGCTATGTATAGGAGCCTTAGCTGTGTAGCTCTGAAACCCCCTTCATATTGGGTAATTTTAATCCACCCTGTTCTACTGGACGAATCAACTTATCCCATTTGACTTTTGCTGTCTTCCCCTCCCAGATAAAGTCCTTCAGCTTGTTATTAATTGCTATATCCAACTCCTCCTCTGGTTGATAAAAATATGCCTGATCTGTGTAGAAGACTAATGAGACTAAAACATTTTAACTGCTTGTTTCTTTTTATCCATATTCATATAACAAAGCTTCCATTTTCTCAGTTTATGTATTATCATTTGTTTAGTGTCTTCCCACATATCCTTAGCTGCCATACCAGAATCATTTTAAATCCACACTCCTAAATACTTCATTTTATCATGTCGCCATAAATATGGAAATTGCTGAACCAATTCAAATGTGGGTACACAATTTACAGCTATTGCCTTTGGTTTAGCTTCATTAATTTTGTATCCCAAAAAGATTTGAAACTGTCTCAAAATGTTCCACAGCACTGTAATGTATCTTTCTGTTTTTTGTCAGGTATAAAATAATATCATCTGCAAATAGAGCCAGGTTTATATCCTTGAATTTCCGAGTCCCTTTTTTTCTTTGCAAATGGTTCTAAATATAATGCAAATAAAGGGGAAAGGGGACCCCCCCTTGCCTGGTTCCTGTGTTCAAGCAGAAATTATCAGAGAAGACCCCCACCCACTTTAATTTTCACCTCTGATCCATCATATATCCTCTTAATCAACCTTATAATTTTTTTCAGGAAATGCAAATGCTTCCATTGCCCTGCTCATAAAGTCCCAGCTTCTTCTGTCAGATGCATTCTCAGCATCAAGACCCACCAATAACAATGATATGTTCTTACATTCTGCTTCCCTCTGGATCATGAATGTTCTGTTAATATTGTCAGATATTTGTCTCCCCTCCCCAAAACCACATTGATCCATAGCTATCAATTTTGGCATTAATTTTGCCATTCTTTTAGCCATTATAGACATGAACACTTTATAATCATGGAAGGATTGAAATGGGCCTGTATGAAGCTGGATATGATGGATCTTTACCGTCTTTAGGTATTACAGCTACCACAGCTTTCTTACAGGATGTTCATACTTTTCCTCCTCTTAAAATACTGTTAAACAAAACCTTCCGGATCTTTATCATTTTTTCCCTCCTAGCTTCCAAACTTCCACATGAATACCACCTATTCTGGGGACTTTCCTGTAGATTGGTTATACATCACAATTTTTATCTCATCTCCTCCTATCATAACTGTTAGTAATTGAGCCTCATCTACTTCTAACCTTGGCATATTTAATTCTTCCATAAACATTTCCATTTGCATCTTTTTTTGATTTCCATAGTTCTCTGCCTTATACAGACTTTCATAGAATTTCTGAAATATTTCTTATATCTCTACAGGATATCTTGTTACCTTCCTTTTTGTAGGCTCCCTAAGCTTGGCAACAGCCCTTTCTACTTTCTGTTGCCTTAGCTGTTGTGCTAAAAGTTTTTGTGCTCTAGTATTATTATCAAAAAACAGTTGCTTAACAGCAATCTTTCTAAACTTGTGTACATTATCAATGTAATCCCTTATTTTCTGCTTAGCATTCTGCAGCTGATTCTCTTCTTGTTCTGTGAGATTCCCCCTATTTTGTGATACTTCAACATTTGCCAGTCCCTCTAAATAATTCTTGTTACTTCTTAACCATAGTTCCCTTTCTTTTATTTCCACCCTGTTTCAAACATCACCTAAATGTTATCCCAATCCCTAGCTATATTTTCAGAAGAAGCTTCTATCCTTTCTAATAGCTGCTGAATAATTTCCACTAGCCATTCCTTAAATTCCCCTCTTTTCAACAGACAGGTGAGAAAGCACCAATTTCTCATTTTTATTTCATTACTCTGTATTTTTATTTCAGTTGTTATTGGCTCATGATCTGAAATAGTTATTGGGTGTTTATCAAGACTTTCAATTAAATGCACGTGTTCCTGTGAAATGTAAATTTTGTCTAGCCTAGCCCAGTTTTTAAATCTTGGGAAATAATAGGTAAATTCACTCCGAACTCCTATTACTGAATTCACATCTTCCATGCCACATGCTTTCATAAATTTCATCAAAAATCTTCTATCTAAAAACAAAAAAAACAAAAAAATAATCCTTGTTTTCCCTCAACTAGTTTAGACCAGTTTACAGGCTTTGCTGTATTCTGGGCTGTGGTGTAGTTCCTGTGTTGTCCATTACCTTACTTGGATAGAAGGAAGTTTCTTTGCTCACCAGTGGGAGTGGGGAGCCTTGAGCAGCCTACCTGTCCCGGTAGGAAGTGACCTCAGCACAAGACCTGTAGTAATTGGTTGTTTTGGACCATTTCTAGCTCTTTTGAAGTTCCCTGTTTAAAATCCGCATTTGTGCGGCTTTGTGCGAAACAAGGTTAAACTTCTTCTGGCTCCGCCAAGTCTGCTCTTCAAATTTTCCCTTAAGGAAGGTCTACTCTTAGTATAATCAGACTACTCGCTATATTATAAGCCTAGCACTTGTTCTCAAACTTCTCTACTAAGTAAGCACTCTCATACTAAGTAAGCACTACATCCACCTACCACCTCTGTGAATATCCACTTCCCTTAAAGGCACAGCACTCCCTTATACTGTTCTAGCATGTTGAGTGGTAGATTACTGGCATCCTCTCTAGTTCAGCTGGTTAATCTGGGTATCTTGAGACAATGCTACAATTGTCTCATGTACACAGACAAACCTCTCCTCCTCCCAACAAACACAAATACATGAGAGAGATGCAACTATATAGCCAAACTGGAGGCTGAACTCTCTCAACTCAGGGCTGGCATGACCAGACAGGAGGAGATGGTAACCACACACACAACAAACCCAGTCCCACATAGACCTGCCACAACTGCAAACCAAACACATAAAAACACAAAGACATACTCGGAGGCTCTAATAAAAAACTTACCAAAATAACAGAGGCTCCCAAAGCAGACATCCAAAAATCCACCACCTCAAAACAAAACACATGCAACACATACTTCAATAAATCAGTGTGTCAATCAATCACAGCCCTTAAGGCCAAACACCATGCCTGATACACTGGTAATAGGTGACTCTATAGTCAGACACACTGATGTCCCGCTTACCAGGCTGAACAAGGAGAGGGTGACTGTGAGCTGCCTATCGGGAGCTAGGATCCGCCACATAACACACGCACTCAGGTCACTCCAAAGCAAGTACAAATATGACTCCGTCATTGTCCATGCTGGCGTGAATTACCTGAGACGTACCTCCCTGGACTACATGAAAAGAGACATAGAGGAGCTCTCTGATTATGTAGCCCAGGCTGGTATGACCCTGACCCTGAGCAGCATCTTGCCCTCACCAAGAATGATGCCACAATACGAAGACAAGATGATCAGCTTTAATAATTGGCTCAAGTACTGGTGTCATTCTAAGGGGATCCAATGTCTGTCTGCTTGGGATGACATGTTGGACAAGCCATGCTGCTTCACAAGGGATGGCTTGCACCTGTCACCACTGGGCTTCCGGATATTGGCTAAGGCTCTTGCCACCCTCATAGTGCCTTTTTTAGGCAAGGCTCAAAAGACAAACCCACCTCCTTAGAAAACAAAAATGGAAAAAAACTAAGGGTAATGCTGCTCAATGCCAGAAGTCTAAATCTCAAGATGCAGGCACTTGATGCACTCCTCAGTATGGAGAACATCGACATTTGTGCAGTAACTGAAACCTGGTTCAAGGCTCCTGAGAACACCCCAGCACTACCAGGCTATACCTTGTTTCATGCTTTTCGGCCCCAAAACCCGGGCCGAACCACAAAGGGAGGGGGAGTGTCCATATTCATCAAGGACACCCACACCTCCAGGTTAGTAGCAACACATGAAGCATCGGAGACCATACAGGTGCAACTAACCATAGGCAAAACTGATATACAACTGGTAGCATGTTACAGACCACCCTCCCAATCTCAGGAACCCCACTCAGCCTTCCTGAAGACATTGGAGGATATGAATGTATCTCAAAATACCATCATACTGGGAGACTTCAACTACCCTAACATAGATTGGGTACATTATTCTAGCCCTAACACCCTAGCCCAAAGGTTCCTGGAATTCATAAATTCAAATGCACTGGAACAATTAGTCACCTATCCCACTAGGGGAGATAATATACTCTCTTCAAGAGAAATCTTGATGAGTGGATGGGAGATCGTAAGTTTACCCCAGGGGTCACATCTGTGTCACTACTAGACAGGGGCACAGTAAACTAATTCTATTATATAAGGGGAACTTCATTGTGTCACTACTAGACAGAGGCACAGTATTCTAAATCTATTCTGTGCATTTTTGTATCATTTCATGGGGTGGTGAAAGCCACATCACTATGGCTAGGCTTACAAATGCCCCAGGGCAGATAGCCTAGTACTAAACTATGAAACTATGAGAGCTCTGTGGAGATGTGGTTCTCTCAAGATCTTTTTAGCAGTTTGGACTGCTCTCTCAACATTTCTGTTAGACTGGGGATACTGAGGAATAGATGGAGTATGAATGAAACCATAGTTGTCAGCAAACTTTTAGAATTCAGTCAACACAAATTGTATACCACCGTTTGTAACCAGTTCAGTGAGTATTCCAATGTCTAATAAACATGGTCTTGAACCTTGATGTGATTTTTTGGATAGTTGTGATTGGTGTGTGTAATATCTCACTGCCTCGAGAGTAACAGTTCACTACTACTATGACGATGACTACTAAGTAGATTTTACCATCAGATTTGCACAAGTCAGCAGCTTTTGCCAAGGTCCTTGTGGTAATGGAGTTGTTAGCGTTGGTTCTCTCTTCTGGGATCACTTGTGAATAATGTGGAAATGACACTTTTATTTTAAAACATTTTTATTAACATCACATATTCAATAGTAATTTGAGTACTCATTCAATTATAAAAGACAAAACAAACCATTACAAATATTTTTTCATATATTATACAAATATGATTGCTGTCTTAATTATTATTCAATTTCTCATTATCTAGATTGCTCAAGTCCTGCTTTTCCTGAAATACCATTCCACTACATGATCATTGCTCTGTATTTATTGTTCATTTATTTCTATGTAGTTTGCTCTTTCCCTTTCCTAAAGATGACACCCCCAATTATTGTATCTCCTTTAAAACCTTCAGTGTCTCTGTTACATTTTATTTTGCTTTTGATTTCAATGTTCTAGTAATTGCTTTTTTGGAAGCCAGCAGCATTAAACTTAGTAGAATCTTACTTTGTCTAGACAATTCAATTTCTATATCACAACTAAAAAGAATCTTTTCCTTAGTTAAAATAATTTTGCTCCTTCAACATTTCTGACAAAGTACCCTGTAGGGAATTTCTTAAATCTATCAACTTGCTCACCCCCCAAAAAATGTGTTCCTAGGTACCACTGTCTTTTCCATCTCATCTCCAGCTATTGCTATTTACTTGGGGAAAAATTCTCTGAAGTCTACTTGGAGTATAAAAATACCAGTGCAGACACTTCCAAACAAAAATCCTAAACATTCTAGATTTTGTTGTATACTCGGGAGCCATACAAATATTCTGCCATTGTTTCTTTGTATATCGCCTTTCTTCTGATTTATAGAAATGTCACTTTGCACACACTTTGTAATGCCCACATTCATGTCAGACCACCGTGCATAAATCTTGGCTCTTTCATGATATTTGGTAAGGTCTTGGGGTCCTTTGTGCATTTGCTTTATCACTTCGGCATATTGTGAAGAGGGTACAACTATTCTGTCTTGGTACACTAGCAAATCATCATGTTTGGATAATTGTGTTCTGGCACTGTAATAGCCATACATCGATGTTATGCTTGTGTCCAGTGGTTAGACCATTCATCTCTGATATATTTGATGACCATTTGTAACTCGCTGTCATTTCTGGTAGCATATCTCAATTTATTTTACCATTTTGAAGTTACTGGTTGAGTTACCATTATGCTCTGTAAAGATGCAGTAACATCTTCTACAGTATCTGACTGATCTAATAGTCACACTGGATTTCTGAACATGTCAGGCACTATGAATTGCTTTCTTGGAACATGGATAGCTCTTGTACTGAACCATCTCATTTTCATAAGCAACCTTTGACATCTGGTTGTACTTCGTCCACATCATAGGAACTATTCAGTGGAACCAGTGGTTTTGTGTCAGTCTGGGGTTGGAAACTCTCAAGACCTAGTAGACATATGGAGATCTTTTAACATGTGCAGATATTCAAAAGGCACACCTTCTTGACCTTTGAATATGACCTTTCAGCATTAGTTAACATTCTGGAGCAATAAGCAATAGGACATAACACATATTCATCCATTTGAAGTTATGCAGCTCCTAGGCTAAAAGCTACAGGCATCAGCACTCACAACTGCTAGGTTTGGTAACTTCATAACAGTTGAGCACAGGAGTAGTTATTAGCATTTCTTTTATTTTACTGCAGACTTGAATATCTCCCCATGACCTGATGTGTCTTTAGTAAGTCTGTCAGTGGACATAGCATTACAGATGAATCTGGTACAGATTTTCCCAAGGAGTTTATCTTGCCTAGGGCCTGGTATAGCTCAGCTACATATGGATGAAACTGAACAAAAGCAAATTCTGGTTTGGAAAGTATGGGATTCAATATTTAAGTCATGGTATAAGCACTAATGGAACAGAACCTCATGCTTTCCAAAATGGCATTATCTCTTTATCAGAACAAAACACCAGTATCATACCTATCATCTTCTTACAGCAAGAAATCTGGACAAAGCCTAATATAATGGGGGGGGGGTGCAAAGGCCCCAAAATAGGGGCATTTTAAATATTGGTCTTACAAACTTAAAAAGTTGCCAGAATTACAGGATTTGTGTTACCATGCATTCTTCTGAAGGATATGACATCTGAAACTCAAATGCATGTCATTATTTAGTTACTTCAGTCCTCAGTGATTTGTCAGAAAACCATAAATTTTATGAAAAACAGACCAAAAATATGAGGCAAAAATCTGGACATTCTGTGAAAATCTGGATAGCTGAGAGCTATGACCAGTATGTCATCCATGACAAAGACAATACCTTCTTGTTTTTTTTAACAAATTACTCATCTCACACTGAAAATTTTCTGGTGCTGAAGTTATACTAAATGACAGTCTCTTAAAACAAAACCTTTCCATTGGAGTAATGAAGATTACTAGCCTTTGGCTGTCTTTATCTAGGATCTCTCATCATGACCACTATACCAAATAGCAAGCAAACTCCAAGCATTATGGAATACACAGTCCATAAAATTTGCTCTGCTGTTTTATATATATATATATGGTTCTACCTCACTTCATATATATATATATATATATATATATATATATATATATATATATATATATATATATATATTCACAGTATATACAAACAAGGAGCAGAATTCATTTGTTATTGTCACACTTACTTCATTCTCCTATTTATCTCCCTCTCAACCTTACAGAGAATGGAACACTCTTGTTCGAACTTTTCTCTTTATTATGTTAACAAGCATTATCCTTACTATAATTTATTTTATTTGTATTTATTTATGTTTTGTTATATTTACTATATTTTATTCACCTTCTTTGTTGTACTGCTCAGTCATTTTATTTGTTTTACTTTATATTATTTTATTTGTTTTGTGGGGTAGAGCACTGATCTCCATGCATCTTTCTCAGACTCAGCCCAGGAGTGGTGTCTGGTTAAATGATTTGCTCACAGTCACACAGTTAGGCAGTCACACAGTTAGGCAATGGAAGCTGAGGGAGTCAAACCTTGCACCACTAGACTGAAAGAGACAGCTAGTTAACAGCTCCTTAATAGTCTAAGCCAACTGCCAGACAAAATAATTATTCATATAACTGAATGTAGTTGATCAGAACTGTGCAATTTCCTAATCTGGCAAACCTCAACTCTAAGAGCAAAACAAAACAAAACAAAAAATGCCCTGAGGATCCCCCAGAAAAATAAAAGAAATGTCTTTCTAGTTTGCTACTGTTGAAATACCCCCTCCACACACAAAATGAGCTCTTCAGTTGTAATTACGACTACAGTATCAACATTCATTTCAGAACACCAATACCATAATTGTAGTCTTGGCCGATGTATTCAAGTGCTTCATGTGTGGTACTGCACCGTTGTCATCTGCTTTTTGTGCTCCTTAACCCCTTGTACCCATCAAAAACCTGGTCTTATCACAAGCAGTTATGCTATAATTAATGTAACTCAGTGAATTCATTTTTGTATTTTAAGTATATATTAATTTGTTGTATCATTATACATTTCTGTTTATCTTTGGTCCAGGTCATGAATAAAAAGTGGTTTGAGACCAGTCCCTGATTAGCAAATTATAACTAAAATGAAAGAGCATTACCATCACTACTTAATTATTAGATGTAAATCTATCGCTTAAAAAAGCTATTTGATGTATGTAAGTACATCTGGAGGTTACTGTGAGGCAGTTAGCTTGTCTCTGCCATCTCCCATTACACAAAAGCTGCCTATTTCTGTCTTAGTCTGTAACACACTGAAGTGTTCTTTTGATGCTGTAGCTGTATTTATAGTATGCATACATAGGCTCATAGGAGGTTACTAGGCTAATGGCTCTGGAGCCCTTACAAGCCTAGCCAAGAGTCTATCCTCAAAAAGAAAATAGGATTATAGGACATGATACACGTCTAACTTCACACCTAAATCTGCCTGGCATTCTCACAGATTAGATTTATCAAGGCATAGGTGACAAGTTTCCTTGAAGCATTCTTCCTTTTTTTCCCTGCATTACATGTAGGTGTAATATCATTGCTTCTTGGTATGTATTCTGTCAAGTGGTGTCTACATTTTCACCTGGGTTGCTACAAACATTAACTTTATTTCTTTGCTGTTATATCTTCATATCTAGTTGTCGTTTTAAAACTCAAGCTACTTAACTCTTATGCACTTATTTTAACTTTACAGTATATGAATGCCTTTAATTAAATTTAGTTTCCTTACTGACCCACGCTGTTTAATCAACAGAAGTCCTAGGATATATCTTAAACTTGCTGAATAACTGTGGTCATCTGGTTGATGTTCAGCTTTGTGACTCATAAGACAACAATGACCCTTTAATGCCTGACAGTAGTTACTTCCAGTGTAACAACATCCACTGCTTACATAAACTTTGCAAAATTTGACTGGCTCACACTCTCAGATTTGTATGCATAGGCCCTACAGCTGTCCAGTCTAATAATATACATATGGAGACTGATGCAGATCAGATATCATGCAGCCTACAAAATCAAACCTTACATACCAAATATTTTTCTAAGAACTCATGTAATACTACTTTACTCTTACTATGCGAGGATCCAACTCTGATCCTGTCCCTTGTCATTTGACCAACAGATATCCCATAGTCCGAAACCTGTCCTTTAAAGTTAACATGTCTAAATTGTCAATGTATTTCTCACAATAAACACCAGTGGTCCCTGCTTCTGCTAGCTGGTGCTGCTAATAATTACATGAGGCACAGGTATTCAAAGTTATGAAGCAGTTTTAATAGCTCAAAAATGGCAGCATAAGGCAATTAACATTACAGCAGCTTCTCCTTAACAGCTCTATTAGTCTCTAAAAGCATTATAGGTATATGAGGACTTAAAGGTACAAGAGATGTATACATGTTTACATACTGACAATCATTTAAAAACGTATACTCTAGTATCATCATACCATTCCCAAGGAGAGAATGGAGAGATGAAAAGTCAGCAAGCAAAGGAGAGCAGTAGAGCAGAAATCAAATTCATCCTCAAGTCTTGGTGAGTAGCTTCACAAGGTGGACCCTGTTTTCACAACATCTCACCAAGGCAACACTGATATATAGACTTCATTTATATAGCGTATATCATAGACAGAAGTAAGTCAAAAACTAAAAAAGATAGCTGGGTGCACAAGACCCAGGATAAAAGAGTGCCCAATCCTGGTAGGCACAGTGATGCCAAGACTGGAAAAGATGACAGTGTAGAATCCTCAAAACACAGAAACAGTTTACAATGGGGCTAGGCCAGGCCCGGGGGAGGATGCCCCCCCTGTTGTAGAAGGAAGTAGTAGTCCACAAAAACTGATAGGCCAAAGAAGATCCATAAAGATGATGAAGTGGACTATTGAGGATAAAAAGAAATTATGTATTGTTACTACTATGCAAAAAGCCCAGTATTTCCAGACACACAATATACAAAATGATTAAGAGAGAAATTAGAGGAAAGAAAAATACTCCTGCAAGAAAAATTGTTAGAAGCTTCAAATGAAAATTTGTGTTCATTAATACAACAGATTTGTGAAAAACAGTATATAAATCAAGAATCCTTAATCTGTTTGGAAAAAGAAGCATCTGAGGAAGTGCAAAATTATAAACAATAAAATCAAGAGATATTTGAAAAGTATAAAAAAGAAATATGGACATGGGAAAGAAAGAGAGATTTGATATGATGCAATATTTATGCAAAGGAGAAAGCCAAATTAATCAATGTAAAGAAGGCAGCCCCAAAGATATTCGAAGAGAAATACAGGGAAAGTCATCCGGATATGGAAAATTTCACAATAAAAAATAATATCACAAAGATGGAATGTAGGAAAGAAGATTAGTAAAGTATAAGTTAAAAAAAGAGTGCCTGCAAAGTGAAGGATTTGGTATAGAAGATCTAACACAGGTTACATCACAGGAGGATGGAATGAGTCCCCAAATTAGGGAGAAACAGGAAGATTAGGAGACATCTGAGGAAGACATATGGACATGAGAAAGAAAAAGAGATTTAATATGATATAATATTTATGCAAAGGAGAAAGCAAAACTAATCAATACAAAAAGAGCAGCACCAAATATATTTGAACAGAAATACAAGCAAAGGAATCCGGAGATGGAAAACTTTACAATACAGAAAATAAGAAGACAAAGAAGAAAAGTAGAAAAGGAGATTAGTAATGGAAAAGTTAAAGAAATAGAAACTGAAGTTATTGAGTACCTGCAAAGTGAAAGATTCAGGGTAGAAAATCTAATTCAGAAAGCATCACAACAGGATGGAGTAATGGATATCCAAATTAAGGGAAAACCAGTGGAACAGAAAGCAATTGGCCAGGTGTCATATGAAGATAATTTGGAGCCTTCCACAGGAAACCAGTATAAACATTCACTTGAAACTAGACAGCAAGGGAAGGAACAAAAAACTACGGAAACTCTGATGCAGTTAATGTTGAGGAGTGACAGACCAATGAGTTCCCATATGACAGAGTTACGGATGGCACAGGATGAAATTGAAGAGAATGTGCCACAGGAAGATGCTATAGAATCTTTTATAGAATGCCTGGAGGAATTGGAAAACAAGGCATATGCCCTCAGTTTGGAAGAAAATGAGCTAAGAGAAGAGTTGCTTGATTTAATAGACATAGACAGGTATATCAAGATCAATGAATGAAATAGACTGCAGAAGGTTAATAAAACCCCAAAAGTCAGAAGTCTGATAAAACAAATGAACGCAGTAATTAGGACTGTCCATAGAGATCCATGCAATATAACAGAAGTAAACAGAATATATTACTGTGCTGCTAAATTAATAACTCATAACGTTTTACCACAAGAACACAGGGTAGTGAGGGAAAGGAAGGGGAGAAATTGAATACCATCATGGAAATATGGAAGAGAGAAAAATATAAAGCAACTAAGACAAGAAGCGTCACTGTTAGAAGACTATAGAAGAGGGAACAGATCAACAAACATACTAAGAAAGATAGATGTGATAAAATCAATGCACAGTATTAGAACAGACCAGGATCTATCATATACTATTGGAAATAACAAACTAAAAATTTCAGCACAGGCGGAAAAAGTTAGAAGATACAAAGATAAATATGACAGAAAAGTGCAAAATAAGCAATTTATTGCTGACCCAAAAAAGTTTTATAAAGACTTGGGAAATCAGGTAAAAGGAATTGAAATACTGCCAAAAAAAATAAGAAATAGCAATATATTTTGGAGAAGTATCTATGAAGATTCTGTGGAACATAACAAAGATGCTAAATGGAGAGAAGCATTAAAAGAAAGAAAGAATACAAGGGTTAAAGGTACAGGATATGAAATGGGATGAAGTAGCAGCCAGAGAGATTTAAATAAAGTTAAGAAAAGCCTCTAACTGGAAAACCGCAGACCCAGATACAGTACCTAACTTTTGGCTGAAAGTATTAACATCTTTACACAAAGATTTAGCCATGACTAAGAACTATTTATATGCACACCCTGAACAGACACCAACCTGGTTAACAACAGGAAAAACAATGCTCCTACTTAAGAGTGAACCTGCAAGCTACCCTAAAAATTATAGACCAATAACTTGCCTCCCGATGACGTGTAAACTATACAGAAGAATTGATGCTGACAGAGTTTTTAATCATTTAGAAGAAAATTCAATTATGGCAGTAGAACAAAAGGGCATTAAAAGAAAGTCATATGGAATAAAGGATCATTTATTGTTAAAGTCATAGTGGAGAACTGTAAAAAAGGGAAGAATTTAAGTATGGCATGGATTGACTACAAAAAAGCATTTGATAGTATCCCACATTCATGGATAAAAGAGTGCTTAAAAATGTATAGGATACACCCTACACTGGCCGACTATATAACAGTGACCATGAAACAGTGGCAAACCACTTTGCAATTAAGCCATGATAAAGGACAAATTATTATCCCAGGGATAAAAATTGAAAGAGGGTTATTTCAGGGTGACAATCTGTCACTGTTGCTATTCTGTCTTGTCCTTAACCCATTAAGTGGTTTACTTAACAGCTTAGGCCATGGCTACAATTTGGCTCCTAGAAAACATCAAAGTGTAAAAACTTCCCATCTTCTCTTTGTCGATGATTTAAAACTGTATAGCTCATCAGATGATAAACTGAAAGCACAACTGCAAGTTGTAAAAACCTTGTCAGATGATATAAGAATGTCATTTGGTCTTGATAAATGTGCAAAAGCAACCTTTAAAGCAGGAAAACATCAGTTTGGGACAAGAATGTGATAGAAAAGAACTTGAGAAAGAAGGAGTGAATAAATATTTGGGAATTGAAGGATCAACAATAAAACACGAACAAATGCGAATAAAATTTGGTAAAGAATATTTCAGAAGACTTAATTTAATTCTGAGAACAGCACTGATATCTAGGAACAAAATCAAAATCCAAGCTATAAACCAATTTGCTCTTCCTGTCCTAACTTAAATTTTTGGAGTGATTGACTGGCCCCAAAATGTGTTGGCTAAATTAGATAGGAAAACAAGAAGGATGCTTCATGCTCAACAAATGATTTATAAAATCATTGTATACCGAGATTATATATTCCCCATTCCAAAGGAGGGATGGGCCTCCTTGAAATTGATTACATGTATAGATCAGCAGTTGTGAGACTCCACACATATCTGCTGACCTCACAAGACCCAAATGTAGTGAAAGTGTTGAAACATGAGGAGAATAAATCTAAGATGACTTCTCTGCTTAATTTAGCAGAAGCATATCGGCGTCAGGGAGGAATGGAAATCAAATCAGAAGTAGATAAAAATCAGGCAGCAAATGAATGTGCCAAAAAACAAAATAAAGAATATAAAGTGAAGGACCAGATGAGAAGACAAGAATTGTGGAAAAAGCACAAATATAGTTGCAAGTATAGAAAACTTCTGGAAGAACCTCATGCTCACTTGACAATAACCTGTGGAAAAAGAGGGCTTGATAACAGTTAAGAATGTTTAAATCTTTTTTCAATGTCAGTGGTGCAACAGGTAACACACTTACCTTTGGTGCTGGCTGACCAGAAGGCTGCAGGTCCTATTCCTACTCTAGGTGACTGGATTGCTGATATTTCAGTGCATCATTAGGTGGGTACTGCACTCCTGAGTGTGGGTTCTTTGAATGAGACATTAGACCAAGGTCCCATCTGCTTGAGTTGGTGGTAGTTCAGGGGGATATAAAAGATCCCACAGCACCTATAGAAAAGAGTTGGGGTCCTTTATTTATATACAAAATAGCTTATTTACAAAATATTTACATATTTACAGATATTTACACATGTACAAATATATTAATATGCAATTCTGTTTACACATATTCATAATTTCCTTTACAGTCATGTTAATTTTCATCCATATTAGATCTCCCACGCCTTTTTCCTTTATGTAATATTGCTGCTAAAATTAATTTACCATTAAACATAATTTAATTTATTCTTTATTCCATATAACCCATATAACATAAAATAACTTTTATCTATTCTAAGATAGTCTTCACTTCTGTTCATATACTATCCATATTTAAACATACCCATGTTTATTTTGACCACTTCTTTTTTATCTTCAAAAAAACTTCTTTACATATTTTTCCCATAACTTTTTTAATCTTTTACACTTTAAAAACACATGTTCTGTAGTTTCTTCTTCTTGACAATGTAAACATATTATATCACCTTTCTTTTTATATGGCATATCTCCTTTTGCTGGCAATTTATCTATTACCAGTCTCCACAAAAAATCTTGACATTCTACTTTCTGATTACACCATATGCTTTTTATTTTTATAGCTATATTTTTTTCATCTGTTAGATTTTTCCCATGGTTTTACATAGTAATGCTTTATCATTACATTCTTATACCATACCTTTCTGTCTTTTTCTATACCTTTTATTTTGCAAAAAAAATTTTTCTTGGTAACATTTTCTTTCTTCTACACTCATTTTCTCTTTTAATCTTTTTTCCTATACCCCAAAATGCATCATACTTATATGTATACAGTTTTACTACTAATCTTTCATCTTTTTTGTATCTAGTTTAACACTTTGTACAAATTTAATGAAGCAGCATATACCAGTGGGTTAACTAACACTAAACTTCTTTCTTCTTTATTTACATACAAAACTTCTCTTTTTACTGGGTTTAATCTAGAAACCCATATAAATGAAAAAAAAAAAGATATCTGCAATAATTCCTTTTTCAATACAGTTGGCAACATAAATACACTTGCTAATTATGCTATTTTTTCCTTCAGTACTAAATTTATCAAATAAGCCTTTTTCTGAATGATAATTTATATGTTCTCCATAAAAGATATGCTTGTTTTATTTCTACTTTTTCCCCACTGAATTCTACTTACATCTTTATTCCCAAATTTTATAATTAACACAGAAATTTCATTCATTGTAAAATATGTACCCCCAATCTTTACTACATCACCTAAACCTTTACTTTTCTCTTTATTTAAAGCCATCCCTATCATCTCTAGATACTCATTTGTGCAAGTTATTACTTCTTTTATCCAAATTTTGTTTTTTGCAATTATTATAATGTCATCTACATATGTTAAAAGAACTGGAATTCATAATCCTTCAGGTGTTATGTATGCTGCCTCCTTCATTTTGTAATTTCACATTCTATCATATTCATAACTGATGCAAACAATATACAGTTCATTGGACATCCATGTCTTACACCATTCTTCATATGTACCTCTTAGCTTAAATTATTACTGTATATCGACATACACAATTTCCTAACTTTCTCACTTATATTATATTCTTTCATTATTACCCCTATGATTTCATGTCCAATTGCATCAAATGCCTTATTAAGGTCTCCAGTCATGATATTCACTTCTTCTTTTCTGTTCATAATATCATCCACAATTTCTCTAACTAGCATTAATAATTCTTGACAGCCCTTCCCCTTTATACTATATATGCTATCTTCCATAATATTTTCCATTTTAGTTTCAAATCTCCTTTGCATTATTTTCATAAAGATCATATAATCATTATTATTCAGTACTATTGGTCTCCAGTTGTTTAGCTGTCTTCTAGCTTCCTTCCATCCTTCATATGAATTTAAGTATTCCACTACATAATTCTTTATACACAGACCTCCATTTAACCATTCATTCAAAATCCTTAAAAAAATATATTTGTTTGCTAATCCCTTAAATTTTTAAACATTTCATGCCTTTTTCCAACTTTTTTATTTTCCATGTTTTTTCACCACCTTCTTTTTTCTTTAAACATTTCTTGTAGATATTGTACTACAATATTCACAGTCTTTTTCTTGTGTTCTTTCTATTTCTCCTTTTACATTTTTTATTTCTCCCATTGCAGTACCAACTTCCCTTACCAAACTACTTAAGTAACTCAGTACTTCTCTTTTTCCTTGTAAAAATATCTTTGCTGCAATTCTTGTATTTTTTCTTGATTTCTTTCATGTAATTATTTTTCTTTGTCAAATTATGTTCTATCATTATGTTCTAAATCTTGCAATGCATTGTTATATATTCTTTTATACTTTTCTTTCTCTACTTTTCTCACATCATATTGCCACTGTAAAACATTTTTTTTATATTTTTCTTTAATTAAATATCATCCATCATTAAGACCAATTTTTATAAACTGTTCTTATAGTAATATGACCTTTCCGTAATTGTATTACTAATCTCTTTTCTTCTTCAGTCCATGCTTTCTCATTTATCCTTTTTATTACTTTGCCTATTTTTATATATTCCATGTTTTTCTTTATCCTTTGCCATATTGCAAAATGATCAGAAAATCCTGTTTCAGCTACCTCCCCTTCTGCTGTAACTAAACCTTCTGATAATATAAAATAATCTATTTCAATTCTATACATACCCCCTTTTTAAGTACATGATCTTTTGTCCCAAACCTTTAACTTACCACATTTTATAACTTCTAGACCATCTTTCATTTCCAAAATTCTAGATTACCTTTCCTCCCCATAGTGTCTCTGTAATCTTTCTTCATTTGTTAAAAATTTGGTGTATTCTAATATAATTACATCTACAGCATATGCATTACACCACTCCAAAAGTCCTATTCTTCTTCCTATATTCTTATTTTTATTGACATTTACAGAAAGCACTCTAAAATTTTCCCTTTCGCTTAGATTCATGATTTCATAAGTTAATAGCTAATTACTAGGCTAGCTTTCATAATAGGCAATTCTAAACCTAACCAATTTATTTCCCAAACATGAGAATCAAACAGTGTACCTTGTGTCTGTCAGTCAAACACCTTAAACATTATAGTGAACCACAGTCTTTAGCTGTATATATTCTTTTTCATCCATTTCCTTTCTTTTTTCTTTTGTACTTATCCCTTTAAATTTTCTTTTTCTGTCTTTATCCTTCACCAATAGACTTTTTTCCTTTGCTACCTCCTAGTTTATATCTTCTTCATCACTTATTTCAGAACCTTCTTCTAGGTCCACTTTATTATTTTTTTCTCATCTAATTTTTTGTCCATTTCTACTATTTCTAAAATTTCTTCTATTTGTTCATTTTCTTGTCATTCTTTTTTTTTCTTACTCTTATTTTCATTTTTGCAATCCATTCATAAGTGTCCAATTTTGTTACATTTACATTTGAATTCACATTTTTTGCATCATGTCTCATTTCCTCAAATGTATATCATTTTGTTTTGCCATGGTTGCTTATAAAATATCCGTCTTTTCCACAAAAAACAAACAAACAAAACAAAAAAAAAAACAAAAACAAAAAAAAACATGTTTTGGGTTGTCCCCAGTATTTTACAACACTCCTATTCCCCTCCACATTTATCATGCTTGGTATATGTATAATTTTTTTCTCTTTCTATTTCTAACACAATATTACAACCCCAGCAATCAGTCCATAAACCCCTTTTGTCATAAACTTTTGCAATGTCCAGTACGTCTTTACATAAAGCTTTCAAATGCCCTTTCAAAGTGTCTTTTTCTACCTTTGCTCGAAATTGTACATAGTTATTTTTTGTTTCCCTGTTAAATGCTTTTATCACATAAGGATTCCATAGGTTACAGTCTTTCTTTTTTTCATATTCTTCAAGAAACTTTTCCATTGAAAAAAGTATCAAATATAATGTCACAAAATGTCTCTTTATTAATAAGAATAGAGGCTCTTACCTCATTTGCTTTTCAACCCAAAAGAGCTATTAAAGTGTTCCATTCCTCATACCTGTCCATTTCTTTGTCTTCTTTACTTTGAATCCTTACCATGTACTTCCATTTTGCATTTTCTTCTGTGTTCTTTTCTGCTACTCCATTTTTGTCTTCTTTTACTTTCCCTGCATATGTTTTCTTTTCCATCTAATCACTATTCTTCAGGATTGTCTCTGCATCCTCCTTTTGTATTTTCTCAATAATGTCCCCCCAGGAAACATCTGCTTCTTTTCCTGGCTCACTCTGCACCACCATTTCTTTAAGTAAGTCATCCCTCAATCCTTCCAACTGGAGAGTTGTAATTATACATCCATCATTTGCTGACTCATCTCCATCAAACGGGTTTCTTTAAAATATTTATGCAGAATCTTGCAGACATTCTCTGGTCTTGATATTTGCTTTCTACTTCATTTCTTTTTACCTATCCATCATCTCACTCTCTCTCCATCTGTCTCCCTGTTTCTCTGGGCCACCTCTATGCCTGGAATGGAAACAGGAAGTGCTCCTCCAAAATAGGTCCCACTCACAAAAATGAAGAGTAGGGGAAGTTTCTTGGTGAATAAATAAAGAAAAACCTTGTGAGCGATAAAGGAACCACAGAGGAAATAAAATTGAAGTATCACAAAAGAAAAGTTTCTTGGTGCTCTGGCCAAGTTCCTCCTAGTAATATAAATACCACCTCAGTCTCTCCTGACTAATGCAGTCAACAAAGGATAAAAAATAAATAAATAAATAAGTATGTCTCAGTAGACCAGTCTGGGTGAACACCTGGGTATGGCTTTCTGATGTGCAGCTTTCACAATGAAACTCTAGAGGAACAACATGGATATGTCTCTGGTTATGTCTCACCCTAGCACCATCATCTGATTACACAATTTAGGATTGTAGTTTATTTTTTTGCTTTTATTTTTGTGCTGTAACATCAGTTGTCTCCCACTAACTTGCACCCTCCCCCAAGCTAAGTGCACTGGTTGGTCTGGTTGAAGGACTGGTTTGGGTGGAATATTGCCTGTCATAAAAGCAGATAAAGTCAAACAGGATAGTCTTCATGTTTAAATCTGGATTCCAGTATAGGTATATTAGTCCTCATTTGTCTTCCAAGTATCATCCTTGCTTGTCTTATGCCTGTCACACTGTATGGAGTTGCACAGTAAGATATGTGTTTTGTGAGGATCAGATTGGCGTAGAATCTTCTTAGCAGTCTGGACTGCTTTCTCAGCAGCTTCATTGGATTTATGATAGTGAGGACCTGGCACTGTATTTATGAAGCCATAGTCCTCAGCAAATTGCTGGAACTCTGAGGATACAAATTGCTTAAATCTGGCAACAACTGGTTGGCTACTCATGAATGCCACTTGTGATATTTCTATATCTCAACAATAATAGTCCATTATTACAAGGTCACTACCGTGCATAAGTCAGCAGCTGTTTTCTGTCAAGGACCTTGTTCATAGGTTCATAGGTTTATAGGTAGGTACTAGGCTATCTGCCCGAAGGCATTTATAAGCCTAGCCAGGTGTGTCAGCTTTCGCCTCCCCATTGATTAATTAACTGATCCTCTGTCAAGCAGAGCCAATGAAGTGATCCCAGGGATGTATTTTCTGTTACCCATCCACTCGTCAAGGTTTCTCTTGAAGAGTGTTAGTGAGGGGCTCTGCCTGATGTAATTTGGAATTTTGTTCCAAAGCATGAGGAGTCTCTGTGACAGGAATCTATCCCTTCAGCATGTTCTATTTATTGTTGTGGTGAGGTTTAGCTCACTAGAGCTCGTGGCTCACAGTGACTTGGATTTCTTTAGGTGGAGCATGTCCATCAATTCTGAGTTGGACATGGCTTTGTAAGTCAGGCAGAGAACACCTCTGAGTAAGCGATATGCCACTGAGTACAGCTGGAGTTTTTTCAGTTGGGCTACATAGGACATATGTTTGAGGCCAGTAATCCACTTGGTGAGGTACTTTTGTGGTCTTTCCACTGTTGGAAGTGTCTTGTGAGGTACATTCCAAATGGGGCATTGTACTCTATGATGGGTCTAATGAGTGACGAGTAGAGGGGCACTATAACCTCTTTATTTTTAGATGCTAACCCTTTAGTAATTAGATGGGCCACATAGAAGGATTTCCAAACTACTTTGGTAATATGATTGTCAAAGGAGAGATTACTATCTACCTAGGTCTCCAGATCTCTTATTACCTCTTCTGTATTAAGGGGGCTGCCACCTATGTGGTAATTCATGGTTGTTTTGTTTTTCCCAAATGGGATAACTATGCATTTTTTGGAATTTAGCTTGAGGCCATGACTTTGACACCAGGTGTCCATCTCAGTAAGGCCCTTTTGGGGGATGTCTGTGTCAGCCAGAGAGTCAATTATGGCTCCCAGTTTGCAGTCATCGGTGAACTTGTTTAGCCATAGTCCTCCTGTGTTTTCCTATACTTCTGAGAAGTATATGCTGAACAGTAGGGGTCCCAGGACCGAGCCTTGCAGGGTACCACTTGTGACAGGTTTAGAGTCAGACCATGTGAATTCTGTCTGTAAGCCAGTTGGCAACCCATCTTGTGACGTAGGGGTTTATGTTCAGGCTGGTGAGCTTTTCTGTAATACCCAAGTGGGGAATGGTGTCAAAAGCCTTGGTGAGGTCAAGGTAGGCTGTGTGAACCAGCTTTCCCTCTTCTATGGCCTTGGTGACTGTCTCGAAGAAGTCAACCAGGTTTAGTAGGCATGATCTGCCCTTAACAAAGCTGAACTGGGTCAGGTCAAGTGTTTGGAGGTTCCCAATGTTTTTGTTAGTGAATTCCATGATGATGCGCTCCATAGCCTTGCAGACCAGGCTAGTCAGGCTTATGGGGCGATAGTTACCAGGGTCAGTCATGGCCCCTCCTTTGTGGGGAGGAATAACCGTTGCTGTGCACCATTCTATGGGCACGTAGCCTGTGGAGAGGCTGAGGTTGAACAGCGTGTTTAGGTGGGGGGTTAGTTCGTTCTGTAGTTCGTGCAAGACACAGCCTGGGACACCATCTGGTCCCATTGATGCTGTGTTTTTGGCTTTTGAAAGGGCAGTTTTCACATGTGCGTCTGTGATTTTTGGGACACTACACTTTTCCGGTATTGTTGTGGGCCCTTTTGGAGGTGGGATGGTGAAGTTTGCACTGAATCTATCTGCCAGGATGTTGGCAGTATCAGTAGGTTCAGTATATTTTGCACTATTTTGCACTAGTTCAGTGCATATCTGTGAGTTGCCACTTAGATTCTTAACATAGCTAAAGAAGGCTTTGCGGTTATCTTTTGAATCCTTGGCTATTTTTCTTTCAAATTTAGCCTTGGATGATTTCATGAGGGACCTTAGTTTCTTACTGTTACTGATCAGGGATGTCTTTCCTTCTTGGGATTTGCTTTTTTTCCTGAACTAGTTTCCTCCTTCTATTGTATAGCCTGTTTATTGCAGGGGTCCACCAAACTGGTTTCCTTCTCTTAGAGGAGTGAGTCTTGGTTTTGTTAGGGATGGCATGATACATGCATCCTTGTAGGTGCTCATAGAGTGCATTTGTAAAGGTTTCTGCATCTTGGGCAGCATTATCCTTTAGCTTGGGGGCTGTGAAACTTACCACCTCTGTCTTAGGTAAGGTGAAGTTTGCTTTAGAAAAGTTTTTTACTGTGGTTTCCTTAGTTGGGGGTGGTGGTGGGGTGTGGGCATCCAGAGTGATTAGTTTATGGTCTTATCTAACCAGTGACGGGTTGATCTCCAGTGTGGAACACCTGTCGCACATGTTGGTGATGACCAGGTCCAATATGTTTTCACCTCTGGTAGGGGACTTTACCAGCTGATGCAGGGCATTTGAGTTGATGAATTCCAGGAAGCGCTGGGCTTGGGAATTTGTACTTGAGTAGTTTTCCCGGTGAATGGTAGGGTAATTGAAATCGCCCAATATCAGGGTGTTCTGCAGGATCTTCATGTTTTCCAGTGTCTCCAGAAAGGAGGAGTGGTGGTCCTGGGTCATGGAGGGTGATCTGTAGCAGGCCACAATTTGCATTGCAGATTTGCCCAATGTTAGTTGCACATGGATGATCTCAGAGGTATCATGCTGTGCCATTAACCTGGAAGTGTGGGTATCCTTGATGAATATGGATACATCCTCTCCTTTTGTGTTTCGGTCTGTGTTCGGTGGCCGAAACATGTGGTATGAGTTGTAGCCCAGTAGTGCTGGGGTGCTCTCTGGAGCCTTGAACCAGGTTTCAGTTACTGCACAGAAGTCGACGTTCTCCATGCTGAGGAGTGCTTTGAGCACGTGCATTTTGAGATTTAAACTCCTGTTAATTGCGCTGTTTACGGAGGTGGGTTTGACTTTTGAGCCTTGCCTAAAAAAGGCACTATGGGGGCAGCAAGAGCCTTGGCCAGTATTCAAAAGCCTAGGGGTGACAGGTGCAAGCCATCTCTTGTGAAGCAAAGCGGCTTGTCGAGCATGTCGTCCCAGGCTGACAGACACTGGATCCCCTTTGAATGACTCCAGAAGCTTAGCCAATTGCTGAAATTGATCATTTTTTTCTTTATACTGAGGTATCATTCTTGGTGAGTGCAGGATGCTACTCAGGGTCAGGGTCATACCAGCCTGGGCTACATGATCAGAGAGCTCTTCCATGTCTCTTTTCATGTGAGGTACATCTCAGGTCATTCACACCAACATGAACAATGACAGAGTCATATTTGTACTTGTTCTGGAGTGACCTGAGTGCTTGTGTTATGTGGCGGATTCTGGCTCCCGACAGGCAGCTAACAGTAACCTTCTGCTTGTCCAGCCTAGTGTGTGGGACGTCAGTGTGCCTGAATATAGAGTCACCTATTACTAGTGTGTTAGGTATGTTATTTTGCCTTAAGGGCTGTGCTTGTGCGGCACACTGATTTTGTGTTTTATGTGTTGTCTGGTTTGTGACAGGAAGTGCAGGTTGTTTGAGTGTCTGCTTTGGAGGTCTCTGATGCTTTTGCAGGTTTTGATTTAGAGCCTCTGAGTATGATTTTATGTATTTATGTGTATTTTTTGCCAGTGCTGTTTTAGTAGGTCTGTGTGCGGCTGGAGTTGTGGTGCAAGTGTTAACCTTCTCCTCTTGACTGTCTGTTCCAGTCTTGGGTGGAGACAGCTTAGCTTCCAGTTTGGCTGTATAATTGCATCTCTCACATATGTTAGTGTTTTGTGGTAGGAGGAGAGGGTTGTTTGTGTACATGAGGCAGTTGTAACATTGCCTCAGGATACCCAGATTCACCAGCTGGACTGGAGAGTGCACCTGAAGTTGCCCTTTGGTCATGCCTGAATAGTAGGGTGAGCTGCTTAGTCGCTTGGTTGGTGAGGGGTGAATAAAGAGCCTTTCCCTGCTGGTCAATCAGTGTCAGGGTATATTAGTGCTTGCTATTAGGTCTGAGCAAGTGCTGGGCTGTAAGATGCTTTTTGAGTGCTTAGGTTGAAAGTTAGACTAGTTTCAAAGGAAAAACTGAAGAGGAGACTTAGTGGAGCTGGGAATAATTCAACTGTAGCTAACTGGCACTGCCCGGTGCGCAAAACCATTCAAACACGTTTTTTATAGTAGGGAAATGAAAGAGATAGAAATTAGCCCAAAATGGCCAATAAACTACTAGCTTCTGGGCTGGAACCACTCCTCCAGGGACAGATAGGTTGCTCAAAGCTCTCCTCTCACACAGGTGAACGGAGAAACTTCCTTCTATCCAAGTAAGGTATGGGCAACTCAGAAACTAGTATCACAGCCCTGAATTCAACACTAGCATAAAAACTGGACTATACTAGCTTAGAAAGGCAGGAAACAAGGAATTTTTTTTGTTTTTTTTTTGTTTTTTTGAAAAGATAAGGTAAAAACAGTAAAAAATACACTTAAAACAACTTTAAATGACTACAAGCGATCAGAAAAGGCTATCACACTTTAGTGTGTAGCCTACAACAGTTAAATTATTTAGACAAAAAACAACTTTTTAAAAGTGCAGGCAGTCAAATAAGTACAATATGTGAAAAAAAACAAGCTTTTAAATCACAATAAATGCTGGAAAATCTGCGTTTAGGCAGAAAACAATTAAGTACAGCAAGAAAGTACAGAAAACTGATACTTAATCACTCCAAAGTCTCTCCTCTAAGCTAGAAGACTTGTATCAATTTAAGGCTTTCTAGTGCTACCCGGTAGGTTAGTTACAGGAAAGATGGGAAACAAGCACAGATGTGGTCTTTTAAACCAGAAAGTTGAAATAGACTGACAAACTGTCCAAATGGTCAATAAACTACAATTTCTGGGCCAAGAACCTCTCCTCTCATGGTAGACAGGCTACCTAGTGCTTACCACTCTCACTGATAAGCTAGAAGGCTTTCCTCCAACACAGAAAGGCTTGCGGGGCTCAGAAGCTTGCCAACAGTCCTGGATACAGCAACTCTGTGTCTGGACTAGGCTAGTTACAGGAAAGTTGGGAAATAAGCACAAGTGCAGCTTTTAAACCAGAACGTTGAAAGAGATGGAAATAAACTGCCCAAAAAGGCCAATAGCTACAATTTCTGGGCCAGGAACCACTCCTCTTGTGGTAGATAGGCTACCTAATGCTTACCACTCCCACTGATAAGCTAGAAGGCTTCCCTCCAACACAGAAAGGTTTGGGCTTGTGGTAAAGGAGTTCATAGTAATGGTTCTCTTCTGTGAGATGGCTTATGTATTTTTTAAACTTGTATTGACTTATCCCTTAAGATATTTTATTTATTTATTTATTTATTTATTTTACATTTGTTAACCAGGTTAGTCCAACTAAGCGATTGGCTCGTTTTCAGTGGAGACCCGTGGAGAAAAGCTCCACAGTGAGATTCTAAATTTTACATACAAACAGTTAAGAAATTATCACTTGCAACTAAATTTTACATACAAACAGTTAAGAAATTATCATTTGCAACTAAACAAACAGTTAACGAGATAACAGTTACAATAAATCATGCAGAAGACACTTGGGTACAATGTCATGAAAGGAATAATGTGTTCATAATTCCTGTTTGGTTATGTACAGTATAAGTACAAAAGGAATAGCATGGGGATGAAGTGGTTAAACAGTGACATGGAGGGGTAGAGGTGTATTATGATAGACAGGGGAGGAGAGGAAAATGAGGGAGAAGGAATAGAAGGGAAGGATATAGTGGGAGAACAGGAAAATAAGAATGAGAGGGCTGATTGAGGGGGAGGTATTAGAAGCTAGGGTAGGGTAGTTTCAGGGAGGATGATTACAGTGGCAGGACCATTTGTTTGTTAGGTATCTCTGAGTGGCTAGCCTGAAATGCTTGGTATGGTCAGGGGACCTATTTTTTGTGGTAGTTGGTTCCAATTATCAGCAGGGTTATAGTTATAGAGTAGACATCCTGTTTTGGTTTTGGGTTTATAAATCTGTAGGAAGTCTTGGTCTGAGGTATGTAGTGTCCTGGTTGGCGAATATTTTAGGGTTGCCACCCCTCCATTTTTTTTCTGGACTATCCAGAAATCAAACTGATTCTCTGGTAGTCCAGAAAACACTGTACAAACTTTGGTATTCTGTTTCAAAAAAGGAAACAGACTATTGGTGTTTGTAAACTGGCTGATTTACTATGCTTTTTTACAGACAAGCATAGTAAATCAGCTGAAAACCGGCAGCAGGAACAGAAAAGAAGGCATTCCCCGCCATGTGATGCCATCATGATGTCACAAAATGGGCGGAATATGGTCGAGAGAGAGGGTGGGTGGGCGAGGTTACTGGTGATGTGAGGGGTGTGGCTTTACTCCGGTTTTAGCCTCAATGAAAGGAGACAACCCTAGAATATTTAGATATAATAGATAAAAGGCTAGGGCAAAAAGATGGTAGATAGAGGGTAGAGTGGATAATTTGTAGGCAAATATACATTTATATACAAGAAAAAAACATGTTAAAAATTTTGCATTTGTACAATTATCATCCGACGCCTCCTCAGCCCTTACAGGAGCTGTTGGAGGGATAGTTTCACCACCAGAAGCAGTGGCATCTCAGGTGGAGGCATCTGGGGATTTTAACATTTCCACGAGGAGGGACCAATATGAGCAGATATCGTTTGATTTTCCATCTTTAATTTTTGATAGAAAACAGAAGGATGACAATGGACGGAGTTCCTGCATAGGTACTGTTTCCCCCAAAAAAACTATGCAATCTCAGCGAATGGGTTAGGTTCTAAAGATAGTAAAACGTCTGTAAAAATAAATGACAACAGGGTTATAAACACTATGAATGTTCACGAAGTACCCGTGGTGAAACAAAATTTGACTGTTTATAACAATTCTCACAAAGTCTTTCATCTTTTGTTGTCTAAAGCTTTTGATTTTAATGCTAGTCTGAGTAAGGAAGAAAAATAATGTTAATGTGCCAAAACATTCTTCTGAATGAGTAGAAACTTTGAGAGATGCAATCCATCTTTTGGAAAAATAAACTTTTTAGGGTGAAGTCCCTACAGATTGAGAATATATATTTAAACAACTGTTTAGAGTTGAAAATTGTTCCACAGGGGCTCCACTTATTTAAGTTTCCTTTTGGACTGCAGTACGATAGTGCTATGTATGAGGAGTTAGTGGGAATGTTTAATCAGCATGGACTTGACTTAATTAAGAAAATTATAAAGTTTAATGACACAAATTTGTGTGTACTAGTGAAAGAGGTTAAGAGACTAAATATTGACATTAACAATGGTTTGATTTTTAACCAATGGAGAGACTATTATTTTAAATTAATTTAAAAAATGGAACACAAATGTGAAGGGGTGGTCAAAAGGAAACACAAAAAACTGGATTGGGATATCAAGCAATACACTAACATTCAGGCCTATCCGTTAAATGTCAACAAACAGGTGAATAAGCAGGGAAGGCAGATGGCAGTTAATTTCACATTTAACAGCAGGACGAGGGTGGACACAGTAAAAGAGAGGTTTAGTGGGAGAGAATTTAGCAATGGTGGTTCATGATACACTAAGGGGGATTTTTTTCCCATCAAGAAACAAATTAAAGGAGAGAAAGGGGAAGCTCATTCAGAGATTCAGGGCAGACAGTGAACAATTATTATCTTGTGTACAATCAGAAAAGATGGACGAGAAGATATCAAGATTAGGAGAGGATGAAAAGAAGATCATACATACCAGTGATGGCTTCAATATTTATAATTATATGGATGTTTAATTACTAAAGACCATTTTTCCCTTTTTCAGAAGGGGTTGAATTTTGTACCCTCTAACAACTTCAATTTAGTAGACAGTTTGATTAAAACAAAACTATTCCTTATGAAACTTAATTTTGCAGTATTTTTTAAAGATAGTGAACTTGAGGGACAAGTAGGATGGAAATTAACAAAAAAAGTGTTTTTAATCCTCCTACACATCATATCTTAAATGCATTAGAGAAAGCTATTTTAGATTAACTTTACAACTTACAAGTTAAATCTAACAAATTGAGATCACAAGTTAATAACTTGGGTAAAAAAGAAAGGGAGGTTTACCAGCAGATTATGAATAACAAGATGATTCGTATAATGAAGCCAGATAAAGGAGGAGGGATAGTCATGTACAGGTCTATGGAATATAACAACAAGATTTTTAATATTCTGAGAGACCAGGGTACTTATATGAGTGTTTCAATTAATGAAGTGCATATTAGTTATAGGAGGATTGACTCATTTTTAGAGGAATTTTTTATAGAAGGTTTGATTTCAAGTGGTCAACATGATTTTTTGAGGTAACAACCCCAAAATTCCAACTATGTTTGGTATCCCCAAAGTAGACAAAAATGTTCAGTGCCCCCCCTTTTAGTCCCATAGTCTCAGCAAGTGGTTCTAAAACTCACCACATTGATATATGCATTGACAAATGGTTGAAACACGTGTATACTAAGGTTCTCCACTTTTAGTGGATTCTTGGGACTTTTTGGGGAATTTAAAGAATGATTTGTGGAACAAAAGTGATTTATTTTTAACCACTGATGTGTTGGATCTTCTTACCTTGATCCCAAGGAACAAGGGGTTGGAAACATTTTTTAGAAGCATTAACACTTACATCGACTTCAATAGATCTCAATAATGCTTTTACATGACTTAATGGGTATGATTGTAGCTTATAATTTTATATATTTTGAAGGAGAATGTTTTAGACAGTGTAAGGGGGTAGCAATGGGGGCATCTTGCACACTGATTTATGCCAACTTAGTAGTCCTTGACTGGGAAAACACATTTTTCAGAGTCAGTTTAATAAATACATTAAATTGTATTGTAGATTCCTGGATGATATATTTATTCTATGGAAGGGAAATGAAGAACAAGTCCAGGAATGTATGTGTTATTTGAACAAGGCATCAAGGTTTTTAAAGTTTACCCATATATATGACAAAAGTGGTCAATTTTTTAGATGTCTTGGGTTGGACATACAAATACTGGTTTTAGCTCCAATGTTTTCAGGAAGGAAACTTTCTGCAATTCATATTTACATTTTACAAGTTGTCACCCTTTTAAACAGAAAAAAAGTATTGTCAAGGGGGCAACTTATTAGAGTAGCGAGGATGACATCTCATAAAAAATATTTATTAGCAGAGATACACAAAGTTGGTAACATGTTTTTGGTTAGGGGTTACCCTGGCAAACTTATTCGGGATCTGATTCATTATGTGTATAACCATTGTGGTACAAGATATGCTCCCCTTTTAGGAGTTGGATTAACAGGGACAGTAGAGGGGACAACTAACATCAGGAATTATGAGAGAGGTTTAATTCCAGAATTTGGATCCAATTCAGATGAGATCACGCCCGTTGTAAGGAAGAACTGCAATATTTTGAAAGAAATTCTGATTTATATCAATTTTTAGGTCCAGAGCCATGTTTCATTTTTAAGACAGAACCCAATTATAAACAAAGGTTTGAGATGAATGAAGGGATGGTACAGAATAAGATACAAGATTCAGGGACTAAGAAGTGTGGGTGTTGCAATCAGTGTTTATACATTTTGGAACCTAAGACCATTACCCTTGAGAACAGATTACAGTCTAAGTTAATTTTTATTAAGGGTAATTGTCAGACCAGTAAAGTGATTTACTTAGCTAAGTGTTTTGCTTGCCCAGCCTTTTATGTGGGTAAAACTGATCAACCTTTATGAAAAAGAATTCATGAGCACCTTTACAACATAGAGAAAAAGAATGAAAACAAGCATTATATAAACATTCATTGGTATGCCCCAGTTTTTTGAAATCCACCTTTGCTATCCTGGACCACATCAAGGTCAACCCTAGATGTGATGAAACTTCCCTACTCTTAGAGGAGAAGGAAGTCAAATGGCAGTTTAAATTACAAGTTAATTTTCTCCTGGAACTAATGAACATATTTTATTGCTACCCATTTTAAATAAAATAGCAACCATATATAAATAAAAGTCTCTCAACACTTTTAATACTTTTAACATCTATTTTAGTAATGTTATTGAGTTTTTTATGAATACTAAGGGTTACATTACCATTATATATTTATATATTCATAACATCTGATGTTGTTTACTATTGTATATGGAATACAGGTCAAATGGTGTTGTACCTTTAACTTGTTTGTAGACAGTTTCAAGCGTTTTTATTTATTGGTTAATTAGTTGTTTTATAAAAGGGGACAGATAATGGGGTATGTAGATTCTGATGAAGTCTTGGTTTAGGAGGACGAAAGTGCTTAATCTTTTATTGTTTTTTATTAATTAAAGTGCTTTGAGTCTGTGGAACTGGAGCATTTTTTCTTTGGTGTTTTTACATTGCTTAAATGTGGCAATAACTGGTTGGCTATTCATGAATGGCACATGTGATATTTCTATATCTCAACAATAATAGTCCACTATGACAAGGTCACTACCTTGCACAATTCAACAGCTGTTTTCTGCTAAGGACCTTGTGGTAAAGAGTTGATAGTAATGGTTCTCTTCTGTGACATGGCTTACGTTTTTTTTTAAAACTTGAATTATCCCTTAAGACATTGGCAAACATACATTTATATACAAGAAAAAATGTTAAAATTTTCACATTTTTACAATTATCATCATCCTCCTCTAATTGATTGTTATAGTTATCATGCAATATTTTATATTATTTACTAATTATCCCCTTTTTAATGTCTGGTTTTGTTCTAGATTCAACTAAAAACTCTACCAGAGCAGGTATTTCACTTAGGATTCCACTATCCCTTTCTGTTTGTCTGTATTCTGATATCAATCTCTGATAGGGAAGGCAGTCTTTAGCCTGCAGTCCAGATGTCTTCTTGGCTTCTTCCAACTCTATTACCTTTCTGTCTCTTGTTATTTGCTTCCAATACCTTGGTTCCTTTGCTAATTTTCTCAAGTAAATTCCAGCCCCCTCATGCCTATTCCTTATACTTCTAATTGCAGTCATCTCTATCAGCAGAATCTCCTTTCTCCATTCAAGTGTTGGCTTAGTTTGTAGAATACTTCCTGCTACTTTATAAATATAATATTCTGTATGGTTGTTTTTATTCTCTTTAAGAATCTACATCCAAAATCCTCCACTCTCTCCTTATTTCTTGAATTTACCCTCTCTGATTCATCATCATCCCTTTCCATTTTGAATTATAGCTTTCTTCTTGTTTTATCTATATGGCCCTTAATTGTATAGCTCTAAAATATCCCTTCAAATCAGGTAATCCTAAACCGTCTTGTTCTATTGGAAGGATCCACTTATCTCACTTTACCCTTGCCCTCTTCCACTTCCTGATAAAATCTTTCAACTCTTAATTAATTACTGTCCCCAATTTTTCCTCTGGTTGATAAAATGTGCATAATGTATATATAAAGCTAAAGGGACTACTAGCATTTTCACTGCTTGTATCTTGCTATCCATATCCATAAACAAGAGCTGAGCTTCCAGTTTCTCAGTTTTTGCATTATCTTTTGTTTAGTGTCTTCCCACATATCCCTAGCTGCCATAACAGAATTATTTTCAACCCATACTCCTAAATACTTTACATTATCATGTCCCCATAGATATGGGTATTGCTGAACAAATTCATGTTTGAGTACATAGTTTACAGCTATAGCCTTTGTTTTGTCTTCATTGATTTTATATTCCAGAAAGACTTGAAACAGTCTTAAAATGTTCCACAGCACTGATATGTCCTTTTCTGGTTTTATCAGGTACAAAATAATATCATCTGCAAATCAAGGCAAGTTTTCATATTTGCCATACTAATTATATCCTTGAATTTCTGAGTCCTTTATTTTCTTTGCCAATGGCTCTAAATATAATGCAAATAACAACCTGCCAGGTACTTATTTCAGACAGACCTTATCAGAAAGGAACCCTCCCACTTAAATGTTTGCCTATAATCCTTCGTATATCCTCCAAATTAATGTTAATTTTGTATCAGGGAATGCAAATGCTTCCATTGCCCTACTCATAAAATCTCGGGGGTTTATATCACATGATCAAAACACAATAACAACGAACACCATAACATCGAACCTCAAACCCCGAAAACGTAAAACTCAGAAAGCTGAGAATGGCGATTTTTTTCCCTGGGAAAAAAATTGCTGTTCCAGCACAAAACATGGAGCACACAACACTGCACACCATTTTTAATGTGGGGGGCTTCACTCCCACACCCCCCTGCTTAAATATACCAACTCTGAGATTGCACCACAGTGGAGGAAATAGCGAAGCCGCGGAAACTGCTTACTGAATTCTTTCCCTAGGAAAGAATTTGATGTTCTGCGGCTTCGCTGTTGTCAGTCTTTGAGGTTTTGGGTTCGCTATCATAGCATTCAAAGTTTTGCAACTTCGATGTTATGATATAGACCCAAATCTCAGCATACTCTATCAAATGCTTTCTTTGCATCATGACCAGCTAACAACAGCAGCAATATTTTCTTACATTTTGCTTCACTCTAGATCATCATTGTTCTACTAATGTTGCCAAATATTTGCTTCCTCTTTACAAAACCATACTGATCCACATCTATCAATTCTGGCATCACCTTTGCCATTCATTTAGCTATGATAGACATAAACACTTTATAACCATGATTTAAAATTTAAATGGGTCTATATGAAGCTGGGTCTGATGAATCGTTATCTTCTTTAGATATTACAGCCACCACAGCTTTCTTCTAGGATGTTGTTGGTCCCTATCCTTTTAAAATGCTGTTAAACAAAACCTTACAGATCTCTACCACTTCCACATCTTCCAAACTTCCACAGGAATACCATCTATTCTGGAGACTTTTTTGTAGATTATAGACCATTGTTTTTATCTCATCTCCTCCTAGCTTAACTGTTAATTGTTGAGCCTCATTTACCTCTAACCTTGGCATAGCTAAGTCTTCCATAAATATTTCAATTTTTGCTTTTTCTTGATTTCCACATTCCTCTGCTTTATACAGATTTTCATAAAATTGCCTAAATATCTTCCAGTACCTTTACAAGATCTCTGGTTATTTTTCTTGTTAGACACTTCCTAGGTTTAGCAACAAGCCTTCCTACTTTCTATTGCCTAAATCATTGTCTTAAAAGGTGTTATTATCGAAAAACTGTTGCTTAACAGCAATCTTTTTAAACTCCTGAATATTATCCAGATACTGTCTTATTTTCTCTTTACCACTCTGCATTTCTGCCTCTTCTTGTTCTGTGAAATCTCCTTATTCTGCAATACTTTTAACCTTTGTCAGTCTATTTAAAGAATTCTTGTTGCTTCTTAACCATGTCACTTTTTCTTTTATTTCATCCTATTTTAAACTGCACTTTAATTTTATCCCACTTACTAGATATTACTTCTAAAGAAATTTCTATCTTCCCTAACAATTCTCAAATAATTTTCACTACCCATTCTTTAAATTCCACTCTTTTTAAGAGGTAAGTGGGGAAGTGCCAGTATCTCATTTGTACTTCATTACCCTGCACTTTTATTCTAGTTGTTATTGGTGCATGATGTGAAATAATTATTGGATGCATGTTGAAGTATTCAATTAAATGCACATGTTCCTCTGAAATATAATTTCTGCCTTGTCTATCCCAGTTATTGTACCTTGGGAAAGAATATATAAATTCTCTCTGAGTTCCTCCTACTGAATTCATGTCTTCCATACCAGCATTTTCATAAACGTCTTCAGAAAGCTACCCTCTTTTGTTATATTTTCCCTTCTAGGTCCCCCAGATACATTCTCACTATTGCAAGTCAAGTTCCAACCCCTCCTATAAATAATATTCACTGCTGAAAGGTGAATATTTCCCCCCAAAGTTTCCATAATGGCAGTTTTAGGTGGAATATAAATACATTCCATTGTAATCCTTCTCCTTGCTAGTAGCTCCTTACTACCACAAATTTACCATTACTATCTTTTTCCCCTCATCTATCACTATTGAAGCTCCTCTAACAATTAGTTTAAGTTCTTCCCTTTTCCTTTGTCCTGATACTCTGGTGAATATCTCTCTTTAAATCCTTTCTCTATCAAATTCACATGCTCATATCTTTCCAAATGTATCTCCTGTAGCATTGCTATTTGCAATCTGCATTTCTTAATATAATTCAGTAGTCTTTCCTTTTTGTCTATGCCTGTGAGGCCGTTCATGTTCCAAAATAATATGTTTAATGTAGCCATTATGATAATAAGTTAGCATTCCAGTTTGAACCTATGTCACATTTAAGAAAACATTTTGTGTTAATGAAAATCCTCAAACCCCCAGAACACCCACATAACTTATTAACTTAAAAGAAACACACAAAGCTATGTACATATACAAATAATGAAGTTTAACCCTTCTGATAGGGGCAGTTGTCATGAATCAACAGATGGATACACAGGCAAAACCCAAATTAAAATTAAGGTTATCTATGATAAGACACATTACAGCCTGTGCTTCTACTTACATTAATTGCTGTCTGTTTAGTCTTATCTTTATTTCCCTCCTAGATATGAAAAACAGCTTGTATGTTTTCAGCAAACATTCAGCAAACATTAATGTATTAACCTTATGAAAAAGTGAACTGGCTAACTTTAGATAGCATTAAATTATACACTGTTCTAGTAAATGCATTAAAGTATTTATTTCTAGGAAAAGCTGCTATCTCTTATTCACTTCCAATAAGTACAAACCTTATTTTTTACTAAACTGCTTAAAAAAGCAAAAGATTAAAATGTAGAGCTGACCTCAGCTCCAGATTTCTCATCTGGCATTGAACATTTATTTGTTAAAGAAAACTTGTTTTATTACATTGTGGTCTATTTTTGAAAACCCACCTGCATTCACAAAACATTGTCATTAGATTAAGCCAAGGGCATTAATCTAGACTTTCACGTATGCAAAAGTAAAAGAAAACATTTTAGCTTCACATATATTATAATTGGTGCATTTTTACACCCCATCCCTCATGCCAACAGCCTAAGATTAGAACCTATTGACGTAAACAGGCTTTTGTCCAACCTTTCTTCTCTTTTGGCATTGTAATGCCTACATATCCTAAAACTAAAAAAAAAGAGAAGAAACAAAAAACATCTGCTTACTTTAGCATCTTTTCTCATACAATCACTAAAAATAGTTTACTACATGACATGCAGTTTACATCATACAGTGTTTTATACAAATGCTGTTAAGAATAAAAATTGTTTTACTTACAGTTACTTTTTCCCTCCTTCTTCCTCCTCCTTTTTCCCTTTTAATGTCCTTCCCAACATTAATGACAGAAATGGGGCACATGCCTGTCAGTTCCCCAACAAGTTTAACAAAGTCAACAAAAATCCAATCTTTCTCATCCACTTTTTCTTGTAAAGCCATATTTCACAAACATAATTGCTGCTTTATTGTCTAACATTTATTCACTAATTTCAGTATTGCTGGCCTTCTTTCTGTTCATCTTCAGCTCCCAACCATGGACTCAGGTTCAAGTCCAAGGTACTTTCAATTCTTCTAGTCAACCCCTGTGCTTTTTCTGTCTCTCAAGCATTTTCCTTTGGAACACTGGAAAAGGTTTCACTGGCAAAGTCTCTCTATGAACCTTTAAAATGAGAAGAATGAGAAGCAGAGTCCCCATCTGTTTGATGGCTCACCCCTTGCTGGACAAACTTTTCTGTTCCTCCCTTAGGCTGTTCTTCATCAAAAAATAACTTTGATCCTCTAGGACAAAATATTCTCAAGACAGCTGGATACAGCAATTAAGTCTCATACCCGCCTGTCAACATTCACCAATTGCTGGAACACATTTGCCTGTCTTCTGCCTGGTGTACAGTAAACAATCATTTCCACAAACATGGTACCGTCTCCAGTTTTTAATGGTTTGCTCTTCCGCCACAGTTTTGTTAGGATCAGCTCTTTCTGCTGGTATGATTGCATCTTTACTAACAAAGGTCTTGGCTGCTTTCTCATGGCCAGGCTTGGACCATACACATGATGTGCCCTTTCAATTAACCAATTCTGTTGTGGAATACCAATCTAGTTACTTATTTGCATTTTCATAAAATTAATAGTCTGCTTCTTTCAGTTTTTCTGGTGAACAGAAAATTTCAAGTTTTCTTTGCGTACTCTTTCCTCTAACTAATTTTTGAAACAGCTTTTCTTGAGTAGTCTCATGCTCAGCCAGCCTTTTCTTTATTTCATCCTCTGATTTTTGCAGTTTTATCAGTTCCTCTGAATAGCTATTTAAAGCATCTTCCATTTTTACAGCCTTTTGTTATTTGAGTTGATATACTCTTTCAGTGTTTCA
This sequence comes from Protopterus annectens, assembly GCF_019279795.1. NCBI lineage: Eukaryota > Metazoa > Chordata > Ceratodontiformes > Protopteridae > Protopterus > Protopterus annectens. The sequence continues at coordinate 398,835,648 of NC_056735.1, forward strand.
TTTATTTTACTCAACTCTGATGAGCACATTTGACTTATTTTTTTTCTCTAAATTACTGGAAGCCATCTCTTGTACCAAAGTTGGAGCTTGAACTGTTTTTTTGCTGAACAGCTGCAGGGTTCTTCCCAGTCAACTGTTTTCACCTTTTCAGGTTGATTTTTTTTCAGGTTTTCCAAATTTTTTTCTTTGCTGGCATCAGGCGGTATACTTACTCTCAGATGGCTTAGTGGTAACTTGTTGTGGCTATGTTGTGCAGGGTCCTAGGTTCAAGACTATGAAACTAGCCAGTAACTGAATTTTACTCAAACTGACACTCTCACTGCCTGTTGTTCCTTAGTTTCTGTTTGCACACTGGGAGGGCTGAAATTAAGCTGTTGATCAGTGTGCAGCCAGCTTGGAAATCACCTGAGATGGTTTATGTATTATGCACAACTGGCATGTTTTCACAAGCTTTGCAATGTCCATATTGATACTGGAATATATTTGGTTCACTACTTTGGCATGTTGCAAAGATGGTACAATAATTCTGTCTTGGTACAGTAGCAAGTAATCATGTTTAAACAGTCATGCCCTTACAGCAGGGGTGCACAACCTTTTTGTGGGAGGGGACTACATGAATTCTTAATGCATCTGTGGGCCACCTCAAAACATAGTAAGTCATTACGAGTTAACAGTAGGTACAGGTGACTGGCATTTTTACTTAAGACAGCAGTCATGAAATTGCCTGTTTTCTACATCAACTTTGCATTTAACTTTATTCTGGCTTGCAGCCATGACTTATTACAAACTCTTGCAGAAAGTAAGCACGTGCTGAAAAGTTTACATGACTGGAGTAAGGCATAGCATTTTTTTCACTTTTTTTAAAAATTTTCATTACTCTCTGAGGGCTAGATGGTGTTGCAAGATTTGGCCCTAGGGCCAGACGTTGTGCACCGCTGCCTTACAGTGTAGTATTTCTTATTTCTACATCATCTGATTTGTTTGTTTCCACTGCTTATCCCATCCATCCCTTACTTACATGATACCAGTTTGCAACTCAGAGTTGTGTTTGTTTTAGCCTTTTTTTTTTTAGTTACAATTTGATTTGCTATGATGCTCTGCACATAGGCAGCAACGTCGTCTTTGGTATCAAATTGTGTCCAGTGAGTTATTAGGTGTCTAAACAACATGTCGGCCACAATTAATTGCATTCCTAACACATGGATTACTGTGGCATTGAAATGTCTCAGTCTCAAAAGTAATCTTTGGCATCTTGGCAGTACTTAGCCCAAATCCTAGGAATTAATCAGTGAAAGCAATGTTTTAAAGTCAGTTTGATTTGGAAATTCTCTGTCCCCAGTGTGTGTGTTTTGAAATGTTCTCATATGTCCACAAACTTGCAAAGCATATTTTCTATTTGTTAATATTTGTTAGTATTTCTGTTCTGCATCAGTTAGCTTCTGGAGCAATAAGCAACAGGTCTTAAGATTTTTTTCCATCTGTCTGGAATAAAGCAGCATCTAGGCCATAATTGCTAATATCAGGACTCATTAGTGATGGTTTAATGGCATCATAGTAGATGAGCATTTGGATCAAGCTGATATCAGCCTTTATATCAGTTTTGCTGGAGGCTTAGGCTTGAGTATTCCAGCATGATCAGAGTACACCTTTCTTTGGTAAAAATGTCAGTGAATGTAGCATTGTGGATAGATGGGGTACAAACATGCCCAAGACATTTGGTTGGAAAATTCAGCTCTGTTATGGCTTTGACCTGGGTTCATGTTTAGCTGTCAAAAAACAGATCCTTGAATGGCCAAATATCATATGTAAAACATCAAAATGGAAAATGGCCATAGTTGGCTAACAACCAAGAAGTAATGGGTAAGTTAAAGAAACCTTTTAAATTTGCCCTATTCCCCACTGTAGTGTGATGTCAGAATTGATATATATAGTTATTGGTGTGTTGGGCATAGCTCCCCACATTATGGGTTGTACGGGGCTAAGCCCCCCACCTTGGTTGGTTGTGTTCGCAAGGCTGGCCAACTATGGCCATTCAATGAATAAATTTTCAAAGTTATACATGTGCCGTAATTTTTCATTTAGATGTTTTACATATGATATTTTGCCATTCAAGGATTTGTGTTTTCAGTAGCTGAACATGGACCCCTTTGACCTTGCTTGAAAATGGTCTGATTCTAGTTGCACTTATGCTGTGATTGAAATATTGGCCTTTAGACTTTCCAAAACTTCATTTGTTTTCATTCAGTTTCAATATCATGTGTCTGTTTATTAAGGCCAAACACTAACACATCATCCGTGATGACAAAAACACCAATAGCACTTTCATTCTTCTTCAAAGATTGCTCATCTTGCATTGAAATATTTATGATGCCGAAGTTAAACTGATTGGCAGTCTTTTGAAACAAACCTTCCAAACAGATTAACACGTTCTTTTTTTTTTTCAATCATTTTTTTTTTCTTTTTACACTAATAAATGTCACAGATAAAAACCATCTTACAACATGACCGTGTATATATATATATATATATATATATATATATATATATATATATTATACATTGATGTCAATACCACAGGATATAGGTCGTACAACATATCTATTTACACTATGTACATAGATGCTTTCACTGTTAATTCCACAGGTATACAGACAGTATATACATTCGTAATATCCAAGTTATTATTTAATATCTGAACTTGTCTGTGTTCTTCGGTTCCATTACAGTGTATTTCTAAGTTGCTGTGTGATGAATTATGATGTGTGATGAATTATGCTAATATGATATTAAAGGTTTGTTCCCAAATTTCTCTGGATTTCCTGTTTTTGTTTCTTTTATCTATTACTATTTTATGAGCTAAAAGGTGTTGTATAGCTACTTGTTTAAAACCCTCCCAAGAGATATTTATCGTATCTAGCCATTTAAAAGCTATATACAGTTTCATTAGTAGGAAGACTGTTAAAAGTGTATTTGCTTGTTTTCTTGGTATGTTGGGTAGGAGAATGTGTAATGGAGTGAATTCCCAAGTTAATGATGGTGTTTGATAACCCATTTTTTTGTAATTGTACCTTGAAAGAGTTCCAGAGTTTATAGACACATTTACAGCTCCAAAAATACATGGATTAAGTCAGCTATCTGGTCCTTATAGTGTGGGCAGAAAGGTGATTTTGATGTGTTAAATTTGTGTAGGATTGCAGGTGTAAAATATGCATTATTATTGATCATGAGCTGAGTGTATGCTAACTTTCTGAGGGGTATAATCTTCAGTGTTTGATTGCCTGGCTTATCTGCTGATCATCTATGGATGGTTTAATTTTTCTCCAGTAGTTAGAGAAGAGGAGGTCTTTCTGGTATTTGATTTCATTTATCATTTTATATGAATTAGTAATAGTTTTCTTTGTTGTTATAATAGTTTTCCAAAACCTGCTACAAGTTTCTATGTCACTATTGGTCATAGTAGCATTTTGGAGGTAACTGGAACACAGTTCTTTGAATTGTCTTAGGATTATTATGTGTGATTTAGGGAAGTTTAAGTTGGTCCTCATTTCTTGTATTGAGCAGTTAAGGTAAGGATAAATATCTTGGATTGTTTTATCTTTCAGTCTGGGAAAAGGGACCAAGTCCAGCATCTTATTGTTTATTTTTAAATTTGGGTTTTTATGAAGGGGTTGCAGTATTGTCATGGCTTGTCCAATGTTCAAGAATTGAAAGAGTTTTTGCGCTAAGTTGATAGAATGTTTTAAGGGCTCTATAATGTTATAAGTTTGTATTTCTTTGTGATTTAGAAATGGAAGTGCTTTGGGATTGAAACCTAGAGCTTTAATATATCTATAATAGATTGTCACCCAAAGAGGAGACCAATTTTCCATTGATGGGTTATGTTCAGCTATTCTTAATATACTGTTAGTGATGGTGCTGCAGTAGCGTTGTCGCCTCACAGTAAGATGCTGTCCGGTTTGATTCTCAGCTAGAGCGTCTTCTGCATGGAGACATGCATAAATGGGCCTACCTTTGTTGAAGGTTGTGCATCAGGGCTGGCAACTCAGCACGTAAAAATCAACTGCCAATCATTAGCGGACCGGAGTTCCGCTGTGGCGACCCCTAACCGGGAAAAGCCAAAAGACACACACAGACACACACACACACACACACACACACACACACACACACACACACACACACACACACACACACACACTGTTAGTGTTAATGATTGAGTAGTACATTTTAAAATCTGGTAAATCTAGTCCTCCTTTGTTTTTGGGGAGTGCTCATTTTGGATAGGAGATTCTGTTTTTATTTTGGGTTCCCATATAAATTTTGCTAGGAAGGTATGAGATTACACATGTTTTAAGCTCTTTTGGCTTTGTTTTTCTATGAGTATCCACCAAAATCCATTTGAAGGGTTTAATATGGATAATCTTCTGGAATTAATCAGCTTAGGTGCAGTATCCTATGGTAGGTAGGATGAAACTCACTCTCAAGGCTGCATCATTAAACTTTTTTTTAAGTCTGCACATATTATCACATTGTCATTCTTTTTTATAACTGGAACCACTTATGCTCACTATTCAGTTGGCTCGGTTATACTTTCAGCCTCACTAAATGCTTGTAGATGTTTGAGTTCTGCCTCTGCTTTAGAGAGTACTATCACTGATCTTTGTCTGGGTGTGGCCACAGCATATGGGACAGCATCTGACCTTACCTTTTCTTTTTATCCCTACCAGACATTGCCTGAAGGTTCTATTACCTTCACCCAGTTGACCCTTTTAATTCTTGGGGGTGAGGGGTGGGCAGGAGCCAGGTTTCTTTGAGCTAGGTGAGAGTACTCTGACCTCATTCTTTCCTGCCCAGGGTGCCCTAACAGCTCATTTGTTCCCTGTATGTTGAGAACTGGGTGGTAAAGACTGTCCCAACTTACTAGTCCAGTGAGTCTGTCTACCCTCCATCATTGAAGCAACTGCTCCCTACCACCTGGCAGTTCCTTAGGCTTCTGCTTCCTGCTGTCAGACACAGGCAACCTGCCTTCGCATACCCTCTTGGCTTGCATGCATACATGCATGCAGACAGCAAGTAGTCACAGGCTCATACTCCATGGGTGCAACACTTAGTGCTCTTACTAGGTGCCACCCAAGTGGTGAAATAGAGCCACCTCTTGCCTCCCAGGATAGGTAAGCTGACACTCTGTAATATCCTCACCTGTCAGCTCCCACAGTCACCCAAGCAGCTAGTCATATTCAGGTTGCTTGCTTTGCAGTCAGGGCTATATCCTTATATGCCATGCAGCTGGCATTGGCAGGCTTTAACTTTATCCTTACTGTCTCCTACTGAAGCAGGCCTATTTCAATAAACATATCCACATTAATTTAATTTATTTTGGCAATCAGCTCCAACTTGCATGCCACACTATTACTGAGCAGGTTATTTGAGTATGGACCTAGCACATCATCAGCCCCCTTTTCCCCATTTTTTCTACACGGGGTCGGGGTATCATGTTAAGTGCCTCCAACTCTCTCAATTCATTGCCACACTCCTGCCTTCTTCAACACTCATGCCTGATTGTCGCAGATCTTCTTTCACACAATCCATCCACATCTTTGCTGGATGTCCTTGCTTCCTCTTACATTCTTCCTGTCTGTCCCAAATCTTCCTCACCAGCTTGTCTTCTGCTTTTCTACACATGTGGCCAAACCACCGTAATCTGTTCTCTTTAATCTTTTCTGCAATTGGAGCTTCTTTGGCGTCTGCTGTTATGTCCTCATTTCTTCATCTGTCCCACAGTGTGCATCCTACCACCTTTCTCAGGCACTTCATTTCCATCACCTCTAGCTTCTTCAACTGTTCTGCCTTTACTGCCCAGGTTTCTGTACCATACAGTAGTACTGGTTGCACCACTGTCTTGTACACCTTGCTTTTCAGTTTCTTTGGCATTCTTCTGTCATAGACTACACCTGATACTCTATGCCACTTGGTTGCAGTCCCTCTGATTCTAGCTTTGACCTCTTCATTCAGACTACCCTTCTCCTCAACCACCCCTCCCAGATACTTGAAGCTGTTTATCTGTTCCACTATCTTCCCTTCTGTCTGTAGTCTCAGCTTCTTCTGATTTCCCCAATTTGCTGCCATTACCACCGTCTTAACTGTGCTTAGTTTCATCCCATGTGCCTTCAGATTTGCATTCCATTCTCCTATCCTTTGCTGAAGTTCTAGCTCAGAGTCTGCCTGTACTGCTACATCATCTGCATACATCAACTTTGTTGGTTTGTCCCCTCCAACCTATTTGCTAATGTAGTTCATCACCAGTATTAACAGCAGTGGGCTCAGAGGTGGACCCTGATGTACACCCACTCCCACTGGGAACCCCTCTGTGAGGCCGAACACTGTTCGTACTTGAGTCACTGGGTTCTTGTACATTTTATTTTTATTTTTAACATTTGTTGACCGGGAAAGTCTGACTAGGTTTCACAGATCCTGTTTTCAGTGGAGGCCCGGGGAGAAATGCTCCAGAAGCGTGTCTTTAGAATGCGGGAGGAAACTGGAGTACCCGGAGGAAACCCACGCAAACGCAGGGAGAACATGCAAACTCCACACAGAAGGCACCCCAGTCGGGAATCGAACCAGAGAACCTCTTGCTGTGAGGCGACAGCATTAACTGCTGCACTACTGCACCGCCCATAGCCTGAACTAATTCAACCATTGTTTCCAGGACTTCAAACCACTGCAGTACTGCCCAGATTAGCTTTCTTGGGATCTTGTCATATGCTTTCTCCAAGTCTAGGAATACCTAGTTGGACTCTGTCCTCATTTCTAGCTTCTTCTCAAGTATCTGTCTAAATGCAAACATTGGGTCAATTGTGCTGCATCCTGATCTGAATCCGAACTTTACATCTCCCATCTTACATCCTACTACTCTGTGTATCCATTTATCGATCAGTCTCTCCAGAACTTTCATGCAGTGTGGTAGGAGTTTGATCCCTCTGTACTGCCCACAGTTGTGGATGCCCCCTTTTTTCTTGTACACTGGCATGAGTATGCTTATTCTCTAGTCATCTGGGATGTGCCTTTCTCTCCACACTGCTATGAGTACCCTCAGGAGCCATTTCTCCTCTATCTCACCCAGCATCTTTATCATATCTGCTGTGACCTCATCTGAGCCTGCTGCTTTCCCTGACTTCATCTTCCTTAGTGCTGTTCTTACTTCTTCTAAGGTGGGCTCCTCTTTTTCTCTAATTGTAGGCTGTTTCTGAGGCAGTACAGCTTCTTTGGGCTTTCTTCATTCAGAAGCTGCTGGAAATACTCCTTCCATCTTCCTTTGATATCCTGTGGACTGGTAAGCAGGTTGTTGCTGGCATCCCTTATGAAGGGTGTCTGACTATATTCTTTATCTTTCTGTCTTTACCTTGCATCCTGATATAGTTTCTTTGTGCCCCTTACTGAGTTACTTTCCAGAAGTTGGTAGACTGCCTCTGATGCCCTATTCTTTGCTATTGCAACTTCTTAGCTTCCGTAGCCTCTTTGTTAGCCAACAAGTAGTCCTTCCTAGCCTGGTCAGTCTTTTCTATCTCCCATTTCTTCCTGCACTCCTTCTTTCTTTTGATGACTTCCTGGACTTCTGCATTCCACCACCAGCTTTCCTTATGTACCTTATTTCCATACGTGGCTTGGCCACATATCTTTTCTGTAGTCCTAACGCATGCTGTTTTTAGGCACTGCAACTCCTCTTCAACTCCACCTATTTCCTCCTCTTCTTGGGGTGCTAGAGCCCTGAGTAATTCCTTGAACTGCTGTACTTTCTCTCCAGTCAACTTCCAGGTCTTCAGCCTGGTCTCTGCTGACCTTAGAGCCTTCTCTGACCACTGCTTGCAGCTGATTGTGGCAACTAATGGTTTATGCTGTGGGCCGACTGTTTCACTGGGGATGACTTTGCAATCATGGAGTCTACCCCAGTCCTTTTTCCTTACTAGGAGGAAGTCTACCTGAGTTGCATGTTGGCTACTCTTGTATGTGATCTTGTGACTGTCTCTCTTTCTGAACCATGTGTTGGCTACTATCAAGCCATTTGCCAGAGTGAAGTCTAGAATGGCTTCTCCTTCTTTATTCCTGTTACCCCACCCATGTGGACCCAGCCAGTCCTCATATCCTGTTCTGTCTGTCCTGATATGTGCATTCAAGTCACGCATTATCAACACCAATTCATGTTGTCTAGTAGGTCCTGCAACTGCTGTCTGAATGCATTCTTGTCCTCCCTATCACAACCCTCTTGTGGAGCATATGCTGAGATTATGAATACTGCCCTATCATTACACTGGAGTTGGATTGCCATGAGTCTGTCATTAATTCTGATGATATCCCTCACTGCCTTCTGAAGAATCTCTCACACCACAGTTCCTACACCATTTCTAGCCTGTCCCCCCTGAGTAGTAGAGTCTGGATCCCAAGCCAAGTGGCTTTGCTGCACTGGCCTTCCATCTCGTTTCTTGGATGTCCAGCCTTCTCTGTAGCATCATGTCATCCACTTCCAAGCTGCGTCCTGTCAGTGAACCTGCATTAAGTGTAGCAATTCTCAGTTCATGTTTGTCGGGTTGGTTGTTTTTTTTACGTCCAGCTTTTGCTCAACAGAGCTATCCCAGGTAACCCAGGCTGGGCAACTAGATACTGATCAGCCAGTAGCTTATTGGCTCAGGGCTGCTGGGCTTTATGGTGGGCACACACTGGCCAATAAGGGCACATGTACCCCTCCCACCATTAGCAAGGGTCCCTGATATGAGTGACAGTAGGCCGGGTCCTCAACCCACTTATCACCAGTAACTACTCATGCTCAAAGTATGGACCTAGCACCTAGACTCAGAATTCATACTGGTGTTCTCTCCACTCATACATTGCTAGGAATCTTCCTATACACTTAAGTTTGCCTACAGGACCACATATTCCATTTCTGCTTCATGCAGTTGTGACTGCTTTGAGATCCTGCTGTAAGTGCCATGAGATACTAGAGTAATATCAGTCCTTATATTTGTTTTACAGCTCAAAGGAATTCCATGTATTGGTAGTTTGACATGCCAACCATGGTTCATTTCGTGGCAGAGCAATCAATGAACCTATTAAAAATGCTTCCTGAGCACCTTCCTCAGTTTTACTTTCATAGTAATAATAGTAAATGCAAGGATGCTAGATCATAGCCATGTATGTCTTGCCAATAACCACCCTTAGGCTCTACAAACTCTTTTAAGGAGGGCAAAGCCTGTAAGTCCCAGGCTGTATTTTAGGGTGTGCATCTAATTATCCAGATTATGTCTGAAGGTAGACAGAGAGTCATGCTTTGACATGCAAGGGGAGTCTATTCTAGAGCAATGGGAGGCACAGGGTGATGAACCTCTCTCTCCATTTAGTTTGATTTTTTTCTCAGATGTAGACTCAGATCTCTTGTTCTAGTGCTGGGTGTGCTATTTTACACTTCAAGAAAAAGGAGATCTCAGATAATGGGATCCCTGTTGCTATGAAAAGCAAGACACTGGCCTGAGTCTACATGACACTTAGTACAATGAGAGTGACTCCACCCACCCTTTCCTTTTAGTGTGTGACTGAATCAAATGAATGGTAGGCACCAGTGGTTTCAGTTAATAGCTGCTGCTTTTACTAGCATAGTTCTACTCAAAATAGTAAAATGTCCCATGTTGCTGAACTTCTTACACATTCTGCCATATGCAGTATAGTGCTCTGATCCAGTATACGAATGAGTACATCTCATGCATTTGTCAAGCTTCCATTCACCTTCACTCTTCTTCTCATGTACATGCTTACTTTGGCCAGTATCATGTTTTGTTTTTCACTAATTACCATTTTCCTTGTGTTTTAACTCATATACATCATTTGCTGTACTCATAATAGCATTTTGTTTGCCTAATGGTTCAACTTCTCTAGCAGTTTGAATTGTCTTTTCTAAAGTTAAATTCATGTCTATCTGTAAGTTTTGAGACGTCAATATCCATCAATTTAATAACTGTTTTGTCTGTAATTATTTCATCTTTTTTTCTGACCAAACCCAGAATTTTCAAACTGTTCATATAAGTGCCTAACAAAAGCTTCAACAGACTCTACATTAACTTGAATAAGATTATGAAATCATGTCCTTTTATAAATAACAAACAATTCTTTCTGACACAAACTGTTCCTTTAGCTTATTTATTAGTAACTCATATGTCAGAAACTGAAAGGAATATAAAAAATGGCTTCCACTTCTTTGCTTAAAAAAGACTTTCGGCTTTTCCCGGTTAGGGGTCGCCACAGTGGAACTCCGGTCCACTCATGATTGGCAGTAGATTTTTACAGTGCAGAGTTGCCAGCCTGACACCCAACCTTCAAAGAAGGCACACCCATTCATGCTCACACCTACCTCAATGTCTTTAACGTCACTCGACCGTGGGGAGGACATGCAGACTCCACACAGAAGGTGGTCCAGCTGAGAATTGAATGGGAGAACCTCTTGCTGTGAGGCAACAACACTAACCACTGCACCACCGTGGCTACTCTTCCACTTCTTTTTGCTAACAATATAAAATCAAATGTTTATCTGCATTTCTTATTTTATTTTTTCAATCTTTGTTATAATTTGAAAATAGATGAATCTCTGCTAATGTGATAAACAGACAAACAACTTTACAAAGTTGAACAGTTCTGGTGGACTAAACCTGGCCATTTATGGGTAATTTTCAGTTTATTTTGGACTTCAGGACTGATAATCAGTAAAATGCCTTTAAAGATAATTTCTTTTTCAGTGAAAATGTCTTACTCTGAACTCCCTTGCTGTTTGGCATGTTTTTTTTTAATTTGAGTGGTATGTTTCATTCGTTTTAAATGAAAAAAGATCCCAGGCTGACATCATGTCACATTACACACCCTTGCTGCTAAGTTCTGCTGTTCTGTGCAGCTAATATTGGCACAATTCACCGATATTTGAAGTTATGATGCAGCTTTAACTCATTAACGCCTTCTAGCAGACAGGTAATTATGACATTCCTGATTGCTGACAGGCTGGATTGCACTTACCTGCAGCTTTAAGAAAATCTTTACAAATTAAGAGGAAAATCAGCTTTTTTGCACATCTTTTTTCTCACATTTAATATGCTTAAATGCAACACTGTACTGTAAATTCAGCACTGCGATTAAATTAACAGCATGGCAAAGGCACTATGTGTATTGTGCCTTTCAATTACTGTCAGTTTTGCCTTTCAACTACGGTCAGCCTGAAACTACAAGGTAGCCCACACACAGCTTAAAGTGTGATCAGCACCCTGGCATGATCAGTGATATGAGTATTAATGAGTTTATATCTCACAAAATGGCAGCATTGCAAGATGTTAACTTCATAGCAGCTTCTTTTTTCAACAACTCTCCCAGACTCTAAAAGCATTGTGGGTATATACAGTATTAGAGATACAATAGTTTTATACATATTCACATATACACATTTATTTAAAGCTGTACTCACTGTTATCTTCACAGTATCTATAAATAAAACAATAGAGGCGAGGCACCAACTACAGCCAACAGTTTACATCATGCAGACCATATATAATATATATGTATATATATATATATATATATATATATATATATATATATATATATATATATATATTGATGTTTTTGTTTATATGCATTGTTAAAAAATTTGTTAATAAAGAGAATTAAAAAAAAATATATATATGTATATATAGAAAAAAGCCCAAATGTCATTGTCTAAATGTAAGTATTCATCAGGTATTATTAACTGTCTCTGAAGTATGGCTAAAGCTTCATGTTATTGGTAAGGAGTTCATGCCTCCAGACTATTAACATGTTTCCTTATTAGATATGATGAAGTAGCATATGGAGTTGCAGTACTTTATAGGCATTATCTTTCCTACAAAATATTTTCCCTGTAAGTAAAATTATAACTTCAATGGCTGGTGTTTAAAGTTTGTGTATTAACTTACAGACTTTCTTTTACTGAGTGGGTTAGTTCCTCTAGGGATGGTCTATTTTCAGGGTAGACCCAATGACAGTTTTGTGAGAACACCTGGGGACTTCCCCTACTCTTGGTAGTAGGGGGAAGAGTTTGTGTGCTACACATCCAGACTTCCTGTTTCCTATCCAGGCATGGAGGCAGCCAGGAGGAACAGGGAGAAAACATGGCTGATTCAGCTTTTGCTGAAACTGGAGTGAACGTTTCTGAAAATGTAGTTGAAATGGTAGAATTGCTACCAGAAGTTTTCTGATGGTGTGGGTGCAGAAAAAACAGTGACATTGGAGGAAAATGAGATTGTAGCAGAAAAAGACATGGATTCAGAAGGAAACTTTCAGAAGAGATTGTTTAAAGGAGAGAGATTTACCTCTGAAAAATGCATAATTACAACCCTGCAAACAGGGATGGGGGGGGGTTGCAGGATGATTATTTGAAAGAAATGGTAAATCAAAGTGAGCAAGAAAAGGGAGCAGCAATTTCATGGAGTGACATCATGGAAAAAATAGAACAGGAAAAAGGAGAAGAAGTGACTGCGCCAGACAAAGTTAATGAGACAAAATGTTATGCACAAACTGTTGGAGAAGGAACAAAGAAGAAAGAAGAAATTAAAGAAACAAAAAAAAAGTATACAGTATGTGTGAACAGTAAAAATTAAGAAAGTTTGAACAGGTGTGATGAGGTCTGGGACTCTGTCATAGCAACTCTGGGTGTTAAAGCAAATGAAGTAAGAACATTTATTTCAATTAATGAAGAGCCTTTTTGTGACTTGATATTTGAGATTGGGCAGGCCATGGAAATATTTTGGGGTGCATATGAACAAAAGAAAAATATTTATCTATGGTCAGAATATATGGTGCAAGCTTTTTACAGACAAACAATACGAAGAATAATGATCCAATTTAGAACTGAAGTTGAAGCAAAAGAACTGAAAGAACATTTAACTATATGAAAAGAAGTAATGGATACTACAAAAATATATGATGAAAGAGGACTATGGAGTGGGTGATGGGAATGTGGTGTAATACTAAAAATGGAAAATGATAATGTTATGCATGTACCTAGTATTATTAATGTTCATGGTAATAGGGGTTTTGTGAAATACAGGGATCAACCAAAGACTTATTTTTTTGTGGAAAAAATATCATTTAATCAATGAATGTGATAAAAAGATGTTATTTATGTGGTAAAACCAGGGTATAATGCAAACAATGTGATTTAAAGTACAAAAACAGTGGCAATACTGGTCATTCATGGCTTGAATATGAAATGAATATGAAAGAAAATGAAAATGAAGTTATACAGGAGAAAGAGATAGAAAAATGGTTACACAAGAAAATATAGAAAAAAATGTTACTAATAAAGAGGCTTACATGAAGTTGAAGAAAGCAACAAGGAAAAAGAAAAAGAAGAGACAAGTGGGGAAGAAGCTGATTGGTATACAGTAGGAAATAAAAAGAATTTGATAGGGAAAAGACAAAGAAAGGAAAATTCAAAAATATGAATGCTTAGAGAAAATAAGAAAGGAAAGGGATAAAACTTTTATTAAACTAACTGTTCTTAAAAGCTGAAAGTATTAGCTTTAAATGTGGACAGTATGAAAAATCTTAAGAGGAGACTAGATATATTACAATGGTGTGCTGCAGTACATGCACATATTACTGTTTTAGAAGATATCAGATTATTAATGGAGGAAGAAAGGACACAAACCAAAAAACTTTGGAATGGTGTGGTAGTTTGGAACATGTGGAAAGGAACATGCTCTGGCATATGTATATTATGCCAAAAAGGCATTAAAATATTAAATGTTATCATAGTCGAACTAGGTTGAATTACAGTAATAGATTTGAGGTGGAAAAATATGTATATAGAATTATAGATTTATATGCATATGCAACAAAAAAGAGAGATAGATTATGCTTAAAAATATTCTTGAATATGTTTGTGTAAATATGGACATTATAGTGGTGGGTGATTTTAATTGTAATTTAAGAAAAAAATAGGTGCAATTATGATATTAAAATGGTTAAAGAAATTATGAGAAGTAGAAAGTTAAGTGTATGGGAGAATAATATTTGGACCTTCAAAAGGAATTAAATTAGGACATAAATTGATTATTTTTTAAATATCTGATAGTTTAAAAGTTAAAGAAAAAGAAATTAAGTGTGCTGGATTTTTGGACCATGTGGCTATATGGGTTAAAGTACTAGGAAAATGAAGCATATACAAGTATATGGAAAGGAATAAAGATAATTAATGAAAAGGAATTCGAGAAAAAAGAACTTATAGAATTACAGAAAAGTTATATGAATATGAATATGAGAGAGCTTTATGGGAATTGTACTATTTGGTGGCTTAATTTTAAAGAGAAATATAAAAAAGTGGTTTTAAAATGTATAAGGAAGAAAGGAAGAAGAGAAAAAGAGAGCTAGAAGATATTAAGTCAAGAAACATTCAGAGATTAAGTAGAAAATAAAATTCCTTTTTATGAAAAAAAGAGAAATATATACAATGAATCAAATTAAAACTAACAACTTGTTACATAAACAAAAATATTGTTTACAAGGAAAGAAAGAAGAGGTAACACCAAATTTGAGTAAAATTATAAAAGAAGGAAAAAATAATAAGATAATTAAAGAATAAAGAAGGTAAGTAAATAAGACAGCAAGAAGGAACATGCAAAATATTTAAAGAATATATATTGGAATTATTTTTTAAAAGAGAAAAGAACATAGAACAAATTTATAAAGGTGAAAAATGAAATAACAAAGATAATGAGTATTTAAAACAAAAAAGTAACTAAGAAAGAATGGAATGAAATTTTAAAAGATATGAATTCTGCAACAGACTGGATGGAATTGAATATGGTATGTATAAAGAAATGAAAGAGTGGCAAAAATAATTTTTATAAAAGTTAATAATGAATGGTTACAAACTGGAATTAAACAGAAAGAGATATGTATAGGAGTTATAAAACTTATATTTAAAAAAGGAAATAAAGAGGAGATAAAAAACTGGAGACCTATAAAACTGAATAATAGAGATTATAAAATTTTCATGAGATTAATAACAAAAAGGTTACAAAAATGGATAGAATATATGACCAAAATGTATTCAGAAGAAAAGGAAAAGGAAGTCAGGAGCTGGATAATAAGAGAAATAATTGATGATATCATAAATAAAAATGTAGAAGTGAAGGTCATGATAGAGGATATAAAGCCTATGGTAATATTCAACGGAAATCATTATGGGGAATTTTGCAGGTATATAATGTAAGCAAAAATATTACAAGTAATAAAATAATTTTATGAAAGGAACTATGTGAAACTAAATGTAAATGGCTGGGTTGAGGAAGAAATAAAAACAGAATGTGGAATAAAGCAGGGCTGGCCAGATAGTAGTATAATTTTCTCATTAATTCTACATGTAATAATGAAGGAAATTAATAAAATGTCAAGTAGAGGTTGATACAAAATGATGACAGAAGTACAATTGCCAATAATGTATAATTATGGGGATGATATCATAGTAAACTGTTAAAAATAAAGTATGGATGGAAGAAATAAATGAAAAGATTAAGTATAAATTAAAGAATGGGTTAAGTATAAATAAAGATAAAAGTAAATGATTTGGCTTTGAAGGTATGATAAGAGGCATTGAGTTCAATGAAAAATATATAGCTATATCAGGAAAATATTTGGAAGGAATGAATACAGACAAAAACAATGGGATAATGTACTCAAAGAAGTAAAGGCTATGACTATTTTTTGAAAATTGTATAGATTTTCATATAGAAAAAACACACTTGTTGAACACCATGGTAATAGAAAAATTGCTTATGTTGCTAATATCTATATGATTCCTATTAAGTATGAAAAGGAACTAATGATGATTATATTTTCTTTTATATAGGGCTGTAGACTGAATCCAGTCAAGATAGGGATTCTATATATGAAAGAAGAGGAAGGAGGCTTGGGTTTAATAAACTCAATAGTATATGCAGCATCTTTAATTTTATATAAGGTATTAAAAGGAATTATGAAGGAACATAAAACCTTGATTGAAATGATACTATATTATAAATACAAATAATTGTGGGAAGGAATGGAAGTTAAAAAAGAAAAAAAAACAGTGTGAATGAAGAAATGAAAAAGTGCCAATACAAAATTGTGTTATGGCAAATAAAAAAAAATATATGTGAATAAATAGAAATGAATGGTACTTAAATATTATGAAAGCATTTTATTGTGTTGCTCCATGGAAATATTTAGAAATAGATAAGAAAAAACATAATGATGAGTTGTAATAACTATAAAAAAGTGAAGAATGTAATGATTTTTATGGAGATTGTCTATTAGAAAATTGCTGGTTAAGGCAAATATGCCATAAAAGAAAAAACAAAATATGATATGTAATAAATGTGGAGAGTGTGAGACTACTGAACATGTGTTTTTGAAATGTGAAAGAGATAATAATTTGTGGAGAGGAATATGTAAACATAATAGGGTGAAACATTTGTTAAAATATGAGCAAATAAATATAGACATAATATAATTTGATTTATTGTGGTGCATGAAAACAGGAAGAAATGAAGAAGATGTACAGAGTAATATTTTATGTTTCATGGACTATAGGAATGAGAGACCAAATGAAATCAAATACAATGGAAAGTGGATGCTGACAAAAAATTCTGGAGAAAATAATGTTTTGGTTGTGGATAAAAGAGTGAAGTTTATAATGCATGGAGGTTTGTAAATAGATGTAAATAATGTAAGTATGTAAATAATGTGTAATGTAGATATATATATATATCAATAAAAAAACCCTACTCCTTTTGAGGGGACACTGTTGAGCTCCACTGAATGAGATCCAAGATGGAGGAGATAAAGGAAATAGTAACAGTGGTTAACACTTGTCAGATCATGACTATGGACAAACATGTGAATGTAGTATAAATGAAAAAAATTGAGTTAGAATTGCAGAACTTTTGCCTGGTGGATTATCCAATACTGAAATGATGCATCTGCTGGATCTTTAAGATAATGAAGCTAATGTTTATTGGGGTGATATGATGAATCAAGTAGATTTTGCTTTGTCAGCTGCAGGAAGGAGAGTCTTCTTGGTTTATTTCTGATGCTATTAAGACAGAAAATTAATAAGTCTGTACCTAAGCAATGCTCTTTTGTATGAAGAGCTACTGAGAAGGAAATAATGGCTCTTTTTACTTGTGTTCCAGAAGTAAGAGACCCTAATAATTGAGGAGGCGTCTTATAATCTAGAAGAAATGCATTGTGATTTTACTATATGGTGTAACTTTATCAGACATACAAGTTGGGAGAATGCACTTAAACTTTTAGGCGTTCCTTCTTTGCAGAAAAGGGCATTGATTCATTAAGGCAAAGAATTCTGTTTTGATGTAGCACTGGAAAATGAAATGGTTGTGTATGTAAATAATAAAACGTTCACTGAATTAGCAGAAATGAGCCATTGGAAATATTATAGACTGCAAACATTTGGTGTGAATAAAAGACAAATATTCTTTTCAAGTCAGATCAGGAAACTTAACTGTGGGTGTGTTAAGGAACTGCTTGAAAGACTTACATGACTTTTTTTGTATTGATAAGGTCAGAGAATCGGTTGATTTCTCTCAGTTGCTGTTCATGCGTTAGTCTCTTCAAGGTTTGACTACTTCAATACCCTGTACTTTGGGGTGTGTGGCCAAGATGGGCTCTGAGTACCAGCAGATTTCAACAGCTCCACTAAAGAAATATTATTCTGATAGGAATTCTGCCTTCAAACTAAAAAGTGAAAATACCTTTATATATGATTTGAAAGAACTTAACTTCATCTATAATAATATCTAGTTAAAAACAAAAAAAAAAGCAAATTTTCTTGTCATATTATTCCTGGATAATTTCTCCTTATCTGAAAGAATTCATCATGAACTTCACTAAATCCAGCAACCAAGATTCCAGCCTCAAAAGAGAGATTCAGACTCTGATAACAAATATACAGGATCTTACTACAAAAATTGATAAGCTGGATATGAAAATAGATAATTTCAAGGAAAAAAACTACCAAACAAATGGATTTATTTCACCAAGACTTGTTACAACAAAAGTCACAGATAACAGGTACTGAAGAAGCTCTGACCGATATGGATGGGATAATTATTGAAAATGAAAATAATGTGGAATTCTTACTCAAACAAAATACTTCTCTACAAAATAAGTTAGATGATCTAGAAAACAGATCCAGACACAACAAACTAAGAATATTTGGACTACCAGAAGGCACAGAAGAGAACAACATAACTAACTTTATCAATACTCGGTTACCTAAGACTCTTGCTCTTACTGAAGCTATGTTCTTTGGTACTGAGAGGGCACATCGTTCCCTTGCCACAGTGAATACTGCTAAGAAAAAGCAACCTAGATCTATCATTGTCAAATTCCTCTCATCCTCAGACAAGGAATTAGTGTTAAAAACTGCCTGGTCCAAGTCACCAACTAAATTAAATGAAGCTACGATACGTTTTGACAATGATTATTCATCAGCAGTTATAGCAAAAAGAAAAATATTCTTACCTTTGATAAAAGAATTGAAAAAAGCACAGGTGAAAACACACCTTTTGTTCCCTGCGAAGCTGAAGATATTTTCATCGGAAGGTCCCAAAATGTTTGAAGACTTATAATCAGCTCTGAACTATGTAAAAGTCCATAAGATCTTGGAAAAAATAGAAGAGATGGAATGGGCTAATCCCACACTTAAGAGAATGGCTTCTAATCCCACTTGGAAGACTTCGGAGAAACAAAAAAGACTAAGAAACAAGTGACTTAAATATCTATGTTTGAAGTTTGTTATTTTTCTGGAAACACTGTCACTGTATTAATTATATGTTGATTTTTTCACTTACAAGGTAAGCCTGCTTTTTCCTTTTTTCATGCCATTCACACATGACCTTAAGTATACACATAATTTCATAATTTCATTTTTATTTATACTGAGGTAAAAGTGTATACTAATGGTAAATATATAGTTATGGGTATTGTTATAAAGATATCTTGGGTGAAGGGTAAACAAATGGTGCCATTGTGACAGTAAAATAAGTACTTCCCATATATAAACATTCTAGATTCCCTTTATAATCTCTAATTTTTTTTAAACTATTTACAGTCAGATCAATTAAACCTACATAGTAGTAAATAAGAGCTCACCACACATTCAATTATCATTCTCTGTAATTCATACTGAACACTGTATTTTTATATAGTTTATACCCTAAAAATTAATTTAAAACTTGTATATATGTTAAATTCATATGGGGATAATATGATTTGACAATCTCTTAACATTTTTATATGATTCATAAGTGAATTCCTTTACAGTTTTAAATACACTTTTAAATGCACTTTTTCTGTAATGTGAATATAAAATGGATTAATAAGGCTATGTGATTTATTTAAAATACTTTCTGCTACATTTGGAGTTCTGTGGTGCTGTTTATTTGTAAAGGACAGTTTAAACTAGCTGTGCATGTGTGAGCAGGGTATGGGAAGCATGCAGATGTTACTCATATGGTCTTTCCCTATACATTTTAAATACAGTTACATACTTGTTATTTTTGGCATTTTTACACTCAAAATGATGAAAAAAACATCTTCCAGAGACTTTATGAAACTCGAGCTTGATGTCCACGAGCTTATTTCTTCATGAACTACCTTATTTTCACTAAAAATCTTCTCTGCATTCTCGAATGAACGCCACAACATTGTGACACATTTTGATTATGTCAGAGCTAGTCGACCTGCTCAACCAGGAAGTCAGTACATGTAATTTCATTGAAAAAGCATCAGAAACACTGGAAAATGTTGTATTTACTTTAAAATATATTTTAAACTTGCTGACTACACCATTTGGACTCAGTTTGATTCTCAAGAAAGAAATCTTCAATTATCTTATTTTTATTTATGTTTATAGTAAACTGAAGGGGAAGGAAAAAAATGGAAAAGTAAATGTGCATTTTTTTCTTTTAAATGAATGTATCACATGTGATTTATATTGTTGTGCCTTACTTAATAGGATAAGCTAATCTTATTACAAATTACAATTGATTTTCCATTCAGAGGTTGATAGCTAGATAGAAAATAATATGGGTTAAAATAAGCTCACTTAATGCACGATGGCATTTTCTATCACAAGTGCTTAAGGTGTCACCTGACCTTACACTCTAATGATACTCATATTGATTTGTTTTAAATATTACACCAACATATAGCATATGTGTTAAATGGCTAGTAGTAACTTCAGTTGACAGGCTTCTATATCAAAATGCTGCTTTCATAGATTTCAGACCAGTTTTAAGGTACATATAATCATATATGAAGTTATTATTTAATCTGTTTAATTTTTATATACAAAGAAGATATGTTCTGTTGCTGTTATTTAAACGTCAGTTCTGAATGTGAAATGGTTTAAGCAATACTTGATGAGTTACACTGATTATAACTATGCCTTACCTGTGTTAATGAATATGCAATCATATATAGAGTTAATATTTTGTATGTTTAACATTCATATATAGTGAAGGTTATGTTTAGCTGCTACAGTTAGAGGTTTATTCTGAATGACATTTTGTTATAAGTAATATCAGATGAGTTACACTGATTACAGATCTATTCGACTTGTTTTAATGAATATGTAAATATATATAGAGTTATTATTTTACCTATCTCACATTTATATACAGTGGAGACTGTTTTTTGCTGCTGCTGGGTAGGGGTTTGATCCGAGTGACAGATGTCACTGAGACAAGGAGTTTATAACTCCAGGTGAGTAGCTACCCCATTTTTTTATCACATTTACACTACATTCAATTTTCTTAATAAAGTCTTCCTGACATCCATCTTAATTCAAATGCATATAATTATAAGTTGCAAGAATTGTATAACACATACAATGTATCATATGGTAACAGACAAAGACTATTTTGCACAAACAAAACTTCAAAAAGGAGCTCTGGTACACCAAAAATAGCCAGTGGAGTAATGTTTTTAGCGCTTTCAATCACTTTAATACATGACCTTCTTCAGAAATGTTGACACTCTATACAATTTCTTATTTTAAATGTTCCAACAGGAAATGACATTGTTAATTACAAAAATTTCTTATATAAAAAAAACTCTGTACATATATGTACATTTATGATGTTACAAAAAATGTTAAAAAATGTATATTAGAATATATATATTATGTTATATTTCTAGATTTTCTTCTTTTAACAAATATTATCTATACTGCAGAAAACATTTTAAATTTATTGTGTCATTTAACCCAGGTGCTTTGTCAGCACCCAAGTATAACTGCCAATAAGTTTCTTTATACTCTAAGATGTTATTTAAATCTCCAGCAAAAATCTTTTTGTCCACGCTATCTACTACAAAAAATTCAAACTTTTTAAATTCATTACATAATTCCGAATGTCTGAATAATGCATTTGTCTTATCTCCTTTCTTAATAGCTAAGTTGTGTTCATAAATTTGCCTCTTTAGGCTTCTTTTTGTTTTACCTATGTAATAATTCTTACATGACACACAACATGCTACGTAAACCACAAGTTCACTATTGCAATTGTAATAATTCTTTGCCCAAAATACTTCCTTAGAATGTCCTATCATAATGAAAGATGTGTTACTTATATATCTACACTGTCTACAATTATTACAACTGTAAGTTCCTTTTTTGTTTGAACATAAGCAATAGTGACCTGTTGCTTTTTCCTTGTTGGTCTCTAAAATATTTTTAATATTAGATGTCTTTTTAAAGGTAAACTTCGGAAAAGACCCAAGAATTTTAGTTAGGTCCTTGTTTCCCAAAATAATCCTCCAGTTGTTAGCCAAAACTGTTTTAATTTTCCACATCTCATCCACTATGGGAATCGGGAAAGAAATCATATATTCTTTCCTTTCTAATTTAGTTGTTGTTTGTACATGTGTTCCAATTGAACTTATCATGTCTTCAGATACCAAAATAGGCTTTGCCACAGTATGTCTTAATAATTTTACTTCTTCTTCTATCTTTTTCAACCATTCTTTATCATATCCTCTTTTTTGAAAAAACATAGTCAAAATATGTCCCTCTCTATGATAGCAATTTTCTTCTGATGTTAGTCTACTCAACCTAATATACTGTCCTTTGATAACACCCCTCTTCATATGGGTTGGGTGTAGACTATCATGATGTAAATATTGGTTGGCAAACTGGGGCTTTCTATAGATTTTACTAGTGAAAGAACTGTTTTCATTATCTATTTTTAAACTGCTATCTAGGAAGTTTGTAGTGTTACCATAACCTCCTATCTTAAAAAATAGAAATGAAGTAGATGTATTCAAGTCTTCCACGAATTTTTCAAATTCTGTTTTTTCTCATGACCAAAGAAAAAACAAATCA
Organism: Protopterus annectens; assembly: GCF_019279795.1. Lineage (NCBI taxonomy): Eukaryota > Metazoa > Chordata > Ceratodontiformes > Protopteridae > Protopterus > Protopterus annectens. The sequence continues at coordinate 398,858,098 of NC_056735.1, forward strand.
TCAATAAATCTATAATAGATTTTTACCTTTTTGAAACATGGATGGGTTTCTAAAAATTTTTGCTCCCAGTTAGCCATAACCAGGTTAGCGAAAGCCGGAGCTACTCTAGCTCCCATCGCCACACCAGAAACTTGCTGGTAAACACTGTTATTGAAAGTAAAAAAAATATTTTCCAAAATCAACTCCATTAAACTACATAGTGTATTGATTTTGGTCCCTGAAAAATCTGTATTTTTGTTCATGTATTCTCTCATATATTCTATACCTTTCTCCTGTTCAATAGAAGTATATAGACTTCTAACATCTAAAGTTCCAAATGACAATTCTTTGTCATTGATCTTATACTCTCTTAGAATTTCCAATAGATGCCAGGAATCTCTTAAATAATATTTAGAATTTTGAACAATAGGGTTTAAAATATTATCAAGCCATATTGAGATGTTCTCAGTTTTTGATTTTTTTGGCCGAAATAATTGGTCTAAAGGGAATAGTGTTATTACCTTCCTGGATCTTCGGAATGCCAAAGAACTGTGGCATTTTAGGTTCTTCAACTTGCATAAAATCATAACTAGTGTTATCTATTTCCCCTTGACTAAACATATCAAATAATGTACTGTTAATTTTATTGTATTTTAACCTTATTTGTTCATAATTTGTTCTTTTGTATATGTTTTCGTCTTTCAAAGTGATATCAATTTTGTTTTCATAATCCACTGTGTTCATGATGACTATTTTCCCTCCTTTGTCCGCCTTCATCACTCTAATCTTAGTGTCAGTGCTTAGAGACTTTAAAGCATCTAACTCACCTTGAGAAAGGTTTGAGTTCGAATTTGTAAATCTGATTTTTCTAAACTCTGTTTCACACATATTTTGAAAGACCTGCAAGGTGTTTAACAAAGGTGGATTATATGTACTGGGCCTTCTCAAAATGTTTTTGTTATTCTCTGTTCTATTTAGTGAAATATCATGCATGATATAATTCAGATTCAATTTTCTCAAATACAGTCTGAAGTCTATCAATAACTTCCCAATGTTGAACCTATTGGACGGAATGAAAGAAAAACCCTTTCTTAAAACTTTCTCAGCATCTTTAGACAATGTTATATTTGATACATTCAAAATGTCCATGTCATAACAGTCAACTTCCATTAAATTCACCACCTCCCTTTGTTCTTGCCCCTTGATTTGAACTTTTTTTGTGTGACATTGTGCCATTTGGTAGTCTGTTTGCTCTGACTCACTCCCCTTATAAGAGGAGCTCCCTTAGCCGACGCTGAGGCACTTGCCACTTCTGCATATGATGTGTTGTTCCCATTAGCACTGTTAGTAACATTATTTGAATTGTTACTGCTGTCTTTTTCCAATGATTCATTTATTGAATTGGAAGTGGCAGTCACTGTTTGAGGCTGGATGAAATTCGCCTCACTATTGTTTCCATAAGAAGAATTATTGTCCAACATAGTATGTGAAGAATTATCTTCACAAATGTCCTGAGTAATATATGCTCTGTTGTTATTATAAGCAGAAATGTCTCACTTAAGTTTGGATTGTTTCCTGGATATAATGGTGGCTTTGTGTCGGTCTGCCTTAGCCTCTACCCCATTATACAATGTCAGGAAATTTTTAAAGGAACTAGAACTTTTTATTTTTTCATCCAAACTTTTAACAATGTTTTTTAATTTTAACAACTCAGTCTTATAATGCTCTATTAATAATGTCATCATCTTAATACCTGAGTCGTTATAAAGTTTGATTAAGTCTTGACTTAATTTATCGCCAGAAACCACACAATTTGGAAATTTGGCAGTTCTTAAACCTTGTGGTACAACCTGGCGTTTTACGCATTCTTCCAAATACTGTATCTCTAGACCAAGGGAAACAAGCTTGAAAACTATCCTTTCCATTTTGTAAATGTTTTTTCGACAGTTATTGTAGTCAAGAATGGAATTACTTACATTCGTCGAAACAAACAGACAAAGACTATAATTTACATAACAAATATTTTGGAGAGGATTATATAAAACATAATCAAGATAGCACACAAATCACAATAATTTCTTACTCATTTATAGAGATATTATGACTTCACTAAAAGGTTTATCAATCAACATAAATGGTCTGAATAACCCTATTAAAAGAGGAAGTTTACTTAAATACTTAAATATATACAAATCAAACATAATATTTGTACAAGAAACACATCTTTTAAAAGAAAATATCAACTTTTTAAATATTAATAAATATATAGTCATTGCCAGTTCTGAACATTCTAAAATGAAAAGAGGATTTCTCTGGAATAAAGCTCTCCATTTACCTAGAATTATTAAGTCTTATCAAGATGATAAAGGGATGTTGTGCTTGGTGACAATTAAAATAAATACAAAAATTTTCACTTTAGTAAACAATTATTGGTTACCGGGTATTGGAACCGGCATTATTAAAGAACAACTGAACCAAAATGTAGCTCAGTCTGAGGGTAATATTATTATGGCAGGGGATTTTAACTGTGTTTTAAATGAAAAGGACTCTACCACTTCAGGAAAAAGGAAAATATCCTCACAAGCTAAACAACTAATACAACTCATGGATACATATCATCTAAAAGATATTCATGACTACACAGACCTGAGCTCACCTCAATTTACATTCTATTCTAATAGATTCAAATCATACTCTAGAATAGATAGGGTAATCATATCCACACAAATAATAAATGATTAAAAAACACCAAGATTGTGTCTTGCCCTATTTCAGATCATAATACAATTATATTTGAGCTTTATTTAAATTACACCCCGATGACTCATATAAGAAGAATACTTGCATATATAACTCAATTAAAAGAATTTCAAACATTTTTTGAAGAAGAAACACAAAAGTTTATAAAATTTAATCAAACATCCAACTCTCATGACATTTATGTATGGGATGCATTAAAAGGTTACTTATATGGACAAATAAATAAATAAATGGTATTATAACAAAAGGAAGTCCTGGGACGAAGACTTAAAAAAATACAAGACAAATTAGATAGATTACATCTTAAAATTAATGACAAGTCCACATCTAAGAATATTAGAGATGAAATAAATAAAACTAAGGCAGAATATAGTGCAATCTTACATCATAAGACTATGATTTCCTTAGAGAAATTTAAATTCCTAGCCTATTCAATAAACCCAAAACATTTAACTAATCTTGCAAATAAAACAAAAAGAATCAACAAACATAATCATATTAAAGAAATATATTCATCTAGAAAAAAGAAAAAGGTTTATAATATACATGACATAATTGATGAATTTAGACATCATTGTCACACGATAAATCAAACATCTCAGATCATTCAACCATTAGATAAGATAAAACAATACATTAAAAAAACCTGTATGTCACACTCAACAAACAACAGTCAGAAATCATAGACAAACAGATATCTTTACCGGACATACAAACTCAAATTAACAAACTTAAACAGAACAAAGCACCAGGCAATGATGGCATCATACCGGAATTGTACAAAATCATGCCTAAAACAGCTATTTCTTTACTACATAATGTATTCCATAAAGCCCAGAATGACATTATTTTGCCCCCATCCTGGAAATATACTTTTATTTCGCCCATTCCTAAATCTAGTAAGGACCCTAAATTATGTACGTCATATAGGCCCATAACTCTTTTAAATATTGATTACAAAATGTTTATGGACATTTGTGCTGATAGACTAAAAAAATTCTTACCCCAGTTAATTAATGATGACCAAACAGGTTTTGTAACTAATAGAAGTACATATGATAACATCAAACGGTCTCTTATTTTAATTGATTATTCACACAGAAAGAAAAAAACTTGTCTCTGGTTAGTCTTGACATTAACTCAGCATTCAATTCAATACATTGGGATTATCTATTCACCTTATTACAATGTTTAAACTTTTCAGATAATTTTATTAATTTACTATTACATCTTTATAAAGGCACTCTGGCTTATATCAAAATTGGATCATACACATCAACTCAAATACCCATCACTAAAGGAACAAAACAAGGCCGTCCCTTATCTCCCTTATTGTTTACTCTCATAATGGAACCATGGGTTAACGATATACAATATACGAGGAAATAAAAACATAGAAGGTTTGGAAATTAGTGACAAAATAACTTCTGAAATTCAGTTATTTGCTGAAGATGTGCTCATCACTACTAAAGGAGATAATTCTTCCATAACAGCCTTATTTGAAGCTGTTAACACATTTCAATTTATATCTGGACTGACATTCAGTGATAATAAAACTAAGATCCTACCTATCTATTTAAACAATAATAAGAGAAACATTAACAAAGACACTAACAAACACATCACAGATCAAATTACATATTTAGGCATCATTCTTGCTAAAGATATTAAATTAATCACAAAAAGAAATTATAATAGATGTTATGTAAATATTCAAACTTTATTAACAAAATGGAATACAATTATATTTACAACCGAGGAAAGGTTAACTATCATTAAAATGATAATCCTTCCTAAAATTCTCTATATTAGACAATCTATTTTAATACTTCCCCGTAAAGTTTTCATTAATAAGATCAATTCTCTGTTATTAAAGTTTTTTTGGTTTCCCAGGAAACCTAGAATAGCATTTAAACATCACCTTCATAGTTGGAACAAAGGGGGCATAGCCTTTCCTGATTTGAACCTTTATTCTAATGCAGCTATTATTAGGTCCATAGGACAACTTTAAGATACACCATATCAGGCCAAATGGAAAATATTCTGGGAATCCTCAGCTATGCTATTAATATTGAAACCACAGCCATACAAATTAGAATTAATAAATAACCCAGTATTATGGATACTCAAAGATTACTTCATGTTACACAGCATACCCAAACATTCATTTAGCTACTTACACAACATACTAATAAATTTTAGAAACTTTATATTTAAACACATTAAGTACAAGGAACTTTTTTTTACAATTTTCCTGATAGTCTTTACTCAAGAATCCTTACAATCCTCAGATATAGATAAAATTACCTTGCTTAAACAAAAAGTTCTTTTGTATTGGTTTCAACTTATTACAGATGATAGGGTGAAGGATGTAGATCAGAAAATAAGTGAATATCCGTTAGACAACTCCCTATGGCTTAACATACAATCCCTCAGACTATTCTTACAAAATACGATGAACCCGATCACTTCTGCTAATAAACAGGTCACTAGTATACTGCTATATTTCTTTAATTCAGTTATTCAGCATAAACAAACTTATTCAGACAACATGGCATTTATATACAGACTTATCAGAGAAGAAACATATTGTAGTCCTGCTAATTTCTGGAACCATTTTTATACAGTTAATAACACACTTCCAAGGGATCTAGATAAAACAAATATATTAGAATCTGCAGGGAAAACAACACTTTCACTTAAATGGAAAATATATTCCTGGATATTTTTATATAGATCCTTTACACTCCTCAACTAATGAACAAAATTAATGGTAAACTAAATATTTGCAACAGATGTAAGTCTAACACAAACATTGACTGGAACCATTGGTTTTATGACTGCCCTCCTTTAAGTGTATTTTGGGAAAACACTAAAGAACTCCTACAAGCAATATTCACAGATAATTTTATTTTGTCCAAATCATTAGTACTCTTCAATACACCCATACCTGGTTGTGTAAAAACGTTAAACATTCCTTACTTTGGGCAATACTGGCAGTAGCCAGGAGAACTATAACAAGAAACTGGATATCTGAATTCCCTCCTTCCTATAATGATTTTAAGAAAATTCTAATGGAAGTTTGTCAATTGCAGATTGTAACTATGACATCTAAAACATCTAGAAAAACTTATAACTATCATATATGGGTTAATCTACAGAATTTATTGAAAAGAGATTGACAGTCTATATCCCAGGCTTTGCTTGTCTCAGGACTTTATTTTCTGTGCTCAGAGCTATACAGACCTTGCATTGGTAGAGGGAAGTCCTACTGCCTACCAGTGGGACTGGTGAGCATTGTACTGCCTATCTAATGCTAGAGGAGTGGTTTCCAGCTCTGAAATTGTAATTTTATTAGCCTTTTGGGCTTAAAAATGCGTGTGTTTGCACATTTTTCACATCGTGCAGCACTGCAAGTCTACAGTTAAAATATTCCAGGTGCCAGAAAGTCTGCTCTTCAAATTTTCCCTTAAAACTAGCTGGTTTCTCAGTAGTAGCACTAAAATCTGAACCCCTGTGACTAGCACTTGCTCTAGAACCTGCTGGAAAGCACTAGGAAGCCTGAAACAGATACAAGCACTCAGCTCTCCTTGTCAATAAGGAGAAATTAATCATAGGCACTAAACAGCCTATAATTGCAAAGTACCTTGCAAAGGTAAGGGAAAACAGCTCTTACACTTTACAAAAAAGCACCTAAACAGGCATGTCCAAGGGTCAGCTTCCGGTGATTTCTCCTGTCCACCTGGTGAATCTGGGCATACTGGGGCAATGTGGCAGCTGCCTCATGTACACAGACAATCCTCTCCTCCTACCACCCAACACTACAACCTGCGAGAGATGCACTTACATAGCTAAACTGGAAGCAAAGCTCTCTCCGGCCAAGATTGTGCTAGACAGTCAAGAGGAGAAGGTTAACCCCTGCATCACACCTCAAGCAACTCATAGCCCTTCAAAACCCACACCATCAACACCCACACATAGCAACAGTAAACCCACATATGCGGAGGCCCTTAACATTAACCTGCCCAAGCAACAAGGACCCAATGAGTGGCGCACAGCTACAGTTATCCCGCTCCACAAGGGAGGATCCACCTTGGATCCAGGGAACTACCATCCCATAAGTCTGACAAGCCTGATTTGCATGGGCATGGAATGCATTATCATGGAACTTATAAACAAAGACATTGGCAACCTTCAAACACTGGGCCCCACCCAGTTTGGGTTTGTGAAGGGCCGATCTTGTCTCCTGAATCTGATTGACTTCTTCAAATCAGTCTCCAGAGCTGTGGATGAGGGTAAGGCAGTCCACACAGCCTATCTGGACCTCGCCAAGGCCTCTGACACCATCCCCCACTCTGGAATCATAGATAAACTTACTAAGCTGGGCATAAATCCCTACGTCACTCGATGGGTTGCTAAGTGGCTTACTGACAGAACCTAGACTGTAAAAGTATCCGACTCCAAATCCAGCCCCAGACAAGTGACAAGTGGAGTACCTCAGGGTTCAATCCTGGGACCACTCTTGTTTGGCATCTACTTCTCTGAAGTACAGGCCAACACTAAGGGACTCTGGCTAACAACATTTGCAGATGACTGCAAACTGGGAGCCATTATTGAATCCCCAAATTATGTGGATATTCTACAAAAGGGCCTTACAGAAACAGATGCCTGGTTCCAGAGCCATGGGCTCAAGCTTAATGCCAAGAAATGTATAGTTATCCCCTTTGGAAAAAAAATGTACCCATGAATTACCACATAGGTGGCAGGTTACTAAACATCGAAAGTGTGATGAGAGACTTAGGGACACAGGTGGACAGTGGTCTCACTTTCGATAACCACATTGCCACAACAGTCAGGGAATCCTTCTCTGTGGCACACCTCATCACTAAGGATACCTTTAGGAAAGTCAGCCATGTGGCGATTACACTAGTTGTGCTTATGTTAAAAACACACACACACACACACACACACACACACACACACACACACACACACACACACACACACACACACACACACACACACACACACACACACACACACAAAAGGCACCTTCTTTCTCTGAAAAGAATATTGGGAAACTTCGTCGGGTATATTTGTGGATCCTGTTATATGCTGGACAGATTTCTCATTGTTTAGTTCCTGCATTAGGGGACCGCTTAGTGGCAGATGCGTGAGGCAAACAAATGCCCTTTATAATAAGAACCATCCAAATGCTATCTTTAGATTTGGTGAGATTGATAGATCTATGGTGGAAGGAATATGGCAAAGGAATTTGCATGATAACATTGGCATAAAGGCAGAATTATGAAATATTAATATGAGAGCACTTTTCACTTCTAATTTGAATGAATTGTTTTAACTCCTTATTCATTTCCATTTTTTGTCTTGCAATATATAAAATTATCCACTAGAGGGAGATATTCCCCCTCAATAGATTTTTCAGTAACACACTTGACTTTGTTTTTGTAGGTGCTTGAATTCATTTCAGTGCTTTAAGTGTAATTTATAGCAATTTTATTGCATTTATTCTATTACTGTTATATATATATATATATATATATATATATATATATATATATATATATACATACACACACACACACACACGCACGCACACACGCGCACACACACACACACAAGCACACATATTTTTTTATTCAGATTTGCTGCATTTCAATATATTTATACTATTTGTCCATTATTGCTTGATTCTATGATATATAAGTATGCAGTGATGATTTATTATATTTTGCATTTTTGCTTACATTAAATTTATATATTTTTTCATATACAGTCTGAAGACGTACAGCATTATTTTTTATGCTTTCATCACATGACTAGTCATAATTATTTAAGCTGTGGTATGTCACTGTGCATTTTAGCCAGTGAAGCCTAGTAAGGATGAAAACATTCCTTTTTTGCATGCCAGCCCAATGACATAGAGGCAGGTTGCTTATCTATGCTGCCAGCAATCTGAGTTGGGGAGCAGTCTTCAGCTGTCAGTAGGGGTTGCTGTATGTAGCAACATGCAGCCAGCTCTCTTATATTAGGGTAAGATTAGGGAAAAATGCCTGGGTGAACTCTGGTGGAGACCAGAAGCCTCACAGGACACCTTTGTTTTAACCCAGGGATAATGAGAACATAATTCCAAAAACACCAAAGTGGCATAGATCAAACAAACCAAAAAACTAGAAACATGTTCTACTCAGCAAACTTAGGGAGTCCCCACAACCTGTTCTTAAAATGAGCGCTTTCTTAATTGAAACTGTCAGCATAAAGTGCTTTTTACTAGTACAAACAATTTAAATGTGATTGTAGAAAATTACAATTTTATGTTTTGCATTCACTACTTTGATTTGTATTGACATGTCACTTTAAAAGCTAGGGAAAAGGGGATTGGATGTTTTTATCATGTGATCTGTTGGGCACCATTTTTAAACCTGATATGTGTTACATTGCATTTATCTGATGAAGTTCTTGGTGTATGAATAAAGTACAAAAGCGCTCATTTTAAGAACAGGTTATGGTGACTGCCTAGGTTTGCTGAGTAGAACATGTTTCTAATATCATAATTCCAGTGCATTCTTCACTTCCACAGCTCACGTAATTGACAGGCTGCCTCAAGTATGATGGCTCCCAGGCTCCACACTTGTTACCCCCCATTTGAGCTCCCTATCTCCAGGCCTTGCAATTGAATTTGACTTTCCAAGGAGTTTGGGACACTCACTTGGTGAGGGGTAATGCCTGGGATACCCAGAAGGAGCATTTGAGAGATTCAGGGGTGGTCAAGTTTTGAAGTTGGGGAGAACAGCTTGAGGTCATAGGGGATCAGAAAAAAAAAGAAAACATTTATTTTTGTTACCTGGGAGTTTCTAAATAAAGAAACAAATTGCAGCCACTCTTCTGTGCTGGATTGTTTTATATTTGAGCATTTCTCTCTTACATGGAGAGGCTGTTTGATGAAGATTTATGCACTATTTGTTTTTTAACAGGTTTACTACTCAGTCTGGAGTGCTGACTGTAAAATGTATGCTCCAAGTTAGGATAAAGATATTATTCTCAGCAAGCTGAAGATAAACTTTCATAACTTGGGGACAGTCTCTTTATTGGGACTGACTTTAATTTGGCAGTGGAACTTGAAGATAAGATAAGCAAGACAGCTGCATATCAAGATGTGAAGCCCAGTCTCAGGCAGGTTTTACTCTTTTATTTGTGGCAATACCTGATGAGATTAGCATTCACTTTCTAAGCCATTTAAACAAGAGTTGATGTTAATACTAACAAGGTAATTTAACAGCTCGCTTTATACTGTGGCATGGCCATTGTTATTTTTGGTGCCAGTAAAAATGCTGACTGTTGCTGGGTATGACCTTTTTAAAAATGTTGCCAATTCAATTTCAAGTCATAGTGCATTATTCTGTAAAATGCATTTGACAAAGGAAAACACCCTGTTACCCTCCCTTGTCAATTTCTTAGTCTTTTTATCATGCACTAAAGAGGAAGATATAGTTTCTGGGACCTGTGTGTGTTGTTAAATTAGGGGGACATAGAAATGAAATTGAAACTATCTAATGAGGACTGTATGTTAGTAATGACACCGTAAGAGCTCAGCTACTTACTGGAACAACTCTTGGGTATTTAAAGGGGTATGTTAAGCCAGGCTGTAAATAGGCAGAATATTAAATAATGTCATTAAAACAGTTGGGGCATAAGATGGGTAAGATTATATGGTCCTTTTATTGGCAGGTAAAACAAATTAAATATCTGGTGGTGGTATTAAGTGCTGATCTGGCTAAGATACCAGCACAGAATATATAACCTTTCCTGTGGGAATAGGAGGCTGAGTGTAAGGATCAGGAAAAGCTTTTTTCCAGTGCACGAGAGATTTGCAGCAGTGGAAATTATGTTGGCACCTAAAATTATGTAGTTAATATGACCCATTCCAGTGACACACTTTTTAAGGTGGTTGGCAAAATGTCAGAAAGTGACTTGCCTGTTTGTGTGGGAAAACAAGTCGTGACAGTTGAATGTGGGCATAATATATAAACTACTAGAGGCTGGAGGTTTAGGGCAATTTGATGTGCATAAGTATGAAGAAGCAACAGTACTGAATTTGATTGTACATGAATGGACTAAGTGGGAACTGAGTCAGATATTGCAGTTGAAATCCAAGGTCAATAGGAAAGGTAACAATCCATATTTGTGGAATTCAGGTGTTCCTACAGAGGTCTGTTATGTTAGTAAAAGAGGACAATGGTAGAATGGTGCTTGGATACTATTGGAACCATTGTGGTATATAACAGTGAAATGGCCATTATTCTGAAATGCCTGGACAGTTCATTCACAGTGAAAGTAACAGGTATTTGGGATTAGAGGACTAGACAAAGCTGACTAAGGAATGGGGTAAAAGGAGTTTTGGTTTATCCAGCTGCAGAGACGGCAGTATATGAGGTGAGGTATGCCATATTAGCGCCATGTAAGGTGGGTAGTGGAGCAGAGAATGATACAAGGATGACTGGGTAAGTGTGAGCTACCCAAAGGGGAACCTTCTCTACTGGAAGGTTATAATTTGCTCCAAGGCATTATTTCTTTAAGACTTCAGAGTACCATAAGAGTTGTGAAGTAGGAATTGTAGTGTAGTTCAGATAATTTTTTTTTGCTAGTCTGCAGAATTTGTCAAATGACTCTCCTACCTGTGCACCTGTGGCTCATTTATGGCTTCCGTGAGTGGGTACCATGCATCTTTGGATGGGATGAGAGTCCTTCAGGTCACTCATTCACCATCTAGACAGCCTTGTCAACCAAGTTGCTCCCACTGGATGTGAGAGTCAGGTTGTAGGGAGCGGTCCAATATGCTGATCTCTCAGGCTTTCCTAACTTCCATCTCCAAGGATAGCCTGCTGCTCTTCAGATGTTGTCATGCTGTGTTACCACAAATGCCTCTCTGCTGAAGCAACACACTGCCAGTGGTGCATGGGTCTTCTAGGCTTCTTCTGCAGGTGATCACCACCCAGCGGCTGGTAGGAGTTACCAATGCAGCAAGCTTAACTATCCTCCCATTTCCTAGGATGGGTGAGCCAGCATCGGCTGCTCACTCCCCTCCTCCCTTCCCAGACCCTCTAGGACCTATTCTTCTAAGTGAATACAGGTTAACTGGGCCATAATCAAGAACTGTTTTAGTCTTCTTGATGTAAGGTTTACTTTATTCAAGGTATGGTATCTGTCTCCAAGGTAATGGAATTTGATTAAAGGACAACAGGATTCTGTTTTTAAGTGCTCAACTTTTCTGCCATTTATCTCCTTATTTGCTGTCCCTGCTATGAATAAACAACAACACAGCATTTAAAATATTTAAATTGACTGTTTCTCTCCACTAGAACAGTACTTTACTGTACTGTGGTGGTTTCACTTTCAAGAAACTTTTATCCCGTCCTAAAAAAGCCTCCAATTCATTGATGTCATCAAGACCACTGAATACAGGTAGTTTTCTGGCCAATTCCCTCTGCAAACTGGCATCACCATGATTGTCCTAAAAACCCATGCATGCTGTAATGTCACAGCTCCCTGATGCTTCCACTACCTATACAAAAAGTAAAGGCTAGAACAAGGAAACAGTACAAGTCAAGTCTCCTGTTGTGAGCTGTCAATCACAGTAGATAACAGCTCAAATTACCCTTAGTACTTTAACAGCTAGGGAAGTTAGGTGTGAAGGGGAATGGGAGATTAGTCAAAGTAGTACAAATCAAGCTTCACAAAAAAAAACTGCAGTTTAACCATTCTAAAAAGAAGCAGCAGTAAAAAACACTTTGAAATTCTGTTCTGTGACATTTGCACTGTTTGTGTTTTAAGTAGTCATTGAATGGCATGAAATGTTACTTAAAACTGACTGAAAGACAGCAGTGTATGCATGTAAAATCAATGCAGTGACAAAAGCTTTATGAAGAAAGAGACCAGCGTGATGTAACTTTTTACAGATGCGTACTGCATTGTGGGATACCTAGAGGCAGACTAAACAATCAAAATTACTTCAAGATGCTAGACCCCATGTGTTCAGACTCAGAAATTACATATACAGATATTTAAAAACATGTAAATAGTCCCAGAGTGGTGTTAAAATGTAGGAAACACCAAACCATAATGAAATAAACATTTTTTTGAGTCTGTGTGTGCGGTTCTCCTTTAACTCAGTCCATTCTGTCAGATTTTGATTTTGACTTCCAGACACAGGATATTATTTTCATATGGTATACTGATGCTCCAGACTAACACTCTGATGGGACTCATTCAGAGGTTGGTTGAAAAGAGTTGGGGAAACATATCCCCCAATTCAGTTGTCCTGGTGATGACATAGCCAGAAAACTAAGAGAGTTGATTATTTTTAATATAGATAAGGACCTGATGGTGTTAGCTTCTCTCTCAGTGTTGCAGATAATGTTTTTTTAATGTTTATTTATTACACTTTAACTTGCAACAAGCTCTTATACACTAATAATAACATTTTCAAGAAAACGTTTTATTGTCGTCTTCATGTGTTGATAACTTCAGTAATAGTCTTTACATTATACCTTCCTGTTTTTCAATGCTACCATCTCTCCCACAACATACATCTTCTTGACTACTGTTTTGTATGCATTGATCCTAAATATGCCATTTATTTTATGCATTTTACTTCCTCTCTTTTAATGATCACTTCATTTCTGTGTTTTATTTTGCAGCACTCAATAAATCTATAAAGCTGGTTTAATCTTTGATTTCCATTCTCCTATCATTCTTTTTTTGGTTACCAACAGCATTGCACTTAATAAGGCCTTACTATGTCTTGACACTGCTAACCCTAAAATCCAACTCAAAAACATCATCTCTGTATTTACTACAATTTGTTCCTCCACCATTTGTATCAAATCATTCTTTAAAGTATCTTTAAAAACAATTAAATTTGTACATTCCCAGTGTAAGTATTCTTAATTTACCCGCTCTTCCCCTTCACATCTGAACTACCTACTCCCCACTTGGGAGAAGACCTTTTGAAGATAACTCAGAGTATACCTTTCCACTTGTAACTTTATTAACTCTTTTCCACTTCATTCCTTATCCCTTAGTTCATGTTATATATGATAACTTCAACTGTATTGCCTTAAAAGAACCCTTTAAATCTGGTGGTCCAAATCACTCTTACCCCATTGACAGAATCATTTAAGATTTGCCATCTTCCTGTCCCAAATAAGCTCATTCATTTCCTTATTAGTTGACATCCATCTGGTTGATAAAAATTTGCTTGGTCTACATATATAATCAAAGGAATTATAAATATTTGCACTGTCTGTATCTCACTATCCATATCCATGATCATAACCTTCCACTCTCGTATTTGTCTAATTAACTTCTGCTAGTTTCCTCCCACATGTCTTTAGCTTCCATGACCTGCTCTTTTTAAAACAATATCATGTCCCTAGAAATATGGATACTGTAGAACTAGCACAACATTTACTGCTCTATCCTTCATTTTCTCTTCATTTATTTATGCATCCTGAAAATGTCGAAAATCTTCCAAAATATTCCACAGCACTCAAATATCCTGCTCTAGGTCTGTCATATATAATATTATATTTTATAATATTTTATTATATTATATTATTTTATATTATATCACATTTCCCTCACTGACACAAATCTACCATTTTGTTAATTTTTATCTTTTTTTATTACTATTGGAGCCTTTCTCTCTACCAATTGAATTACTCATTTCTTCTGTTGTCTCTAATGTTCTGATGAGCATTCACCCTGAAATTCTCATCAAGTTCAAATATTCATTCCTCTCCAAGTGCATCTGCTGTAACATTGCTATTTGTACTGCACTTAGTAATATAGGTTATTACCCATCACCTTTTAGCTGTCCTAGTAAGGCCATTAACATTCCATGTTAATAGTGAAAGTGCAGCCATTCTGACAAATAAACATTACTATCAATAATAATGCCTGACAATTCTTTTGCATGGAATATTCCATGTGGCAGTTTGTATAAAAACAATTGCAGTTAGCAGGTGCATCTTCTATATATTAAAAACTTATTTATTTTTATTTATTTATTTTACATTTTTTGACTAGGATAGTCTGACTGGATGTATGTCCATTTTCAGTGGAGGTCTGGGGAGAAAAGCTCCAAGATAATAATGCACATTGAATATTTAGTAAATACTAGTTTCAAGCAGATTACAGTCATAAGCAATACCAGCATTTAGCACATATAGTACTAACTTATTATAAAACACTTTACAAAATGTAACATTATTTTCAAAGTTATATATACATACCATTACATTCAGGTTGAGCAGCAGTTATACAATTGACCCTTCCTAAAATGGTGTGGTAGAAAAAAGTTAGAAGTAGTTGAAGGTAAGGCACCTAAGTAATAGAGAGGTCACTAGTCGGGGTTAGTGCAAGGACATAACCAATAAATTTTGAAGTATTTCTTGAGTTTGTTTTTGAATCGAGTTAGTGAGGGCTCTAGGGTCAAGCCAGCTGGGACCCGAGTTAGTGAGTGTTTTACGATCAAGTCAGCTGGGACCAACTTATCTTACCTTTTAGAACTAATGTTAGCATTTTCAAATATTGTGACTCATAACACAACCCTTCCATTTCTAATGAAATGGCAAATTACATCCTTTCTACCTACAAGCTAAGGTTCTAGTTTAATGGCAGCTCACCCAGACTTTACCTACTAAAAAATATAAGGTTATCCATGCTACAATGCATGGCTTTGCCAGTGGTTATTCCAAAGCTAATGTATTTCTGTTATTATCTAAGCTCTCTTTCCCTCTGCAGCATAGAAGATCCCTTTCATATATTTAGCAAACTATTACTTTTTTATTAGCTGTAAGAAAAAGTCCTGATTATCCTTCATCTAATAAACTAATGTCACGTTTATTCATCTATTTCTCATACTGCAAACATTGGGTCAGTGTTTGATTTAGATACTAATAATTTCCCTAATCTTTTAATAGTTTGAATTTCCCTTCTAAGTAAGCTCCATGATGCTACTCTTTTGAACTGAAATTATTATCTCTCTCTAGGATTCACTGAACATTTCACTTAGATCACAAAAACAGGATTCATAAAGGTTGCCACCAGCATTAAGCATTTTTTTCCCACTGGTGGTAGGCTTTTCCATTATTTAGAGAGCTCTACAACAGTGCTTTACTAGAAAAGGTCCAGCCCCATGGTGAGCTGTCTCTCTGGCCTACCGCAAATGCTAATGAGGCATTCTTGTGGAGTGGCATATGACAGTTAACCATATGCTGTTCCTCCAGAGAAATGCCTGTGGTGAGTGCTTTATGCAGCTGAGCAATTCAATGAACCACTCAGCTGTGTAAGTCCTTATTGCCAGCTGTGGTAATTAACTCAGCTAAAAGCTCACATTCACGCATTACTTTCAAAAGAGGGATTACAATAGAGGTAAGTGGCGGGTAGTTTAGCAGATGGGTAGTGTTAGGGATGTGTGTGTGTGTGTGTGTGTGTGTGTGTGTGTGTGTGTGTGTGTGTGTGTGTGTGTGTGTGTGTGTGTGTGTGTGTGTGTGTGTGTGTGTGTGGCTCGCTCATGTGTGTGTGTATGTGGCTGCATGTGTGAGTGTATATGAGTGGTATAAGGTAAGTGAGTTTGTGTGTGCATGTGTGTGTGTGTGTGTGTGTGTGTGTGTGTGTGTGTGTGTGTGTGTGTGTGTGTATGTGTGTGCATGTGTCTACCTGGGTGTAGAGTAGGCGGTTAATTAAGGTATAGGTAGGGTAGGGTAGGTGTGTGTGTATGTGCATGGGTGAATGGGTGAGTGTGATTGTGAGGTGTGGGGAGTATGTGTTTCTGTGTGTGTGTGTGTGTGTGTGTGTGTGTGTGTGTGTGTGTGTGTGTGTGTGCGTGTGTGCGTGTGTGTGTGTGTGTGTGTATGTGTGGTGGAATCCATACTTCTGGTTACCCCCTGGACTTATGAGCATACAAACATGGGAACATTTTCAAAGTTAGCAAAACAGGCTTTACAGCATGGAGATGTATGGAGGGACACTAAACACTAGGGGCACTCTTTAATATTACCCTAATCCACTCAAAAATTAATGGAATTTATGTTTTACAGCATGAAATGTGGACATAAAGAAGCATGAAACTCTAATGTCTGGCATTAATGAATGAGTGTACTGGTCTGTGACGTATGGGGCTGTGCTGAAGACTATTCAACACCAGGGAGCATTTTTAAATGTTACTCTGGTCCATGTAAAAAGTTAATAGAACAACAGGTTTTGCATTCTGTTGCATTTACTGAAGAATAAGAAGACTGAAACTCTAATGTCTATCATTATTGAATGACTGTAATCATCCATGGGGCAGTGACAAATCAGGCACATTCAATAAAATCAGGGACAAGTAAGAGGTATAGCAGTCTATCCACGTTTGTGCATGTATGTATGTGTGTTTGGATGTATATAAGTGTGTGGGAATGAATGAATGAGGGGTCTCTATGCTAATATGATGCATTGCCCTCCAGTTGCAGTTACTGCAGGGACAACAGAAAAGGGCCTGTTATTTCTTGTAATCACTGAGCTATTTAGAGACATGCAAATTAGCTGAAAATGAGGTGTTTCCTCATTGCAGCTATAGCTTTCAGAATCACTGATTTCCGCAATCACATTAATAGGCCCTTTTTGCCACAGCCTTAGTGCTCACTGCTGAACCTGTTTCTGAATCTAGCCACTATCTAGTAGTCATATCTTGAGTGCATCTAGTTAAAGGGGCCCTGTAGGACCATTTGTCACAGTTTGTTAACTTGCTCTCATTTTTAAGCCATTTAATTTGGAAAACCAGACCTTTTTGCTAAATCTAAATGCAAAATTCTATTTGCCTCTATATTTACAGAAACGTTTAGCAATACTTTAATACTTTTCATTTAAGGTATTCAGTTAATAGCAAAAAAACTCATCACCAGTAGCTGAAGTACATGTCATGAAAGGAGATAGTGCCAGCACAGTTATCTGGAATTTTGTAAATAATTATATGTCATTTGTGAATATCAACATGATTTATATAGGATGCATGTGTTACAAAAGTATTAGAACTGTAAGTCATGAGTATATCAAACTGCTGGTACAGAAGTGTGTATTGAAAAGGTGTTTGTTTGTACTTAAAATGTAGTCATAGTATGCCCTGCTGGAAGAGAACAGAAATGTATATGCACTATTGTAACTGTTTAAATGTATATATTTTAACAGTGGAAACCGGAATGCAGGAGGTTAACTTCAGAAAAAGAGCTGAAATTAAATTACTGTATGGTAACGGAATAAAAGATGGTATATTTTAGTTTTGAATGAGCTAGACACAGAGACTGTGCTAAGCAGCTTTATGTATTGTCTTCAGAGTGAAGTAATTACTACCTCTAAAAGTATGAAGGAATCATAGGATCATAAGAGGTTACTAGGCCTAGCCAAGAGTTTATCCCCAAAAAAGAAACCTCATATGCAAATGCTTTATGACTTCCTGCATCTGTCAAAGGTCTGAAGTCTTTGTATTTTCACAGGTAGATGCTAAATACTGCCAAGCTTCCAGCACTGGAGGTTTCACCTGGAATGGAGTCAGATGACTAGAAATTATGTCATTCTACAAGCTATCCCAGCAGTAATATTTGAGATATTAATTTGAGGAGTCTCTTAGAGAGATAGAGCAGTCTATATTCTGTCTTGGACCTGACAAGAACCATTCACCGCAACATCTGCCTTGCTCTGTAAGTAAGTTTCTAGGGCGTAGTAACTCTCTTAGATATAGTCAGGAATATAGCAACACTTAGCTTGGATATTTTTCTTTATTTATTTGAGACAGTTCTGCAATGTTTGACATATTTCCTGTGATTTTCAACTCTGATGTCACTGTGAATATATACTGAGTATTTTCTTGTTCTTTTATTATTTATTATTAAATATATTTAAACCTTTCATTGTGGCTGGTCTGTGAAGAGATATTTAAGTTTTGAGAGTACTTGCATATTTATTTGGTGACACTGTGTGGGGCCATCCCTAATAGCCTTGCTCTTGGTTGAACTACCATTTGTATTAATATTAATATTACACAGTAAGATTGTACACCCTTTGTTAAGGGCCTTAAAGTAGCTGATAAAGAGTTGTATGGTGGCAGTGATAACTACCTTATAGTCTGGGAGAAAGGGGGCATAGCTAGTAAACCTGTGCCAGCCTCTCCCAGGTGTGTGTGTGTGTGTGTGTGTGTGTGTGTGTGTGTGTGTGTGTGTGTGTGTGTGTGTGTGTGCGTAAATCAAACCTTAAAGAGTGTATGTCAACTACTTGGGCAGTGGCACAAAGAACTGGTTGGGCAGAGAGGGTGCTGGAGGTTTTGGCTTGGCCACTCAGCTGAGATTTCAACTCTATAGCTGTGCCTGTGGGGAGTCTTACTGGGGATCTGGAAAAAGAGGGAGAAACCAGCCCCAGATTGACTGTGGTCTTTGTGTACTCTTAAAGGAAATTGCACTTGATGCAGAGAGCTACAGCTGGAGATACTGTGTGTGTACCTGTCATCCTGTCGGTGTACGCCCTTCACTGTTGCCAGTGGTGAGGATTGAGATTCCTTGCTTACTGGTCCAGTGGTGGGGCATCACAATACCATACACATTATTTCACTTTATATATGTTTTGTTTTCCTATCTTCTTTACAGTGTAGCTTTGGCTTGTAATATATTTAACTAATTACTTTGTTATCGATTTATTGCTTAATTTAGATAACAAGCAGTCAAATCAGCCTTCTCACCCCAGGTGTAGGAGTATTACAATATTTACTATTCTCTACTTTGTTATATTTTTACAAAGTTGTGACACAATTTAAGTCAGAATTCTTTTTCAGGAAATGAAAAACACTCAGCTTGCAGGATTCTTTGTCTTCCATGTGTGTTTCTGTGCAGCTAAAACGGAGACATAGAGGAGCTCTCTGATTATGTAGCCCAGGCAGGTATGACCCTGACCCTGAGCAGTATCCTTCCTTCACCAAGAATGATGCCACAACATAGAGACAAGATGATCAGCTTTAACAATTGGCTTAATTTCTGGTGTCATTCAAAGGGGATCCAGTGTCTGTCTGCCTGGGATGACATGCTTGACAAGCCACGCTGCTTCGCAAGGGATGGCTTGCACCTGTCACCCCTGGGATTCCGGATATTGGCTAAGGCTCTTGCCACCCCCATAGTGCCTTTTTTAGGCAAGGCTCAAATTCTAAACCTACCACCCTCGAAAACAAAAATGGGAAGAAACTAAGGGTAATGCTGCTCAATGCCAGAAGTCTAAATCTCAAAATGCACGCTCTCGAGGCCCTTCTCAGTATGGAGAACATCAATGTCTGTGCTGTGACTGAAACCTGGTTCAAGGCTCCTGAGAGCACCCCGGCACTATCAGGTTTTACCTCATATCATGCGTTCTGGCCTCAAAACCTGGACCACACCACAAAAGGAGGGGGTGTATCCATATTCATCAGGGATACCCACACCTCCAGGTTGGTGGCAATGCACGAAGCATCAGAAACCATCCAGGTGCAATTAACCATAGGCAAAACTGCTCTACAATTTGTAGGATACTACAGGCCACCCTCTCAAACTCAGGAACCCCACACAGCCTTCCTGAAGACACTGGAGGGTATAAATGTATCTCCAAACACCATTATATTGGGTGACTTCAACTACCCGAATATAGACTGGGAACATTACTCAAGCCCCAACTTTCTAGCCCAAAGGTTCCTGGAGTTCATAAATTCAAATGCCATGGAACAACTAGTCACCGTTCCCACAAGAGGAGAAAATATACTAGATCTCATCATCACAAACATGGGGACAAAATGCTCCACACCGGAAGTATATCCCTCATTGGTGAGATCAGATCACAAACTTATCTCACTGGAAATCCACATCCCGCCCCCAACCCAAACAAAAAAGACCACAGTGAAGAACTTCTCTAAAGCAAACTTCACACTACTCAAGACTGGTGTGGTATCCTTCAAGGCCCCCGAGCCAGTGGAAACCTCAACCCAAGCTGCGGAAGCCCTTACAAATGCCTTCTATGAACTCCTCCAGGACTGCATGGATCAGGCAATCCCTAATAAAACCAAGACTCTTTCCACCAAGGGCAAACGTCCAGTCTGGTGGACCCTAGCCATAAACAAACTTTACAATAAGAAGAGAAAGCTGTTACATGATAGAGCAAAATCCATAAAAGAGAAGACACCCTTGATCATTATTAGTAAAAAAATACGAGCACTCATAAAATCACCCAAGGCCAAATTTGACAGAAAAATTGCAATAGATTCAAAAGACAATCATAAGGCCTTCTTCAGCTATGTTAGAAACCTGGGTGGAAACTCCCAGATATGCGCAGAATTAGTCCAAAATGATACAAAAATCACTGAACCCACAGACATTGCCAACATACTGGCAGACAGGTTCAGTGCAAACTTCACCACCCTCTCCCCCCCAAAAGGAGAGATAACTATCCCAAAAGGAGAGATAACTATCCCAGTGGAGTGTAGCCTCCCAGACATCTCTAATGCGCAGGTGAAAGCTGCTCTCTCTAAAGCTAAAAACACAGCATCAATGGGACCGGATGGTGTCCCCGGCTGTGTGCTACACGAACTCAATGAGGAACTAAACCCGCATATAAGGCAGCTGTTTAATCTTAGCCTTACCACAGGATACATGCCCAAGGAGTGGCGTACGGCAACTGTGGTCCCACTCCACAAAGGCGGTACCTCTACGGACCCTGGAAATTACCGCCCCATAAGCTTAACAAGCCTGGTCTGCAAAGCTATGGAGAGGATCATAATGGAACTCATAAACAAAGACATAGGGGACTTGCAGACATTGGACCCGACCCAGTTTGGCTTTGTCAAGGGCAGATCATGCCTTTTGAACTTGGTCAACTTCTTCGAAACAGTCACCAAGGCCATTGATGAGGGAAAGGCAGTCCATACAGCCTACCTTGACCTTGCAAAAGCTTTCGACACAATATCCCACTCGGGTATTATAGAGAAACTTACCAGCTTAAATGTAAACCCATATGTCACAAGATGGGTTGCAAACTGGCTAAAGGACAGAACCCACAGGGTTAGAGTTGCTGGCGCCATGTCAGACTCCAAGCTGGTCACAAGTGGGGTCCCACAGGGCTCAGTCCTTGGCCCCCTGTTGTTCGGCATCTACTTCTCAGAAGTACAGGCAAACATAGGAGGACTATGGCTAACAAAGTTTGCAGATGACTGCAAACTGGGCGCCATAGTGGAAAGTACATCGGACACAGATATCCTTCAGAGGGGTCTCACGGAAACTGATAACTGGTGCCAGAGCCATGGCCTGAAGTTAAATGCCAAAAAATGTATAGTCATACCCTTCGGGAAAAACAAGGTAACCCCAAGCTACCATATAGGTGGCAATCCATTAAGCACAGAAGAGGTTATCAGGGACCTGGGGACCCAGGTTGACAGTGGCCTTTCTCTTGACACTCACATTGCTAAAGTGGTTAGAAAGACCTTCTACATTGCCCACCTGATCATGAAGGGATTCACATCCAGATCAAGTGAGGTCATTGTTCCCCTGTACTTTTCACTTATCAGACCAATGATCGAGTACAATGCCCCATTCGGGATGTATCTCACCCGACACCTGCAGCAATTGGAGAGACCCCAAAAGTTCCTCACCAAAAGGATAAAGGGACTCCAAAATCTGTCATATGCTGCCAGACTGAAGAAACTCCAGCTCTTATGTTGAATATTGATTATTACGAAAAGATGACTAACTTACTTGAAGACAATGACACTTACAAAAAAGTTACCAGGTTTGAAGTCAACAAAGCTTATACTACAATTGACTGGTTGATTTATGACTATTTGATTGATGATAGAATTGATCATGATACATTCAAATTTTTATCAGTGGAATTTTCCATTACACCTTCAATTTTTGGGATTCCAAAAATTCACAAAGATATACACCACCCCCTTTCAGACCTATTGTTTCTGCAAAAGGTTCAAAAACTGAAGCATTAGCAGCATATGTAGATTTTAAAAGTAAATGTGTAGATTTTAAAAGTAAAGAGATTATGAAAAATATATCACATATTTTGAGAGACTCTTGGCACTGTTTAGAATTGGTCAGAGAATTTTCAAAAAACTTTGATTTCAAGTCCAAATTCTTCATGGCCACAATAGATGTGGTCAATCTTTTCTCCATCATCCCACATGATACAGGGATGGAGATGTTTGAAGATTGTCTCAATAAATATAATAGAACTAATTCTACTAACAACCGTTTGCTTACTAGTATGCTTGAATTAGTTCTAGAAAATAATTTTGTGTTTTTTAATCATAATTACTACATACAGAAAAAAGGTGTTGCTATGGGGGCAAGATGTGCCCCCATTTATGCAAATTTAGTTTTATCACAATGGGAATCTGGTTGTGTTTTTACTAGTAGATTTTGGAACAAGATTTTCTTATATTTGCGCTACTTGGACGACATTTTAATTTTTTTGGGGGGAAGTAAGGAAGATTTTAATGAATTTATCATTTTTCTAGGAGAATCTACAAGTTTTTTGAAATTTACTAGTCACATTTGTGATAATAACGTGGAATTCTTGGACATCAAACTTACGGTTATGAACAATAAAATTGAATCCACTATATTCAGGAAAAAAACATATTCAAACTCATTCCTACATTTTGATAGTTGTCACCCATTCCACCAAAAAAATAATTTGGTCAAAGGCCAGATGGTGAGACTGTCTAGATTAACAAGTGACAATCAAATGTTTAAAAATGAGCTAGATTTACTTATTAACATGTTTTTAGATAGAGGATATCCTCATGATTTGGTTGTTAACATTAGTAAAGAAGTGACGGTCATGAGGTTGACCAAATATAAACCTATCATCAAATATGAAACATCAGAAGGAATTACTTCACATACTTCTACTATTAGTAATGACAGGTTTATAATTCCTTTCAACAATAGAACACAAGAGATAGTTGACTGTGTCCAAGAATTATGGGCTAGTACTGTAGACACAAATGAGGAACTTTGTGGGATTTTAGGAGTGTTACCGAAATTTACATATAGCAAAGGCAAAAATTTGAAAAATGTATTTGAAAATAATTCCAACAACAATCACCAGAGACACTCTAAGATGAGCAAATGCGGCACATGCCACGTGTGTAGATTTATTTATGATGGTCCATATATTTCTATACACAATTATGATAAAACTTTAAAATGTCCTGGTCATTGTAACTGCAACACGAAGATACACTAAGTCACTGTTCATCCAAAAGTAGCCAAAAACACGGTAGTCACAAACAAAAAATTTTAATGAAGCTTTCGGGTCTACACCCTTCATCAGCACATAAAATCACCTTACATAAGTTGCATTTAAATAGAGGAAACACTGAAAAACACATGATCAAGCCAGCCAACCAGATACAAACCAAAATTAATTATGCAAATAATTTAAAATGCATCACACCCAAAACTCTTAAAGAAGTTTTACTTATATTAATAAAAAACAATTTTATATAGATTAAATATAGTTACATATAGATAAATCATTCATATCAAATAAGAACTTTTTTTAAAAACTTTTTAAAAAGGTAGCAGCTCAAAGTTAGCATCATAAATTCTCCTCTGACGCTTAATCAAAACTGGTTTGAGACTTACTGCTCCATTCAAGCCAGGCCATTTATCAGCCTGTAAACGTACTATCCACTCATATTCCTTCAATAACAAAAGATTTTCCAAGTCACCACCCCTAATACCCATTCGTACAGTGCATATGCATCTGAATTTAAAAGCATGAGTTTGAAATTCATGTAAATGTCTGAATAAACCATTTGTCTCAATCTTCCATCTTATTTCGGACCTATGCTCTATTATTCTATCTTTAAGCTTCCTGGATGTTTTCCCTACATAAAATGCGTTACATGAAACACAGGTAGCTAAATAAACTAACTTAGTAGTACTACAATCTGCTTTGCAAGTAAACTTAAAACATTCACCTGTTGTAGGATGTCAGAAGCTATTGTTACTATCATTAATATCAGAGCAACAGACACAATTATAGCACTTGAAAGTGCCCACTTTAGTACATAAAGGAGCAGATTCAGTTTGAAAATCCTTATAACATAATATTTGCTTAAACGTCTGACCATTCCTAAAGGCAAACCTTGGTACTGGACCTAAAATGTCCTTTAAATCTGGTTGAGACATTAAAATTACCCAATTCTTTTGAATTATTTTACAAACATCATTTGTATTGGCATTATAGGTGGTAGTAAACCTGATGACAGGCTTGCTTACTACCTTATCAGCTTCATTCCCTAATATATACCCTGAGTGAGTCAAAGAAACAGAACTAAAACTGGTTTATAAGGACCTCTTCTGCCTTGCAAAACCTCTTCATAACTCATATTTACATCTCTAAGGTAATAACCATTCTCAATAAACTCTTTCCTCATCTTCTCAGTTTCCTCCAAAAACACACCCTCCTCAGTTGTTAGTCTACTGACTCTTATTAACTGAGATTTTATAATGCCTCTATATATATGTACTGGATGCATGCTAGCAGTATTTAAATATCTTGCTGCATGCACATCCTTCCTATGCACCTTTGTTTCCAACCTTCCAAGTTTCCTATATACCCTTATATCTAAAAAATCCATTGTATCTAAAGAAAAATCCATCTTAAATTTAAGGAAACTTGTCGTAGTGTTGAGATAGGACAGAAATTTTTCTAACTGAGTCAGAGTCCTTTTCCAAACAAAAAAACAGTCATCAACAAATCTGCAGTAACAATCAAAGTAAAGAGCAAATTCATTATTTTCATTTAAGATGTATTGTTTTTCCCATACATATAAAACTAAATTAGCAAAGGTATTGGCCACGGACGTCCCCGTGGCCACCCCAGTTAACTGCTTGTAGGGAACACCATCAAAAATAAAATCATTCTTTGTCAACACCAAATCTAATAAGAGGCAAATATTCTCTATTTCACGTGTTTGTTGAGAGGATTGCATTGTTAAAAAACTTCTAATTGCCTCAATCCCATATTCTATTGGAATCACCATAAAAAGTGACACAATATCCAGTGTAACTAAAAAATAATCAGAACTAGTTTCACCATTAAACCACACACTAAGTTTTTCTAAAAAGTGCACCGTATCCTTTAAAACTGTTTCACATTTCAGTAAATACTTTCTTAACACTTTTTGTAAATACCTAGAGATGGGCTCAGTCACCCATCCTTTACCAGATACGATAGGCCTTAGTGGTGGGTCACTCATGGATTTATGCACCTTGGGGATACCATAAATCTGTGGAATTTTAGGACATGTTACTGTTAAATAAGTGAATAATTCAATTGTAATGTCCTGATTCAATTGCATATCATATAAGAATAAATTCACCTGAGAAATTGTAACTGCAACACCAGTATGGTTGTATATGTTGCAAAATGCACAGCATGTGAAGCCTTTTATATAGGGAAAACCATTAGAAAATTAAAAACACATGTCACAAAACATCTTAGTGACATTAAAAGGCATATATCTACAAACATGCTATTCAACCACACTACAAATTGCAGCAATTTTAAAAAAAATTTGTTTTTTGTTATAGACAAGATACCACTTAATTTACACAAAGGTGGAGATGAAAAAACACTACTAGAAGCCAAAGAATGTTTATGGCAACTCAGGCTTAATGCCTGTAAATGGCCAGGACTTAATGAACACGTGGCCATGTCCAGCATTCTAAAATTAAGATTACAATTTATATGAATCTAGTACTATATGTGTATAATTTTAATATTAATATTATGTTTATTTTCTTTGATTCATTCATGCAATTTTAGATCAATATTTATTGTATTTATATACTTTTGTCAACACATTTTACCACATTATTTTAAACTAAAGTTATTTATATTCATATTTATTACACACAGTTCATAATTATTTATATATATATATATATATATATTAAATATATTAATAAATATACAATTAATATTATTTATTTATTATATGTCAATATTTTATATAAGTATATTTATACTATTTACATTTCATATATATATATATTTTATATATAATATATTTCTATATACAATATATTTTACAACCAACTTCAAGTGTATTTCATACATTTCTTAATTCACTTTTGTATCAATTTTATTCATTCCATTTAACACACTTCCTTAGGTCTTACCTATAATATTTGATATCACATTATATTCATTTAAATATTTAAACATTTTAATTGTTTTGTATAATTCAATTGTATATTTTTAATATTATATTTGAAATGAAAATTTATGTCATTATAAATATTTTTCAAATGTATTGGATGAGTTGAAACAATTATTTATTTTAATTCTTAATATAATTGTATTTCTCCTTTAAGATAAGGAAAAATTGCATTGAAAAGCTTGAAGTATTTAATTGATTAATTGTCAAGTTTAATTGTATGTACTATATAAAGGGATGACTTTGTAACAAATGTTGTACTCTGATGATGCCCCCTGTGTGTGGGTGAAAGCGCTTAGTATTGATTTTGTGGAACATTCTGTCCTGTTCGTCTTGTTGTTCGTGGTTTTGAACATTAAAAGATATATTGAGATATTCCTGGGCTCAAGGTTTGCTGTTACTTTTGCTTATGGTTCTGTCCTTAAGCCAGTTTGCAACCCATCTTGTGACATATGGGTTTACATTTAGGCTGGTAAGTTTTTCTACAATACCTGAGTGGGGTATTGTGTCAAAGGCCTTTGCAAGGTCAAGGTAGGCTGTATGGACTGCCTTTCCCTCATCAATGGCCTTGGTGACTGTTTCGAAGAAGTCGACCAAGTTCAAAAGGCATGATCTGCCCTTGACAAAGCCAAACTGGGTTGGGTCCAATGTCTGCAAGTCCCCTATATCTTTGTTTATGAGCTCCATTATGATCCTCTCCATAGCTTTGCAGACTAGACTTGTTAAGCTTATGGGGTGGTAATTACCAGGGTCCATAGAGGCACCGCCTTTGTGGAGTGGGACCACAGTTGCCGTATGCCACTCCTTGGGCACGTATCCTGTGGTGAGGCTGAGATTAAACAGCTGCCTTATGTGCGGGTTTAATTCCTCATTTAGCTCATGTAGCACACAGCCGGGGACACCATCCGGTCCCATTGATGCTGTGTTTTTAGCTTTAGAGAGAGCAGCTTTCACCTGCGCATTTGAGATGTCTGGGAGGCTAGGTAGGGAAGGTAACATACGTAACAAAACTGAATGTAAGGAAATAGATTGGATCATGAGATTGCGATCTGATCAGGGCAAAGGTCTTAATGAAAGGGCGTCATTAAAACCTATATTAAGAGCTAGGCGGTTAAAAGTATAGGGTTAATATGTGCATTTATATTAGCTACACATATTTTATCTATGTATTTATTAAGGGATGTTTAGTTATGGATGTTGATTTATAATAGACACATTGTCTATATGTTATGTTTTTGTTCCAATATAGATGTGGTTATACATACTACATTATACTTTAACATTTGTTATTTTTAATACATGAATATATGTGTTATTTTTAATATATGAATATATTTGTTATCTATTATATTTCTTTCGATAGGGACATGTGTATTAACTTTGTTTGGCATACTATCTGGTTTAGTGATAGATTCTACATGCCCTAAGCGCTTAAGTATCCATTGCTAGTCATGTTTAATTCCATTTTATTTTTTACCTTTGTATTTATTGGAAGCAGTAAATGTATTGTATTACTCCTTTCTAAGTTTGCTGACTTTGATACAGTATTTAGAACAGGTAATTTTATCTAAATATACCTTCATTAAATTAGGGACTATATTAATTTAATGCACACGTTTCTATGAGAATTGTTAAATATTAGATGTTTTTTATTCTTCATTATATATATACACTTTTTATAACATTTTCTATTTATTTATATTATGTCATATATAATATATTTAATTATATGATTAGTATACATAATTCATTTAGAAAGTGCAGATATAAATATTCAATTTCAAAATATTTTTTATAATACTAGCGAAGCTACAGTTATTTGTTATACATAAGCCAAAGTACTTGCAAGCATTGAAAGTTTCTTGCAATATTTCTTTAATATTACTTAGAAGTGGTTAATTGATTTGTAATACGTCATTAATTGTAGTTTATAAATGTAATTGATTCAACATTTGAATTTTAACAGTCTGATGAAGCTACGGTGAAAACGCTTACTATGTGTGTTTTTACAATAAACAAGACCTACTTTATATATATTTACGGAGCAAGAGCATTTTTGGAACTTTACAGTCCGAGTTTTTTGTATGACTGCCTTGGTTGTCTCCCAGCACATTTATTTGGATTATTATTAATCTAGTGAGATTAGTTTATAGTCTGATCTTACCAGTGAGGGATACACTTCTGGTCTGGAGCATAGAGTCCCCATGTTGGTGATGATCAGGTCCAGTATGTTTTCCCCTCTTGTGTGAGTGGTAACAAGTTGTTCCATAGCATTTGAGTTTATAAATTTTAGGAACCTTTGGGCTAGGGTGTTGGAGCTAGAGTAATGCTCCCAGTCTATGTTTGGGAGCATATGATGATCATATGATGGTAAGATCCATGTACTACTAACACATGACTAACATATGACAGTAGGGTCCACATACTACAAAAAATTAAGATCAGACCTCTACAATCATAGCAAAGCTATTATGCAATCCCTCTACTCTTAAAGTGAATTTCTTGACATACATGTCTTGAGCACATAACAACTTTGTTATGATAAGAGACCCAGTCATAATTCTCTATGTTAGAGAGAGGGTCTACTATAAGCACACATGTTCCAGGAACTCGAAGACCACTGTCTTGCAGCCAGGGACAAAGATGCTTTGTAGTTTGTATGGGCTGTTGCTCATGCTCAAACCTGACCACACCTCACCTGAACACAGTAGTCAAGTTTGAGCAAGGTAAATGTGGCAGCAGTGATGAGGGAGTGGGAGAGGATAGGGGCATAGATTATAGTTTCAGGCAGTGATCAGAATGGGATTGAGGTTTAGGGAGGGGAAAGTTTTAGGGTTAGGGAGTGGGAGGCAATTTAGTGATTGGGAACAATCAGGGACTTTACATTTAGGGAGCAGGAGGGGAATTTTATGGTTAGGTAGTGAATGGGGACTTTAGGTTTAGGGAATTGGAGGGGAATTTTAGG
Source organism: Protopterus annectens (assembly GCF_019279795.1). Taxonomy (NCBI): domain Eukaryota; kingdom Metazoa; phylum Chordata; order Ceratodontiformes; family Protopteridae; genus Protopterus; species Protopterus annectens. The sequence goes on from NC_056735.1 coordinate 398,888,112, forward strand.
TTAAGGAACAGGATGGGAGTTTAGGGGTGGAGTGAAGTTTTAGGATTAGGGAGGGATCAGGGGCTTTAGGGTTAAAGAGTGAGAGGGGAGTGCTATGGTTAGGGTTGGGGAGTTTTAAGGTTAGAATTAGGGCTCTGGTAGAGACATGCAGTCCATTAGGGTCAGGTGACAAGAAGTCTAGGTAATTAACTATGACTGGACTAGTGGGAGTTAGGGCACTTACCATTTGAAGCAAGTGGCAGTGAAAAGGTATGTCGAGAGCTGCTACTACATGAGCAGTTGTGGCAGATCCATATAGGCGCCATTGTACTGCCACACCAGTCACTGTCACCTGCAAACTGCACTAGAGGACAAGTAACAGTTTTAAACACTATGCTGTTCTACTACATAGCACAATCAGTGGACTTATGGAAACAATATTCAACCAACAGTGTACTTTGTGCTTCCACATAAATGTCTGTCAGAAGAGGAGTGTACCACTAGCTCTAATCCAGCAACAGCTTTAACCATGTACTATCACAAAATGACTTAAAGAGACAGCATCACACTGGGGCAGATAAAACTCTTCATGTATTCCAAAACATGCTGATTAGGTCTCTGAACACAACCATCATTTTCATGTGTTGTCAAAATGGTTGTCAAGAAATTCACATCTCAGACTTCTTTCTCAAGGTGAACTTCTTGACATTTATTTCTCAAACACATTGCAAGTTGTTTATGATTGGAGGCCCATTCAAAATACTCTATGTGTATCTCTAAAAATAAAGAAAGAAGAAGCATTTTGTAATGACAAGAAAATATATAATGCACTATGCATTATGACAGTTTGCAGAGAAGTATATATAAGCCAGTGTTTTTGTATGAGAAACTGATTTTTTTAAGAAAAATATTTAATGACAAAAAGTATTTGTAGATCAATATGTGTGTATATACCTTTAAGAAGCTACCCAAGGGCTTGCACTAGGGTATAAATTCTGAGCACGTGCGAGCCTGATGGCCATTTTGTAGTTGAGATAATGTATGTATGTAATCTCTGTTTGTTCATTAGTTCATTCGTATTTAAAGATGATGCTATCCATCCTGATGTGTTTGTATATATTAAAACATCTGAACGAAACCCCAAGCCTTCTTATTATTTGTATTAGAGATGAATAAACGATATGGTGTCAGAAGTGGGAAATCTAAAGGACATGAAGTGTCAGAACCAGCATATCTAAAGGGCACATCCAAGGGGCATGAAGTCTGAAATGGCTTGGCTAAAATGATTAGAGGCATTTGGCTACAGTTGGAGGAATGTACATGAGTGGATCATCCTAAAAAAAGACAAAACTTCGCAAAACAGGTCAGAAACAAATTTAAAAATGAAATCTTGCTCAGCACTATTTCTTATTCCTAAAATATGAAAAGGGGAATACAGAACATTCTAAACAATATTCACATAAACAGATATGTACGTTATTGATAAAAATATTTGAATTACTACAGAAAATGTTTGAAATAAAGTCTGAATTGCATAAAATGAATAAAATAAAAGGAAACTGCATTTTGGCAAAGCATGTGTATTTTCTTATTAAGCAAAGATATCCAAGTTATCAGAAGTGTATAAAGTGTTTGCATGTTTGTGCAGTGTTGCAGTAAAGCTATTTTGCAAAGTACAGCCATTACAAGGCATATTACGCAGTTTACTGCCATTACAGAGCATATTTTGCAAAGTAAAGTATTTCAAAGAGTTGATTTGGCATTTGAATCTTGTTACAAGCTCATGCTACTGTTCGTACATAATTTCAAGGGCCATATTTTTAGTGCGTTGGTGTATACTTTGCGGGCATGGCAGATGAATTTTGAAAGCCCAGTGCACTTGTGTTTGACAGTAATACTGATGAGAACTGGAGGGTGTTTGAGCAAGAGTATGACATTTTCTTACCGGCTGCATTTTCTGATAAAGATGATAATACAAAGGCATTTATTCTTCTTAATTTAGCTGAGTCAGAAGCCATTGAAAGGGAATGCTCATTTGTGTATGCACCTACTATTTATGCTGGAGAGTGGGAAAACCAGGATATTGTCATACAGTCTGAGTCAAGGGAGGACCCAGAGTACTTAAAACGTAAATTTAGAGAAATGTGTAACTCCCAGACAAATGTTACTATAGAGAGGCACTTATTTTATACAAGGGATTAAAAGCCTGGTGAAGCTTTTGCAGCATATATATCTGACCTGATAAATAAAGCTAAAACATGCAGATTTGATGACTTAAGGGATGAGCTGATAAAGGACAGATTTGTGTGTGTCATAAAAGATGATGCTGTGAGAAAGATATTGCTTTGTGACAGTGATTTAACTTTGAATAGGGCCATTGAGATTTGTCAGATATACAAGCTTACAAAAAAGCACACAAATATGTTTACAAGTGAGAGCAGCTCTAGAAGGCACAGTGATAAAGCTTACAGAAAAGCACACAAATATGCTTAAAAGTGAGAGAAGCTCTAGAAGGCACAGTGATAAATCTGATGTTGATAGTGTGCAGCACTTGGTTAAAAGAAACAGGCCCAAGCACATGGTAGCTGTAATCCCTGCAGCACTCACTGGTAAACCCCAGAGCTTTCTAGCAAATTTCAGAGTTTGCACAGTCTCAGTGAAGCATAAGAGTGAGTCAGTACACTCAAAGCATGGGCCCCAACCAAGTTTTATTGCCAACTGTTGTAATTGTGGTGGTAATCATGAATATAAAAAGGAAAATTGTTTAGTCAACAATGCCACAAATACAATAAATGGAATAATTTCAAAAGATCTTGCAAATCAAAAGGCCCACATTCTTTTATTAAAAGGGAACATTTTAAGAAACAAGTTGATCAGTTAGACTGTGGCAAGCCTACTCTTTATGTTCATGGTGTGTCAGTGCTTCATGAAATGGTCAATGCAGTAAATGTAAGGGTAAAGAATGAAGTATTTTGTATTGTTCGGATAAATGGTAAACCCAAAGAGCTCAAAGTTGACATAGGTTCCAAGTGCAATGTTATGTCTGCAGAAACATTTGCTAGAGTGTGTAAAAGTGAAAGGCTTGATTTGGCAAGGTGTGCAAAACTTGTTGCTTATGGAGGCGAAGAAATTCAATGGAAGGCTCAGTTGTGCTTTCATGTTATTCTGCTGGAAGATGCTATGACTTATTTTATGTGGTCAAGAGGCACATTCAGTCATTATTAAGGCTCAGATACACTTTGAAAATATGGCTGCTTTCATTTAACAAGGAAATCTATCATGTTAGCTTAAAAGACCACTACTCTAATTTTGCCCAGCACTTTTTTTCTACCTATGCTGATCTTTTCCAAGACAAACTAGGCAAGCATCCAGTTGTGTACTCCATGAAGTTACACCCAGAAGTCAGTTCAGTTATCGGGCTAGCACTTAAAGTTACAATAGCCATGCAGGATAGAGCCATAGCCGAGTAAGATAAAATGGTGCGACAAGGTGTAATTTGTCCAGTAGAAACTTCAACTGAATGGGTATCTTCAAAAGAAATTCAAACCAGAAGATAAATGCCACTCCCTACTGTAACAAAATACTGAAAATTTAATGTGAGTGCTTTCGTTTACTTACAATGAATGAACTTCATCAGACAACACGTTAAAATACTTAGCAGTTTAAATAGTCTTACAAAATCAATGACATCATAACCCCTCCCATATAAAATTCAAAGATACAGCTATAAACTGTGAACCTAAAAGTTCTATCTCACTTTGAAATAAATATGAATTCATATATAAAAAATTCATAATAACTAAGATGAAATAAATAGAATTCTAAATTATGTAACATAATAAGTAGAACTTATCTCAATAAAGATGCTAGGGGTTAAGGGCCATCTTGATAAAAAACTGGGCTTTTATTAAGGATGATGTGACTTTGAGAGATAAACTGGGCTTAGAGCCTAAGGTTACTTTTAGAAAAGGTCCTAATCTAAAAGTATTATTGAACAAGGTCATTAAACCTTATTTTCCCAATAAATGCATGAGAAAGTGTGGCAGATGCCCCCACTGTAAACATATCCTTGCAGTAAGGTTGCCACCTTTTCAGCGGGTCAAACTGGGACATGGGGATGTGGCCAATATAACACTGGCCACACCCTTTACCATGATGTCACCACAGGAGCGGTGAAGGAGATGCTGTTGTGGGTACGATGGATGGCTGCTGGAGTGGCTAGCTAGCTGGCTAGCTGGCTGCTGGAGTGGCTGGTTGGCTGGCTGCTAGAGTGGTTAGCTGTCTAGCTGCTGGAGTGGCTAGCTGACTGGCTGGCCAGCTGCTGGAGTGGCTAGCTGGTTGGTGGGAGTAGCAGCTGGATGGATGAATGACTGGATGGATGGCTGGCTGCATGAATGGATTGCTGGATGGCTGGCTGGCTTGATGAATGGATAAATGGCTGGCTGGCTGGATGGATGGATGGCTGGCTGGTTGGCTGGCTGGCTGGCTGGTTGGCTGGCTGGCTGGATGGATGACTGGCTGGCTGGCTGGCTGGATGGCTAGATGGATAGATGGATGGATGGCTGGCTGGCTGCATGAATGGATGGCTGGCTGGTTGAATGAATGGATGGCTGGCTGGCTGGAAGAATGGCTGGCTGGCTGCATGAAGGGATGCATGACTGACTGGCTGGCTGCATGAATGGATGGCTGGCTGGCTGGTTGGATGAATGGCTGGCTAGCTGGATGAATAGATGGATGGCTGACTGGCTGGCTCGTTAGAAAAAAAATCTTATTTTTTTTTTTAAGCGGCTGTAGAAGCGCTTAACACAAAGCGCTCCTACAGCCATGATCTTTGCAGGGCTCTTCCTGCCCCAATCCTCACCCCTTTCATGAATTGCAGCCAATTGCTGCATGGATTGCAGCACCCGGACCTAACAGGCAGCAGCTTTGCCTGCAGGTCCGGGTTGGTGACATAACTGAATTGCCATGGAAAAGCCGGAAGTAATTGCGTCTTTTCCACGGCAATTCAGTGCGATTGAAAAGTGGGACTTTTCAAGTCCCACTACTTTCCACAGCAGGCAACGGGATGTGCAGCTCAACCCGTGAGTGTCCCGCTGACAATGGGATGGGTGGCAACCTTACCTTGCAGCCTTCTCTTTCACTATTGGAAAAGTAAAATACACTCTGATAGGAAAGTATGACTGTAATTCTAAGGGGGTCATTTATTTAGCTAGATGTAAACTATGCCCTGCATTCTATATAGGGAAGGCGAAAAGGCCATTTAAGCAAAGGATTTACGAGCATCAATACAGTATGGTGAGGCAGGATAAAACCAATGCTCTAGCAAAGCATATTTTGGAATATTCTGACTATTCTTTTCATTTTATGGTTATTGAAAAAATGGAGATTAATCCTAGAGGGGGCCCTTAGACTCTAAAACTTGAAGAGAGGGAGTTGCTATGGCAACTAAAAACAAATGCATTTGCCTATTCAGGACTTAATGACCATTGTTCACTTAAATATGTCTTAAAGTTGAAATCTTTATTGAGATAATTTCTACTTATTATGTTACATAATTTTGAATTCTATTTATTTCACCTAACTAGTTATTGTACATTTTTTATATAGGAATTCATATTTATTTCAAAGTGAGATAGAACTTTTAGGTTCACAGTTTATAGCTGTATCTTTGAATTTTATATGGGAGGGGTTATGTCATTGATTTTGTAAGACTATTTAAACTGCTAAGTATTTTAACGTGTTGTCTGATGAAGTTCATTCATTGTAAGTAAACGAAAGCACTCACATTAAATTTTCAGTATTTTGTTACACTAAGGAGTGGCATTTATCTTCTGGTTTGAAATTCTTTTGTAGTTTTTAGTCTTGTTTTTAACAGAATGGGTATCTTCCATGGCAGTTGCTCACAAGAAAAGCTCAGATGACATTAGAATATGTATTGACTCACGAAATTTGAACAAAGAGCTAAAAAGACCTCATCATCCAATGTGCACAATCGAAGAAGTCACAGCCTTGTTTCCCAATGCCACTATTTTTTTCTGTTTTAGATACAAAGAGTTCATTTTGCAAATTCAGCTTGACAAAAAATCTTCATTGCTCACTACTTTCAGTATGCCATTTGGCAGGTACAGATTTTTGAGAATGCCATTTGGGATAAATTCTGCAAGTGAAGTCTTTCAGCGTGAATGGAGCAACTTTTTTCTAGGTATCCTTGTGCTATTATAGTTGACGACATACTAGTAAGAGGTTATGATGAAGCAGAACATGACAGAAACCTCAGAAAAGTTCTAGAAAGGGCACATCAAGTGAATCTTAAGCTCATCCCACACAAATGCAAATTCAGGCTACAAGAAGTTCCTTATGTTGGTCGCTTATTTACCAGTACAGGCCTATGACCAGACCCTTCAAAGCAAATAGCCATTCTCGAGATGCCAGCTCCAGACAATGTTCAAGCCCTGCAACGTTTTCTTGGCATGGTCAACTACCTAGGCAAGTTTTTTCCAGACTTGAGCTAACTTTCAGCACCACTCAGAGAGCTGACATGTAAAGATGTATCCTTGTCTTGGTTAGAGCAACACCAAAGAGCATTTAATGTCCTGAAACAGAATTGCTAGTCCACCAATGATCAGATACTATGATGTTCATAAATCAGTTACACTTTACTGTGATGCTTCAAAATTTGGACTTGGTGCAGTCATTCTACAAGAGGATCAACCTGTTGCCTATGTATCGAGAACTCTTACTCAAACTGAGCAGCAATACACCCAGATAGAGAAAGAGCTTTTGGCAATTGTGTTTGCATGTTCAGAGTTCCATGATTATGTTTATGGCAGACCTATCCAGATTGAAATAGATCACCAGCCACTAGTCACTAGCTTGAGAAAACCAATGCATTCAGCTGTAGCCTGACTGCAATGTATGATGCTGAGATTGCAAAAGTACAATTTCAATCTTGTCTACAAGAAAGACAAACTTTTTCATCTTGCAGATACATTATCCAGATCACCCTGAAATACCACTGAACAGGATGACAATCAGGGTTCTCTTTCGACTGATGATTTTGAAGTCATGGATGTGAGAAATTTTTGTTCCACACATCTTGATGAGTTGAGAGATCATACAGCCACAGATCCAGTTTCACAAAGGCTCAACCACTTTATCAATCAAAGGATGGCCATCAAAGCAATCTAGTTTACATCACGACCTGCAACCTTATCTTCCATACAGAGATGAGATTTTGTCTGACAAAGGTATCATAATGAAAGGTCTGAAAGTAATTGTTCCAAACTTCTTGCAACCTGAGTACATTACTATCTTGCATCATGGTCACCTAGGAACCGAATCTACCAAAAGAAGGCCAAGAGAGATAGTATTTTGGCCTTCTATGTCACAAGACATTGAGAGAGCACTTTCTTCTTGTTCAGTATGTAATAGTACAAACCCTCAACAACAGAAAGAACCACTTCAGCTTAACCAGATTCCAGAACTACCTTCGTCTACAGTAGCCACGGATATCTTCAAGTGGAATGGTCAACATTATTTGGTGTTTGTAGACTCTTACTCCACTTAGTTCGAGATTGACCTACTTCCTAACCTAGCATACAGTACTGTCATTACTAAGATTAAATGTCATTTTGCTGTATGTGGAAGTCTGCACAAAGTTATTTCTGGTAATGGCATGCAGTTTACAAGCCAACAGTTCAAAAGATTTACAAAAGAATGTGACTTTACTCATGTCACATGTAGTCCATAGTACCAGCAGTCAAATGGTTTGGCAGAACATGCAGTGCAAAGTGCAAAACAGTTACTTGAGAAGTCAAAATGAGATAATAGGGATGTTTTCCTGAATCTGTTGAATCTCAGAAATATTCCTCAAGATAAACATCTTGGTTGACCTGCTCAGAGACAGTTGAGGAAACGCCACTCCCAGAACTCCTACTATGATAAGACCAGCAGGCCACTCAATCCATTATGAAAAGGAGAGGTGGTAAGGATGCAAATGTCCAAAGGTTATGATCAGATTGGTGTTGTGAAGAATATGTGTTAAGAGCCGAGATCGTTCATTATGAAAACAGAAGAAGGAATCTTTAGGCAGACTTGGAGGCATTTACTACCAATATCTGAGCCTATACCACAGCAAATAGCCTGTGAGAGTCTTTTTTCTCAGAGTGAGTTGTCTGGTGTTCCAATTCCAGAGGAAGTTCCAGAGGACATTCCTGTTCCTATGATGAATCCAGAAGTTCCTGATATGACTTGCGCACTGCAGACTCTACATGCTGTTAATTTTAGTCCCAACTGTTATATTATGAGATATGGTTAAATCTCTAAACCTTGCAATAGATATGAAATAATGTGGATACGAACATTGTATTTTGTTTCTGATGTACAGAGTAATGTATGCCTATCTCTGCTATTGTTTTGCATAAAGGGTAATCTTTTTTAAGAGGGAGGATGTAGATCAATATGTGTGTATATACCTTTAAGAAGCTATCCAAGGGCTTGCACTAGAGTATAAATACTCAGCCTGACTGCCATTTTGTAGTTAGCTGTTGACATGTGAATATGTATATATGTAAGTTCTGTTTGTTAGTTTGTTCATATTTAAAAATGCTGCTATCCATCTTGAAGTGTTTGTATATGTTAAAACATCTGAGTGAAAGCCCAGGCCTTCTTATTATTTGTATATGAGACGAACAAGCGACAGTGTTGTTTTACTTTAGTTGATTTTATGCTTTTTTAAATGCCTTTATTTAATTATCACTTAAGACATAGGCAAACATACATTAATAAAAAGAAAACAAACCATACTACCATTGTTTTATGGTTGACTAAAAGTGCCTTTTTAAGTAGGTTATGTTATGAAAAACACAAAGGGGCTTCATAGGAGAGAAATCTGGCAATACATTTGAAAGCATTACAGTACAGTTCAGTTCTTACTTTTCTTACAGTTCTGTTTTTACTTTCTGAGATTATTTTTCAGAGTCTATATTTTTGAACAACTATTTATTTTCTAAACTAATCTAGCTTTACTTGAGAACATGATAAAACTAGGAAACTATTACATTTGATTTTTGTTTTAATAGGTTACGTTCATTTGAGGTCTGAGCCGAATGATTTGTAAACAAAAAGCAAAGCTTTTACATTTTACTACAAGGGGAGGGAATGTCTGATGGGAAACAGTTGCTGAATATATGCATGTGGATTATTCCCAAAGATTTAAATATAACAGGAAAAATAGTCTAATTTGAAGTAATTAAAAGTCTAAAATATCCATGCTGATTTTTTTGCCAAATAATGTTTACTGTTTGGAAAGCATTCTGATAAGAGTTTACTAGCAAAGTATTAAAGAAATCTGATTCCAGTGTGTTCATATTGCTATAATGTATGTTGATGAACTACTTGAACACATGTAATTGCTAAGGTATATTGGGTGGTATCTCATATGATGACAATATGAACTTAAAGCAGTTTTCTTAACGCAAAAGCAATAGTTTATACTGTATACTGGAACAACTTTAAATCAGGATTAAATCAGAAAGTGAAAAAAGGCTAAATTAAACATATTACAGCAATTATGGATGGAGTGAGTAATAGTAGGAGATGTAACCAAACATTTTATTTATTTATTATTTATTTATTGACATTTGTTAACCAGGTTTGTCCAACTGGGCTTGTGGCCCATTTTCAGTGAAGACCCGAGGAGAAAGCTCCAGTAATACATTTTAAAATAAGTACAATTTTAAACAATATTGATATAATAGCAGTTATAGCAAAATGATTCACACATGTTGGGTTACATGCATAAAGTTAAAGTTGCATTAAAAAGAAGCTAAGCAATAATTTTACATTGATATAGTTCAATAGGTCAACAATAAACATTTTTTGTTTGTATAGAATTGTGCAAATGCATAGTAGACACATTGGAGAGAGAGAGGTGTAATGAGGTACTAAGTATGGTCCTTTTGAGGGTACATAAAGGGAAGGAAGACTAGGTAGGTAGGTTTTTTGTGAACCTGAACTAACAAGGTACTGTCTCTGAAAAGAATTTAAAGAGAAGATTGAAATGAAAATGCATAAAAAACCCCTATGACAATCTACAATCTCCAAATGGCAAAATCTCAGCTATAAAAGTAAGGCCAGTTTGTATATTTCAATGCAAAGATAACAGCGGTTGGCTGCATATGTTAGGAGTATCTGTAATGCTACATGGTCAGATTTTAAGAATTATAAGCCAAACTACTGCTAATCAGAATGCAGAGTGTGTACACTATTTGAACACCAAGTTTAAAATTATCTATGTCTGTAAGGAGAAGTCTCCACTACAGCCTTACCTACATTACCTTGCATGTAATGTTACATGATGTTGTCCCTTATGGGTTTTGGTGGAAATGTGTAAACTATTATTATAATTAGGACAGTCACTGTATTAAGCAGCAAGTGTTTTGAGATAAATTTTTAGGCTATATTTAATAAATGTGTGTAGTATAAGTTACATGTATGTGTAATAGGGTATATGCCCAGAATGAATGATTTATAAACCTTGACTGAGTCGTTGCTTACATGGTCACAAAATAGCAGAAAGTAATGACTGAAACAGCAACATACAAGCAAAGCTGATCAACAATGTAATAGAAGCCACAGATTTGGAGAGAGATGAACTATTTAAGGAATATTCTGGCAAAAAACAACAGGCTGCATAAAGAATGCCATTGTGCAATTATGTCTACATTACCTAAGGTGCTCAATAGCATGCATATAGCATACTTAATGCATATAGCATACTCATGATGATGTACCTTCACATACACAGTGGCGGGCTGCTACAAGAACAGCTTAGAGCACTAACAAGGATTTCAAAGCTAAGTTCCTAGGGGAACACACAGAAGGCATACAGTAAGGGAAGACAGTGATGAAGTGTAGGAAGCAGTGATATATTTTTTGAGGGACAGATGCCCATCTTTATTTGTTTATTTTTTTCAAGAATGGTAGAGGAAGAAGATAGTAAGGGCAAAGTGTGGGCAGGAAAGGAGGTACAGGGATGGTAGCAGAAGCAGACAGACAAACAAGCACAAAATACAAAGACTAAAAGGAGGGACATTGACACAAAAAAAGGGAGGGGCACAAAGGACAGACACAGACAGAGGAGGGATACTGAGTATTTGGGAACTAAATCATGTGCAGGGCAGGGAAGTGAAACACCATGAGTTAGGATAGGGTGGGGGTTACAGGTAAGATTTGTGCTGCCCAGTGCAACAACCAGTCAGACGTCAGTCACTTCCATGACTGCTTTCTCTGTGCTGGGCTCAGCTAGTAGTGGCCAAATAGCCAGAGCCAATCAGGATTGTGACACTGCCAGTCAGGCAAAGAGTGCTTCAGTTGTGTAGAAGTCAAGCTATTAGTCCATCAACATTGCCACTATAGCCCCCACTCCTGCTGTGGTACATACCATGACTTACTGGTGACACCTCCCCCTCTGGTGTTAGACAGCTAATGACCAGCACGACCCCCCAGCAGGATGACCTACATCACCCTACAGAGATACAGACTGGAGGCAGCTGGACACCCAGTAGCATCTGGCAGGTCAGGTCAGTGAGATTGCTTCATCAAAGCCACCATTGTGGCTGGCTGATACTGCATGAAATAGTAACATAAATGGAGAGAAGCAAAACAAAAAGAACAAATAAATACATAAGAAGGACATTGATAAAGAGAGAGAGAGAGAGACAGCAAGAAAAAAACATATTATCAATACTGTGTAACACTGTTAGGCATAAAAGTACATGGAGGAGTAAAATGTTGTGAGGTATGCATTGTCAGTGTAAGCAACACACTTGCCAGACCAAAGTGTTCTATTGTAGATGATGTGCCACAGGGGCAAGATGACATGGTGTCTGAGCAGTCCCCCTGTTTGTATGTCATGAAAACAATGCATGTGGTAGAATGAGTAACTGTAGGGGCCATGGAAGGTGGACTGAGATACCTCGGTGCAATGTGACATGGCCAAGGAACATACAAAGAGACTGCAGACATGGCCTACCAAACATATGTCTGCAGAGCAACATGTCGACCATGCTATAGAGTCACAGTTACAGATGACGAAACAGTGGCATGAACAGAGGCCACGTATAACAGTTGGCAGTATTGTAGTATGACATATGCTAGCCATCAGTACATAACAGAGTATGCTCCTCTGTAGCATGCCCAGGGTATGCTAGGTATAACTGGCACTAGCATGGGACTCAAAAGGGACTGTGTATGTATTATGTCAGTCAGACAGAGCAGCGCACCCTATATGTTTCCCAGGAATGATAATGGGCAAAACAATGTAGGAAGGTATATACTCCGGTGTGATGGAGTGCATGAAACGCTGGAGGGACACACACTAGCAGGCAACTAAGTGATCACTACTTTGACAGTTGTAGCAATTCCCAGAGGTTGATCACTACTTTGACAGTTGTAGCAATTCCCAGAGGTAGGGTGGGCAGCAGAGAGTGGCAGCCTGATGGTGGCAGCCTGACGACACAGTGTATTGTGTGCCAGGAGGTGTGTGGCAGTAGTAGTAGTAGTAGAAAGAGATTTCACTACTAGCAACAATGTAATTTTTATTATTTATTTATTTATATTTGTTGACCGGGAGTGTCTGACTGGACGTAGGTCCATTTTCAGCGGAGGCCCAGAGAGAAAAGCTCCACAGTTAAACAGACAGTAGTTACATTGGATTACATAGCGATTAACAATTTACATAGCAATTACTTACAACATATTTACAGATGAAGAACATAGTACATCAGTAGGCAACTAGAATCTTTATCTGTGAAGTACATAACAGACATTAACAAATGTTACAATAAGAAGTTCCTGCTGTATAATAAGTACTAGGCTTATGAGCATCTGAGCTTGCTTGTTATAATGCACATTTCTGCAGTTATCAAAGGGATATACAGCTATAATATTACTTGTACTCTTGTATGTAAGTTGCCTTCCCATATACCTAAAAAACATCTAGTTCTCCTCAATCTCTCTTTCTAGCAGCTGAACAACAGTGAAAGTATCCATGAACCAAATGTTCTGCATTTGGCTGAGTTGCTACTTATTATAGAACTCTGCAGCACTTTCCTAAACTCCTTTTCCCATTGGCAAAAAAAGTCAAGGTGGTACCTCTTCAAGTCACTGTATCTATGCTTGCACTACTCACCATAGCAGGTGATGCCCATGACATCATTTACCACTCTGGCAGGAAAGTGCCAGTCATCAAACTTATACTCAGGACCCTCATAAGATGTAATTATTGGATGGTCCCGGTGGTACCTGTGAATGAAATAAAGAAAAAAATTTGACTCTTTCAAAGGCCACATGGGACCCCACCACAACCAGCACCCTCCAAAGCCACGGACACATCACAGGTCATAGTCCTGAGGAAAATGGTAGCATATTTGTGTCAAAGCACATTGCAGGTGATGTGTGTGTGACATGCATCAATGGGCAGCAAGGCAGCATGACAGTGTGAGATGCCACAGTATAGTGGCACATAAGTAAATGGCATGCCAGGGTGGAGTTTGGGGTGTGAAAGACACAATGGACTGATTTTATGTGCATGCACAACCCACATCTCATCCCATGATTACACTATAGCACCTCTTATGCCTGATTATGATGACAGCCAAGCCATTGTACAGTCTGCAGCCACAGTGCCACTGTCAGGCACAGGTACCATGGCAGGCACTTTACTCTCTCCTTCCACTGATGCAGCTCCACTGCCCATGCATGTCACCCCTTAGTTCTCAGTTAATCAACATAGGACAAGAAATGGCCAGCCTTGCTGCACCCTTGTCCCTCACCTTCACAGGAACAGTGCATGCTGGTGGCACCGGTGATTGTGTGGATAGCAGTAAGGGCAGCATAGTGGTGGCTGGCCTTTTTTGTCCCATGTCTGAGGTGTGTCTTTATGTCCATTATTTATTTATTTATTGACATTTGATTACCAGGAAAGTTGAACTGGGTAGGAGTCCATTTTCAGTGGGTGCCCAGAGAAAAAAGCTCCAAATATTACAAAACATTTTAAGAACAATATATAATGGTTGTGCAGGGTAGTCATACAGGCACAGGCTGATGCTACTATGGCCACTGCACAGCCGGTCAGTGTCATGTATGGACTGCATGACAACATCAGAGAGGGCTATTTCTGCCCATTTTTTGCCCATTTAGGTATCATTTTTCAGGGGCACCAGAGGAGACCCAATATCCAAGGACCTGTGTGCTAATGTGTGGTAACCCAACCCCTAGCCCTGCACCTTTCCTTAGAAAAATTATTTTTTTACCACTGCCACTGTTCCGACAAATTATGTTTAAATATGTGGTGGGGGAGTTGGTGAACAGATAGCAAAAGGAAACTTTGTTTTGTTTACAATTTTACTTTTCAAAATGCTTTCATTAATCACTTGCATTTCTATGCTTGTGTATTTGTATAAATAAGTATATATATATATATATATATATATATATATATATATATATATATATATATATATATATATATATATATATATATATATATATATATATATATATATCAAAAACCACTAGCATTTAAAATAAAACAGAAAACTTTAATGGTAGACAATATAGCAGCCCAGCAAGAAGGTTATTAACAACTTCATCTTTCGTCATGGTCAGGAAGTCCTTCTATGTGGCACATCTCATTACTAAGGGTTTTGCATCCAGGAAGAAAGAGGTCATTGTCTTCCTCTACTCTTCCCTCATTAGGCCAGTCATTGAGTATAATGCCCCATTTGGCATGTACCTCACTAGACACCTGCAACAACTGGAGAGGCCGCAAAAATACCTCACAAAGAGGATCTTAGGCCTTAAACACATCCTATATGGACAGACTCAAAAAACTCCAACTATTCTCTGTCTCATATCGCCTATTTAGAGGCGATCTCTGCTTGACTTACAAAGCCATGTCTGACCCAGCTCTGTTAGAAATGTTACATCTAAAGAAATACCAATCCCTCCACACTACATGGTCCAGAGACCTCAACCTCATTACCACAAACAACAGAACAAGCTGGAGGGACAGGTTCATAACCCACAGACTGCCCATGCTATGGAATAGACTTCCCATACATGCCAAGCGGAGTGCCTCATTGGCCGTCTTCAAGAGAAATCTTGATGAGAGGATGGGAAATAGAAAATTCACCCCGGGGATCACTCCAGTGGCTCTACTTGACAGAGGCACTGGGAACTAAGGTCGGGTGGCACGATGCCAGTGTAATACTATGCGCTAGGCTTGTAAAGGCTCCAGGGCCATTAGCCTAGTACACACCTATGAACCTATGAACTCAGGATCAGCTGGCAAACAAGATTATAATCATTACTGGGATACCAGACTCCTTAAAGTTGTAGTACTATTCTACATATCCACAATATACGCAAGCGGAGAGCAGAATACCCATTTTATCATCATATCTCCCCCTACAATGGAAACAGAGAGCTCTGTCTCTATGTCTATGGTATATGACTATTCCATGCTGAATGCTCATAGTTAAACAGTGTAGAATGCTGTTGGTCTGCAGAGATGCTCTAAACTTTTATAAAATCTTATACAAGTAATTATTTTTGGAATAGCAACATTTAAGGTAGGCATGATTGTTCAGCAGCAATGCAAAGACATTTTTATTTGAGGAAAAAGAAATCACTTACTTAGCAATATTTAATTGCATTGATGGTATTCATGGTATCTTAGTGGGATGTGAACTTTACTACCACTTCAAATTGTATGAATAGGACTAGGACCTGTGTAAGGAAAATTGATTTTTTTATTATTTATTTATTTTATTTATTTTACATTTGTTGACCTGGATAGTCCAACTGGATTCA
Source organism: Protopterus annectens (assembly GCF_019279795.1). NCBI lineage: Eukaryota > Metazoa > Chordata > Ceratodontiformes > Protopteridae > Protopterus > Protopterus annectens. Next base: position 398,903,967 of record NC_056735.1, read on the forward strand.
TGTCCATTTTCAGCAGAGGCCCGGGGAGAAAAGCTCCAAGGCAAACAGATAGACAACAGATAAAATACAATGAAAACATATTACATATTTGGTATTGACAAAGAATATATATGCAAATATGAATAGACAAGTTCAACAGGTTAGAGTTACTCCCTGGTGGGAGTCAGGGAAAATTCAACAGTAGTTTGATTAATAGATATTTCACATTCATGATGAGAGCTAGCCAGGCTTGTTGTAGTGGCAAAGCCAGTTTAGTGCCAGATGTTGTTTGAGTTTAGTTTTAAATTGGACCGATGAGGAGAGCAAAGTGATATCAGCTGGAAGTGAGTTTCAGGCTCTGCCTGCAGAGTTTGCAAAGAGAATCACCGGCTACACTGTTAGATATGATTGTCTGAATTAGTAGTCTGTTTGAGGATCTAAGCAGTCTAGGATTGTTATAGGGGTGATAATATTTTAATTGCTGGTGTGTTATCTGGATTATAGAGGATTTTATTAGCCATAATCAGAAGGTTATATTGGATTAGACTGGGAAGTTCTAGCAACCCAAGCTGGTTAAGGTTGATGCAGTGGTGTGTCCTAAAAGGCAGGCCAGTGGTAAACCTGGTAATATGATTATAACAGGTTGACAGTCTATTAAGTACAGTCTTGTTTAAATTAGAGAGAAGGGGGAAAGCATATAGAAGTGTTGAAAGTAGGTGAGAGCGAGCTATGGCAATCTTGGCTGGAGGGGTTAGGAAGGCTTTTATTCTATACAGTGAGCCAAATTTTTTATTGATGGTTTTGATCCATTGGTTTACATGTAGGTCAAATTTTAAGTTGTTAACAATAAGGACACCTAATAGTTTTGTATAGGGGTCGGGGTAGATTATTGTGCCATCATTTGCATTTATGGTAAAGGTAAAAGCAGCAGACCTTTGTGTTGGTGAGAATAGCGGCATTTTAGTTTTTTTTGGATTTAGTAACAGTTGACATTCAGAGAGACAGTTTTCTGCAGTATTAAAGGTGGACTGGGTAGCAGACCACAAATCTGTAGGAGATGTAGCTGAGCAAATCAGGGTGGAGTCATCAGCGTATTGGATACAGCTGACATTTCGGATGACAGTATACAAGTCGTTAATAAAGATGGAAAACAGTAGGGGCCCTAATATGGAGCCTTGTGGTACTCCAAGGGTGTTAGGTAATATATTAGACAGCTTATTCTGCCAGAGACCAGCCTACTGCCTCCCATTGAGGTAGGGTAGGATAGAAAATGGTTAGATAAAAAAAATTAAAAAACAAATTGTCCAGTGTCTGTTTGTGGAACAGTCTGGACAGAATCAGGTATAATTGCACTTGGAACAAAGTGCACTTACTGACATTATACATTCTGGATTTGGGACTTCCACCCCTTGTCTTGGTGAGCAGGCTTGAAGAGACCAGGACACTGTGATTGGCTAAGGGGGGAAGCACCTGGAAGTGGCTCTCTAGAAGCTGACAGTCACTTTAAGACTCTCCAGTAATAGTCTGTACTTGCCTGCAATTGTTGCATCTATGGTACCATCTTAATGTTGTACTAAATAGAATCTTCTTAACAGTTTGTTTTTTGGATGCAACACCAGTTGTCTCAGTTTCTCCTTCTCTTACCCTCCAGCTTAAGGCATACTAGTTGATGGAATTAAAGGACTAATAGTGTTTGGGTGGAATATTTTCTATCACAAAATTGCTTATAAGAGGTTTTTGTCCATTGGTCATTTTTATGATGGACTCATACAGAACAATCTTTGGCTCAAGTTTGGATTCCAGCATTAGCATGTTAGTCCTTATTTGTCTTTCAAATGTTAACTAAGAAGGGCTTACTCTGTGGCAGTGTGTGTAGCAGCATAGTATGACATGAGAGATCTCTGAGGATCTTTTTAGCAGTCTGACCTGCTCTGTCTCTGTCTCAGTGTAGTTCAGTTAAATTGTGGATAGGGAGGACTTGACGTAATATGTATGAAACCATAGTCTTCAGTGAATTTCTGGAATTCAGTTGATACAAATTATACCATTGTTAGTATCCAGTTATGTTTGGTTTTCCATGTCCAGTAAACATGGTCTTGAATCTTGCAATGATTTTTTGGCTAGTTGTGGTTGATACATGCAATATCTCTCTGTCTCAAGAATAACAGTTCATTACTATAAGGAAGGGTTTTACACTCAGACTCAAACAACGCAGTAGTTATCTTTTGACAAGGAACTTGTTGCAAAAGAGTTGGTAGTAATGTTTTTTTTTTCCTCTGGGAGGGATTGTGTGTAATACAGAACTGGCATTTTGACACAATTGCAATGTCCATGTTGATGCTCTATCACCATACATAAACCTTTGCTGTTTCACAGTGCTTTGTAAGGCTTTGGCGTTCCTTGGCATATCTGATTTAACACTTCAGCATTTTGATGAAGAGGATACAACTATTCTGTTTTGGTACAGTACCAACCATCATGACTGGACAGTTGTACTCTGATAGTGTAGTATTTGTTTAGCATGTGTCCAACAGTTGGCCTATCCATTCCTGACATATTTGATAACTGTTTGCAACTCATTATCATTTTTAGTAACTTGTTTCCCTCTCTCTTGCCTTTTCTAGTAACACGTCAAGTTGCCATAATACTCTGCACATGGGGAGCAACATCTTCTTTGGTATTTGACTGTGTGTGATTCCAAATCAGATTTCTGGAAAACATGTCAGCCACAATTAATTGCTTTCTGGATGCATGAATTGCTGTGGTATTAAAATGTCTCAGTCCCATCAGAAACCTTTGGTATCTGGGTGGTACATTGCCCAAATACTGTGAATTAATCAGTGAAACTAATGGTTTGTAATCAGTCTGGAAATGAAAACAGTCCAGCCCTAATTGGTATTTGGAGAACTTTGCACAATTTGGGAGGATGGCCTAATGGTTAAGGTGTTTGCCTTATAAACACAAGATGCAGGATTTGAGTCTCATAAGGGATAATTGGCTAGGCTTAAAAAATGGCTCACAAGGGCAGTTAGCCTAATACTAATCTATTTTAAGGGTGGGAGGTTGGCATAATGGTTAAGGTATTTGCCTTATAAACCAAAGGTGCAGGGTTTGATTCTCACATGGGGTAACTGGGTAGGCTTAAAATGGCCCACAAAGGCAGTTAGCCTAGTACTAATCTATGAACCTATGAATATGCCCACACACTCTCACAAGATATGCCTTCTCAGTCTGCAATTATCTCTGTTTAGCATCAATTAGTATTCTGGAGCAATAAGCAACCATTCATAACACCTGTTCATCATTATGGAGTAATATTGTACCAAGACCATAGCTATTGGCATCAGCACACACTATTGTTGGTTTGGTAACATCATAGTATGAGAACACTGGAGTAGTTATTAACCTTTCTTTCATTCTGCTGAAGGTTTGGGCTTGAACATCACCCCATGATCAGGGTACATCTTTCTTTAACATGTCTTTTAGTTATAATTTCATGGATGGATATGGTACAAATTATTTGCCCAAGAAGTTTATCATGCCTAGAGTTGTACTCTTAAGCTCTGCTGTTGCTTTGACCTTACTTGAATCTGGTCTGATTCCAGTAGCATTTATCTTTATACAGCTTCAAGTCTGAATTCTTAATGATTTGGAGTAGTGCCTCCAGTCCCACATGATGTGTCTCATTATCTGGACTAAACATAAGTTCATCATCCATGACAGCTACAACACCTTCATGCCTGTTTAATAGTTTCATGTTGAAATATTTTTGGTACTGAAGTTATAACAAATGCCAATCTCTTTAAACAAAACCTTCCAATCAGAGTAATTAAAATCATAATCTTTTGACAGTCTGTTTCTATGGGTACCTGACAAAACCCATTTGAAGTAGCTAATGTGGAGAACACTTTGGCAACAACCAGCTTCAATTACATCACTTCTAATATTGGTAGAATACACCTTTCTCCCTTTACTGCATCAATTAACTTTTACAAATCCACACATATTCATACATTTACTGTTATATTTAATTAAAGTGATCACTGACACATATCACTCATTGGTTCATTTGTACTTTCAGTCACACCAAGTGTTTGCATTTATTTAAGTTCTGTCTCTATATTGGGCAGAATAAGGAATGGCATTCATCTAGGTGTGACCAAGGAATATAATACAGCATCTGTGAAGCTGTACTCTTGACAGAATAGAGAATGGCATTCGTCTAAGTGTGTCCAGGGAATATAAGACAGAATCTGTGGTGCTGCACTCCTGAGTGTGTCGTCCCTCAGATGAGACTTTAAACCAAGGTCCCATCCACTTGAATTGGTGGTAGTTCAGGTGGATGTAAAAGATCTCGTGGTACCTATTGAAAAGAGTAGGGAAGTTCCCCAATGCCCTGGCCAAATTTCCCCTAGTAGTATAAATACCACCTCAGGTCTCCCCTGAAAAGAGGCTGCTAACCTAGTGGACTAACCCAGTCAACAAAGGATAAATAAAAATTAAATAAAAAAAAAAATCATGTAAAATATCATGTAAAAGTAAGTGAGTGTGCATGTCATCGAATGTGCTGATGTTCCTCTATCTTGTGCCCAACAGGTGCTGGGATATACTCCAGCTACCATGTAACCTTGAATTAGCTTAAGAGATTAATCAGAGAATGAATGAAGTTATTTTGGCTGCTAATACTCTGACTTCAAGTTACAACTTGCAAATCTTGACACATTTAAAAATAATCTCAGGATTATTTCTATAACAGTCTTTGAACAAAAAGCCAGTAGGCATACAGGATTTGTGTTGCTGGATGCAATAGTGAATAGCGAAACCTGTTTGAAATCTTCTGCAGTTTATGCATATCCAATCCAGAGAATATTTTAAGGAATCCTCAGTGTGGTTCCCTGCTCTGTAGCTGTTCACATCAACTGAAGCTAACTGTAGTGTTTTATATTCCTGGGTGTAGGGTTAGTGTTAGCTTAAGGATCAGACAGACTATGGTTTGTTGAAATCAGAACATCACATTTACACTTCCTTTTAGTTAAATAATAAAAATAAATCATTGAATTATGGATCGTTATCAATTCTCACAGTTTCAGGTATGCCAAACAAAATAGAATATTTTATTCATGATTGAGAATACAGCATTTTAACATGCATCTTACTGGCACATTGAAACGCTATCAATTATAATCATCAGCAATGACTAAAATAAATTCCACAGTTGACAACAGGCCATAAAAACAGCTGTGAGTTCTGCCCATGGTTATTTAGACAATAATAGCATCTGAACTGGAGTAGCTAGTTTTGCTCTGTATACTAGCTTGGCAAGATACACATCACTGAGCCAGCGTCACTATATGCTTGTTAATATTAAAAAGCTGAATATTTCTGTCACACTAAGGTTTTTGTTTTAACTATCCTCTGTTGAGTCTTTTTTCCCCTCCCCTTTCTGTTCCATGCTTTCTGGCCATCCTAGTACCCCTGTTCATCACTGGGTCTTCCAGCACCTCCCCGTACCCACATATTTTTTTCTAATAAAGAGCTGATCTCAAGAGTGTCTTGGGAAGTCATTCTGGCTACTGCTTCTGCTGGGGGGGGGGGTTATTAATGACATAACATGTTTTCCCACCCCTTCCCCTGCATTCATCTTCTACATTAGAGGGATACTTCTCTCTCTATGGACCATGCGTTCCCAGAGGGAGCACCTCAGATGAGCACCCTACACCCCGGGAGGGCACACCCATCCCTCCATTCTAGCACGTCAGATATCCGTGTCACAGTTAGGACTTTATCTCTCCATTCCACAGTGCTGACTCATCCCCTTGAGTCTTGTGCAAGTTTAAGAGCCTTTTTTTAAGACTGAATTATTACTAACTTGTTTCCTACTGAACCTTCCAACACTAGATACAGTAGCTTCTTGATGCCAGTAAACATATTTTCCTAAGATTATCAGCATAGTTTTAGGCCATGAAATAAATAATTGCCTTATTCTCTAGTTCTTCTGAAGTTGCAGCTTTAGAAAATAAATTGCAAACAATGAAACTGGTGCATTCTTCAGCTGTCATAGCCTTAGATTTTTCTGGACATAAATCTACTGCACAATGTTTACCAATAGTGCCCATTAAGCAAAATGCAGTTGTCAAACATGTACAGGCAGTAACAAACAGAACAGTACAACATTATGCAAATAGGCCAGTGCACCATGGATGACCCAGTACATGATTCACAAATTACTCAAAGTACATACTAACAAATAGACTGTGGCAGCCCTGCTACTAAGAGATTCACTGTGGCAGCCCTGCTATTAAGAGATTCACGTATATTCACAGCTGGAAAACTTTCTAGTGTCCATTACTGCAAATCAGTACTGCTGAAAACTACTTAAAGGGAGGTAAATAAACAACTTTTTTGTAGAGGGGTTAAGCCTCAATGTAGGAGGAGAACCACCCCCAACTTATATATATTATGCCCATTGTCAAACAGCAGTGGAGAAAAGAGGGACCTCAAGTATCACTGAAACTGGCTAGTTTTCACTGAAATGGCTAATTATCACTGAAACTGGCTATCAGTGATGTACATTTGCACTAACTGAAGTCAGAAAGATTGCCATTGGTGAATTAACTGGCTCCCATATAAAAAATATGCAGACATAAGCATGGATAAAGACAATTAACAAGGATAGTTCTCCATTAAGAATAGCAAATATCATCTAATGCGGCAATAGGCATTGCAAACTAAGCAGTGGCTGTTGTATACCGTGCTCTTCAGTCAGTAGCAGGTTGTTTCCAAATGGATGCACAAACACTGGATACTCTGTATCTTCCAGCTGGAAATTATAACAATTGCTTGATAATCCATGCATTGGCTTATATACTTATCCCACAGACAAGTAGACTGAATACCTGTGATGTGTGGATTTTACATATTGTGCCATCTGTCAAATATACTTGTCACAGAGGATAAAATGCACACTGCAGCAAGGAAACGTATCACTCAGGTTGTGTATGTGTATGTCAGTTGGCATTGGTATTATTCCATCAGTTGTCAGGAAATATGCTTCTTTAGATCTCAAATCATTGATATGTGCACAATATCTAGGTACAAACCATAATGCTAACGTGGCACTCAGCGTCTTGATTATGCCTTCAACAATAGCCTCATCCCTTACAGTTGGCTGCTAGGTGATGGTAGATGCCACTTGGAACCGTGGCTGATCAACCCATTTTACTTACCATAAACACCAAAATGATGATAAATAAATATAAAATAATAAAATAGAGCCTACAGGACAGAAGGAATATAATTAAACATGTATTCAAAATGAGGTTATGATGCTTGGAATTTTTTTTTGGAATCTTGCAGAAAATGCCAGCTAAGGCATGCAATAAATTCACCACATGTTGCATATTAACCTAAACCTCCTTTATAATACACTTCATTACAAAAGACCAGAGATAGTAAGATGATGGATACGATGACCCACACTTCCAAGATAACCTGGACAACAATTATGACAAAGACAAACAAAACAATAAATCTAGCTAAGGCACAGATACATGCTAAGTAGAATGTTCTTGTATACAAATATGTATGGCAAATCAGTGCAGTGACTATACAAATAATTATATTAATATGTAATACAAGGGATCAGAGTTGTCATATAATTTCAAAAGCAATGTGCAGTCACACTCTAGATGTATACCACAGGGAGGCTTCGCAGCTGAGCAGATTACTTAGTGTTGTCTCTCACCATGACCATCCATAGAAGAAGTGCTCTGTATCACACTAGCCACACTCATCTGTTAGTGTGTTGATTGTGTTGTCCCCAAATGTTCTTCTATGCGCTGGAGAAAGACAGCTGTGACTAACTCTATGAGTACATGGAATAAGTATCCACAACTACTATACTACATATTATGACAGATGGGTTACATGCTGAGGGTGTTACCTTGCTTGACTATGAGGAGGGTATGATGAGTGTGCTGACAATGGTTGATTCCAGAGCACCTATTCATGAAGTACCTCTACAAAATGACAGTTGCAGGGTACTAAACACTGTCTGCTGCTGTTGCAGGACAGCTATCTGTCACTGTACTAGTTAATAACAACCAAGAAACAAAGTGAAGTCTCAGTTTATATGCAAGGCAGACAGCAAAATAGAATATAAACTTGACAACGCAACCTCAATAAAAAGCTACTTAATCGGACAAAGCTTTCAGGTAAAAACCCTTCTTCAGTGTACATAAAATAGCAGATAACCTTCCCTCTTTATATGTAGAAAACACACAACCAAACAATTAAATAATCAATTAAGATCAATTAAAGAAATCTTAATTGGTTATTTAATTGTTTGGCTGTGTGTTTTCTATATATAAAGAGGGAGAGTTATCTGCTATTTTATATACACTGAAGTAGGGTTTTTACCTGAAAGCTTTGTCCAATTAAATAGCTTTTTGCTGAAGTTGCGTTGTTGAGTTTATATTCTGTGTCACTGTACTAGCTCATGGACAGTACTGCTCAGTGTGTGAACCTCATGGCATAATCGCTCATGGACAGTGCTGCTCAGTGTGTGAACCTCATGGCATAGTCACTCATGGACAGTACTGCTCAGTGTGTGAACCTCATGGCATAGTCTGCTAATGCAGTCCTCTGCTACAGTAGCCATTGGAGAGCATCAGTGTTGTGTATTGCCCTACTGACATCTTGCTGCTATGTCTGCTCAATGCATTTATCTGCTTATTTATTTATTTATTTATATTTGATAATGGAGTAGGTGGGCTGGACAAATGGCACTTTACAGCAATAACAATATACAATAAATTTGTTTAATATACAGTAATATTATACAGCACTTATGAAGTTGTGCATTGCATAAGATATTCACTGTTAACAGTGTAAGCAACAGTTCAAGAATGGCTCGAGCAATGAATAGATGAGTAATGACAAAAGCAGGCATTGTTATCAGTATAAGCAAAAGCTCTGTTGGCAAAACAGCATGGTCAATAAAAGTGCATGTAGACAGAACACAGTAAACAGCATTATGTTTTCATTTTGCTTTCAATCAGAAAATGCTAAACTCAGTAGCTGATTTTATCCAAGGCCATTGCTGTCTAAGTCTATGCATTCATGTTTGATTAAAATAGAATTGCATTCTCTGCAAGAACTTCATGTTCATGAACCCTTGTGATGCACAGTAGATGCTCACTTTTTGACACAGTGCATATTGTTTAGGGGCCACAACATGTTCGGGTGAGTGTTGTTTAGGTGCAGCTGTTACATCATTGTGCATATCAGCATGATTCATCTTAGATCCTGAGAGTTACAGTAATATGAATTCTGCCCACGCAGAGCTCTACAAGCTTGCTGTATTGCAATGCCTCCCCCAACACACATATTATGTAAATCTCTGTTCATCCATGACTCACCTATATACCCATATATCTGGGGCTGCATCCAGACATGCTCACTCTATACAGCACTCCACCATGACCAACCTGAGAGTCTGTTACAGACGCCACCATTGTGATGCTACCAGTGGCATCAGCAGCCCTGTATATGGCAGAGTAAATCAGAGCAGCATCTGCTGTACTCAGCTTCACATATTTTTGGATACCTTTCACAGCCTGCTGTACAATAGAGGTAGCCAAGCCATAATTTGTAAGAGACAGCAGAATACAGTCAGAGAGATTGTGGCCCTCAAAATAAAATGTTACAGACAATATTGTAAACATGGCAAATATAACTTAAAAAAAAACAAAAAAAAATAAAATTATAAAATACTACCAAGACCACCGATCCAAGAAGTAAGCAAATTTATTTATTTTATTTATTTATTTTCAATTTGATTACCGGGGAAGTCCACTGGGCCACGAAGTACCCATTTTCAGTGCAGGCCCGGGGAGAAAAGCTCCAAAGGCAGTACAATCAAGATTACAAATGCATGAGATAAAATACAATAGAAATGTACAAACAGTCAGGAAGATGTGAATTGCAAGTATACATAGTAAGAACAGTGCAAAACAACATTTTTTTTTTTTAACTATGTACTAACATAATTAGCAATATTTACATCCTTACAGTCAACTGAAAGTCAGCTAAATCTATTTTGGTGGATTTAGAAATGAAATCAGAGAGCAGATTGGTGCAGGAGTAGAGAGGGGCTTAGTGTAGAAAATCCCTTCAATTTATATAAGGTGAAAGCAAGAACATTTCCATTTGGAAGATAGGTGTAAGAAGAGTTGGGTCTTGAAGGATTCCGCGTTAGGTATAGTCCTAAGTGAAGGAGGGAGAGAGTTCCATTTTCTACCTAGAGAGAAGGATAGAAGTAGCTGGCCATCGGGATGTTTAGGTCTGTGAATGGAGATTAGGTTTTGGTGTTCATATCTCAATGATCGGTTAGGGATGTAAGGGGGAAGGATGTTGGATAAGGCTGGGCATTTTTCTGGGTAGAATATTAATTTGTGAGCGGTCATTAGTTGAAGATAGTCAAGGTGGTTGGGGAGTTCTAACCAGTTCAGAGATTGTAGGGTAAGGCAGTGGTGAGCTGAGGTTTTGGATTTAGTGGCGAATTTAGAGATCTTATTCTAGCAAGCTTCAAGTTTAGAGGTGAGGGAAGCAGACAGATTAGTTAGAAGAGGGGCACCATATAGTAGAGAGGGAAGGAGGTAGGTGATTGCTAAGGTGTGCTTAGAGGAGTTTGAAAGAAATTGATTATTCCTGTAGAGCATACCTAACTTTTGGTGGTTTTTTTTTATGTTTTGTTGTATGTGGAGATCAAATTTGAGGCGTTCATCAATGGTAATGCCAAGGAGTTTAGCGGAAGGGACCACTTCTATAGGAGTGTTGGTTTGGCTTATGATGTTGAAAGAGTTTTTGTCAAAGGAAGAAGCCTTGGTAGGGAAGAAAATTAGTATTTTAGATTTATTGGAGTTGAGGGAGAGATGGTTTTGGTGCATCCAGTTTTCTGTAGTGGAAAAAGCTATTTGTGTTTTAGACAGAAGTTCAGAAAAGTTGGGGGCAGCACAAACTAAGGTAGAGTCATCAGCATATTGGATGACTGTAGTGTCAGGGAGGACAGTGTGAAGGTTATTTATGAAGATGTTGAAAAGTATGGGACCGAGGATGGATCCCTGAGGAACGCCGTTAGGTGTAGGTAAGAAGGAAGAGGTAGAGTCCTTCCATTTGACAGCTTGAGAACCAGGAAAGAGTATTAGGGGAGAGATTAAGGTTGGTGAGATGAGAGAGAAGGTGTGTATGGGAGATGGTGTCAAAGGCTTTAGAAAGATCTAGCACTACTGTTTTTACCTCCTTTTGAAGTGGTAGAATGTAGGCTGAACGCCAAAGTTCGAGTACGTATGACTCTTTTTAAGGATCGGTTGATCAGGATACTAATAAGGAGAGCAATACCTTCGGCTGCGCATTTGAGGAAGGAGGGGAGAATGTTGTCGGGGGCATTAGAGCATGGCTTTAGTTTGGATAAGAGCTTTTTTATGAACATTGTGGAAACTGGTTTGAGCTGGAACATAGAGGGACAGTTATTGGGGATGTTGGAAGGAGAGTTTAGGAAGTTGGGTGTATTATTGTCAGGAAATGTTTTGGTTAGCTTAGCTATAGAATCTGTAAAGAAAGTGTTGAAGTGAGAGCTCAGTTCCTTGTCAGTTAAACTAGGGTCAGGGTAGGGGTTATTTCTTGACCCAGGATGGAGAAGAGAGTTAACAGATTTCCAGAATTGTTTTGGGTTTTTATTATTATTGGACTGAAGTTTATTGTAGTAGTTTTTTTTGTCCAAGGAGACAAATTTTTTTACTTGTTTGCGGAGTTGGGTATATTGGAGCAAGGCAGAAGACAGTTTACTTTTCTGAAAAAGCTTCCAGGATTTGTCTCTGAGATGCATGGTATGTTTAGTCTCTTTGGTCAGCGAAGGAGCAGAATTGGCTTTGATTCATTTGTTTCTTAGGGGGGCTAGGAAGTTAAGAGTATTTAGGAAGATAGAGTTAAAGTGCTCTACAGCGTTGTCAAGGGAGAGAATGTTAAGGATTTGCCAGTTGATTTGTTTGAAAATGTTAGAGAAATTTGTGGGGTTGAAGTTGCTAAGGTTACGAGTTTGAATGTAATGATGTTGGAATTGTGAGGGGTTAGCTGAGCGATGAATGTAGGCAGGGAGATGGTCACTAAAGGAGTCAGGGATAGTGCCAGAGAGAGAGATTTTGTTTGGATGGGAGACTAAAATCCAATCTATGATGGACCCTGGGGTGTGGTTTTTGTTAGGTCGGGTTGTAGAATGGATTACTTGGGAGAAGTTGAAAAGGTTAATGGCTAGGGAGGGGGAAGGTGTGTTGATTTTGTTCCAATGTTGACGTCACCTAGAATAAAGGTTTCATATTTTATTTCAGATGAGGCCCAATGGAGAATATTCTCAAGGGTGGAGATATTATCGCCTGGGGAGATGTATAAGGAAATGAAGCAGATATTTTTATGTTTATTGAGTCAGAGGAGACTTGCTGTTATTTCAGTATTTTGAATTGTGGGGTTGAGATATGAAGGGGGATTATGGAGAGAAGGTTAGAGTAGATTAGGGCAGAGCCTCCACCTTTTTTATTTAATCGGTCACTTCTGAGGATGTTGAAACCTGGAGGTAAGATTTCAGAATCAGAAATATGAGGTTTTAGCCAGGTTTCAGAGATGGCTAAGATGTCAGGTTGGTTGTGATTGATCCAAGCATGAACATGGTAAAGATTGTTGTTAAGACTCTGGGCATTGATAGTGAAGACCTTAAGGGAGCTAAGAGAGGAAGTAGGAGAAGAAGGAGAAGGGGGGAGAGGCTTATTTGAAGTAAGGGAGGAAGGGGAAGGAGTTGTTTGTACTGGGGCAGGGGCCAGGGTTAGGATGAATGTCTCCAGATAAGGCTAGGATATTACACAAGATAACGTTTTGCCTTTTAAGTCTGGATTGTAGGAAGTTGTTTGGGGTTAGTGGAAATATAAGAGAGAAGCTTTTTGTAGAGGAGGAGAATAGTTTGGGATGGAAAAGGATTTAATGGAAAAATTTAATGAAACACTTAGCGCCTTGGCTTACACAGCCTTCCAAGAGTAAAAACACTACAAAATACTGTTTGCTTATATACAGCATATTACACAAAACAATGAATCAATTAAGCATACAATTCAAATCACATACTTCCAATTACATTCTTTGTTGAGTCCCTGAGGCTCCAAAGTATCATACTTTAAAATCAGCAGGGTTTCTTTTTTAAGAGTTTGTTGTTTAAAGACACACATTCACCTATGCCAACTTGCAATTTTTCCAAGACACGACCCCTAAGAGAATCGGGGTTAGAGTTGTGTGCTATCAAAAAATGACTCCCAAGTGGACTCTCTATTTTTTTATTTTTTATGTCCCTAATATGTTCCTGCAACTGGACCCTAAAACTCCTATAAGTTTCCCCTATGTAAAACTTCTTACATCCAGATCTCAGCACATACACTAACCCCTCCGTGTTACAACTGTATTCATGCCTAGCTGTAAACTTGATGCCATTAATATAGGGAAAATAGCTTACTACATATTGACAGGTGGAACAGCCATCACATGGAACAGTGCCTTTATTTATGCTTAAGCTCTGACTGACATTAACATCTGGTAAACAAAATTGGTTATGTACCAGAATGTCAGACACATTCCTAGCTCTTTTATATGCAATACTCACAAAATCAGGTAGTATAGAGTTCAAAATTCTATGCCTTAGGAGCACAGGCCACAAGATGCGTGCTTTTTTAATTATTTCTTCAGTTATAACATTATAAGTTGTCACTAAGAAAACTTTTTTCTGCTTTCCATTGTTCACAGCTGTATTGGTTGATTTATTTCCACCAATACAAACATTATATTTTCCACTAGCACAGACATAATGAGAATCTCCCTGAGAGTTAATAGAATACCTCATGTCCATAATTTTTTGTTTAGCTTCCCTGACCAGCTGAACATCATAGCCTCTTCTAATAAACATTTTTTTCTGCTTCAGCTATCTCTAAATCAAAGCTCATATCAAGGCTACATAGCCTATGAATTTGTAAGAATTCATTGTAGGGCAGTACCTTGACCAAATGTATGGGGTGACAACTATTCCCATATAAAAATACATTTCTATGCCCAAATTTCCTATGGAGACTAGTAGTAAATCCATCTAGGCTTATATCCAAAAAATTCACTTGCGGGCCAAGCTGTATACCATCAAAGCTTAAGCCCATAGTATTAGCTTGTATGTCATTAACAAACCCAAGGACCAATGTGTGTCTTTAAAAAACAAACTCTTAAAAAAAGAAACCCTGCTGATTTTAAAGTGTGGTACTTTGGAGCCTCAGGGACTCAACAAAGACTGTAATTGGAAGTGGCCTATGCTCCTAAGGGATAAAATTTGAATTGTGTGCTTAATTGATTAATTGTTTTGTGTAATATGCTGTATATAAGCAAACAGTATTTTGTAGTGTTTTTACTCTTGGAAGCCTGTGTAAGCCGAGGCGCTGTTTCATTAAATTCGCTTACTTGGATCGGTGGTCTTGGTGGTATTTTATAATATTGTAAACATACAATGATTAATGGACATAACCTTGAAGAGGTGGCAGATTCAGCTTGTACTTGCACACCTGGCACTTGCACAGAATGTCATGTACAACAACTATTCCAATACTATATCTAATATATATTATATTATACATATATTTATACATATATTAACAATTAAAAGAGGTGTACTAGCCTGCCTTGCATGACACAATGATACTGACACAGTCAGCAATGTCAGTGATGGAGGCTTCTAGTTGAAGCCGAGCAGCAGTGCCTCATCAGCATGAGTTACTTCCCTGGTAGCACCATGGCACAGAAATTTCAGTCCCCTGTCGTGGACTGTACAATTAGCTAGTTTCTTCATGACATTTACCTGCCTTCAGCACTTGGTGATGTGGAAGCCATGAGCACCAATGGAATTCATGTCAGCCAATACCTAGCCCACATCCTCTGATGCAGTCCCTAACTGTCTCCTCTGCCCATTAGCAGGGTGCCATCTGCCCAATGAATGCTCAGTAACACCTTTATTTCCTAATCAAAAACATTTATCTTCTGTTTTTGTCCTGACACTATAGGTAAGTAGTAGGGAGATATACAGGCAAACTACTACTGATATTATTGTGCTACTGTAAATCACTCATCTAGCATTGCTAAACCTGTATATAACCATAAGTGCAGATTTCCTATTAATGCTAAGTTCAGACTGCAAAAGATTTTGTGGACCAGTATGTACATAATGTGGAATTTCCTTGTTGCACTCATCTGCACATGGGATTTAAATGGCCACCAGCATGCATGCATACCTAATCAGTCTTGTGCCATGGAAACTTTAATGAATTCCTCCTATTTAAAATCTCACACCAGTACTGCCATGTATAGAGTCCTGTACATGACTGACATAAATACAGCCAGTGTGTCTCAACACAACCCATATACCATGTAGACATATATAACTGAGTTTTTCAATTAATGTTTGTGTTATTTACACATACTCATGGACAGTTATGAGTATACAACCACAGATCTAAAGTCAAATAAGGATGACTGAGAGTGTAAGGTACAAATCAGACATGACTCCACTACACATCTGCATATATTTACAGCATCCACCATATCTTCTAACAGTCTCGAGTCCCCCAATGTGGAGAGCATAACATCAAGCTTTTTGTGAGACATTTTGTATTCCAAATAAGATGTCAGTTTTGGAGCTGCATCCATGTCTGATGGTCAGAAAGTGGTGAATATTTGTAAGGAAGTCAGTAGGCTCCTGACTGCAGATACAGGCACACCCAGGTATGGGGGCACAGTGCAGGTGCAGATGGTCAGACATGACAAGATATCAGCATGAGAGACTGCAATGCCTCATGGAGATGGAAAGGAAGTGTTCAGCAGTGACTTATGATGATTTTGCACACACCTAGCCAACTATGAAGAACTATAACAGCACATACAAATCTGCTTACAATATCTGTTTACCTACAGACCTGGAACACATCATTGCCAGCTGGCAAGCTTTCAATGCATATTAATAGTGCATTTAACATTGATGCAGTAAGTACATATGGTGTTTTACTGTAGGCTGTCTGTAGGTAAGTCACTGTTACCTATGGTATAGTTACTGTTCACAGTCATTGGACCTGCTGTGTGCCAGTCCCTATTGAAATGACATATATATTGTATGAATCTCCCTGATGTGGTATCAGTACACTTGTCTTATGGGAATCCATGTGGCTAGCATAAAATCAGCCATCGCCAGGATATAAGTATGTCTGCAGTGTACCATTCATGGCCATAGCATTCAATTTGCTTGACCCAATGACTGACAAGTTATAGTGCTAGGTAGAGAGTGTAAGCTGTATATACCCCTGGCATCTCCATTACACAAAGCTGTATGTCACATTGTAGAATCATGCTGTTTATGGTGTGCCTAAAGTGGACAGACTAATATTACCTCTCACTTTTGTCAGCCTGGAGGGTGGAGGTATTGTAGGCCTGCATAGATTGCCAATACACTACATATACAAAATACCAATGCTGCATGGCATACATGAATATAAATATATGTAGCTTATTCCTGTGTGTTGCAGTCCTTGCCTGTTATTGACATGCAATCACATTCTTTCAATCTCTAGCAATGGAACCTTAACTGTGTGTGTGTGTGTGTGTGTGTGTGTGTGTGTGTGTGTGTGTGTGTGTGTGTGTGTGTGTGTGTGTGTGTGTGTGTGTGTGTGCGCATTTGTATGCGGGCATGTGCATGTGTGTGCGTGTATGTGTGTGTGTGTGTGTGTGTGTGTGTGTGTGTGTGTGTGTGTGCATGTGTGTGCGCATGTGTGTGCAAGCACGTGCATGTTTGTGCATGCATGCATGTGTGCGTGTGTGTGTGTGTGTGTGTGTGTGTGTGTGTGTGTGTGTGTGTGTGTGTGTGTGTGTGAGAATCTGTGCATGTTATTCTCACACAAATTGATACCCATTGCTCTTGTCAGAAGTATGGTTAGATCAACCAGTGCCCCACCCCTCAGCTCTTCAAGTGAAGAGAAAAAAATGAATACTGTATTAATCCAATTGCTACATAGGGTTGCCACCTTTCATTGTGGCTGAAACCAGAACAAACCATCATCCCTCACACCACCCTAACTCTGACCATCTCCTCCCCTGTCCCTACTAACCTTCCATAGATTGTGTGACATCACAGGCACGTCAGGGGGAGGAGGAATGTTCTCTTTTCCTGTTCTGCCCTGCAATCACATCATATTAGTGATGCTGAAAAGTATAGTGAATATTATGCTTTCAAAAACTGAAACAGTCTACTTGTTTTTTGAAACAGAAAACCAGAGTTTGCACACAGTGCTTTCTGGACTACCAGACAACTGGTTTAATTTCAGGATAGTCCAGAAAAAAATGGATAGGTGGCAACCATATCACTACATTGTAGCAACTGGCTTATTACAGACCCACTCCCTAGCTCTTCCACTGAAGAGCAAACAAAAAACAAAAATGGACATTCCACTGGCACGTCAACCAGATGGACAGATGAACAACATGCCCCTTTCCCTCCTGCCCAACAATTCAGGTCCTGTTTTTATGCCCTGCCCCCAACCCTCCTGCATTTTAATTAAAAAAAAAGATTTTTTTCTTCTTATACACTGTAGCAAGCAGTTGCTAGAGTTTATGCCCTGCCAGTGCATGGAGTGCTAGGAACTCATGTTTTACTTAAGAAAAATAAATCTTTTTATACCCTGCCTGCACAAAGTGCTGCAGAACTCAGGTTTTTATTTAAAAGAGTGATTTTTTTTACTTTTAAAAGCCAGTATTGCATTACAGATTGGGACTGGCTGACTGCACCCCACCCAACACTTTGTGTCTGGGGCAGTTTCTCCTCTCTCCACACCCTAGCTACACTACTGGTCCTTTATCGGGTTGCATGTGTTACCTAAGTTGTAACAATAGCTCTCATGATATGCCATGTGGTCTTTTTCTCCAAGT
This sequence comes from Protopterus annectens, assembly GCF_019279795.1. NCBI lineage: Eukaryota > Metazoa > Chordata > Ceratodontiformes > Protopteridae > Protopterus > Protopterus annectens. The sequence goes on from NC_056735.1 coordinate 398,921,985, forward strand.
CCTATTATATAGATTTTGTATGACATAAGTGATGCTGATGTAAGTGATGATATAATGTTGATGACATACCTCTATATATTATAGGTTCATAGGTAGGTACTAGGCTACTGGCCCTAGGGCCTATATAAGCCTAGCCAAATGTACCCTGGCTTTCGTCACCCAAGAAAATTATTTTCCTGTGCCACTCTCGAGCAGAGCCACATAAGTGATCCCCGGGTTGAATTTCTTATCTCCCATCCAATCATCAAGATTTTTCTTGAAGAGTGCTAATAAGGAGCTTTGTTTGATATAGATAGGTAGTTTGTTCCAGAGTATGGGAAGTCTCTGGGACAGGAATCTATCCCTCCAGCATGTTCTGTTTATTGTGGTGACGAGGTTTAGGTCCCTAGAGCATTTAGCTCGGAGGGATTGGGATTTCTTTAAGTGGAGCATGTCTAAAAGCTCTGGGTTTGACATAGCTTTGTGTGTTAGGCAGAGATCACCTCTGAGTAGGCGATATGCAATGGAGTAAAGCTGCAGTCTTTTGAGATGGTCTGCATAGGGCATCTCTTTGAGGCCGGTAATCCTCTTTGTGAGGTATTTCTGTGGCCTTTCCAGTTGTTGTAGATGTCTTGTGAGGTACATACCAAAAGAGGTATTGTACTCTATAATGGGTCTAATGAGTGATGAGTAGAGGGGAACAATTACCTCTTTTTTCCTGGATGAGAACCTTTTGTGATGAGGTGTGCCACATAGAAGGATTTCCTGACTACTGTGGCGATGTGATTATCAAAGCAGAGACTACTGTCCACCTGTGTCCCAAGGTCTCTTATCACACTTTCGGTGTTAAGTAGACTACCACCTATAACATTTCCTAGACTACCACCTATGTGGTAGTTCATAGGTACTGAGTTTTTACCAAAAGGGATGACAATGCACTTTTTGGCATTGAGCTTGAGGCCATGGCTTTGACACCAGGCATCTGTCTCAGCGGGACCCTTTTGTAGGATGTCCACATCTTTTGGAGTTTTGATTATGGCTCCTAGTTTGCAGTCATCTGTGAACTTCATTAGCCAAAGACCTTCTGTGTTGGCCTGTACTTCAGAGAAGTAGATACCAAACAGGAGAGGACCCAGGACTGAACCCTGTGGTACTCCACTTGTCACTGGTCTGAAGTTGGATTTGGAGTCTGCTATTTTCACAGTGTGGATTCTGTCAGTGAGCCAGTTGACAACCCATCTTGTGACATAAGGATTTATACCTAGTTTACTGAATTTATCTATAATTCCAGAGTGGGGGATGGTTCGAAAGCCTTGGCGAGATCTAGATAAGCTGTGTGAACCACCTTACTCTCATCTACAGCTTTGGTGACTGCTTCAAAGAAGTCTATCAGGTTTAGGAGACATGATCTGCCTTTTACAAACCCGAACTGGGTGGGGTCCTGAGTTTGGAGATTACCAATGCCATTGTTTATAAGTTCCATGATGATATGCTCCATAGCCTTGCAGACCAGGCTCGTTAGGCTAATGGGGCGGTAGTTTCCTGGGTCTGTGGTGGCTCCCACTTTATGGAGTGGGATAACTGTTGTTGTGCACCATTCAGTGGGCACATAGCCCGAGGTGAGGCTATGATTGAACATGGTACTTAGGTGGGGTGCCAGTTCCTTCTGTAGTTCATGTGTAACACAGCCTGGGATGTCGTCAGGTCCCATGGATGCTGTGTTCTTGGCTTTGGATAGTGTGTTTTTTACCTGTGCAGCCGTGATTACAGGAACTTTGCATTCTTCTGGTATAGAGATGGGCCCTTTAGGGGATGACAGAGGGGTAAAGTTAGCACTGAACCTATCTGCCAGTATGTTGGCAATATCAGTTGGTTCTGTATATTTAGTGCCATTGCGCTGTAACTCAGAGCAGATCTGAGTGTTGCCATTGAGATTCTTGACATAGCTAGAGAATGCTTTGTAGTTGTCTTTAGAGTCAGTGGTGATTTTGTTTTCATAACTAGATTTGGAGGATTTTATGAGGGATCTCAGCTTCTTATTGAGGCTGACCAGGAAGTTTCTCCAATCATGGGATTTTACTCTTTTTTGCAACAGTTTCTTTCTTCTGTTGTAGAGTTTGTTTATGGCAGGAGACCACCAGATTGGCTTCCTTTTTTTGGAGGATAGCATCTTGGTTCTGTTAGGGATTGCATGATCCATGCACTCGTGTAAGTGCTTATAAAGTGCATTTGTGTAGGATTCAGCAGTCATACCTCTATTGTCCATCAGCATGGGTGTCGTGAAGTTTGCCACTTCTGTCTTAAGAAGCGTGAAGTTGGCTTTGGAGAAATTATTTACTGTGGTTTCCCTAATGGGGGGTGGGGGAGGGATGTGGATGTCTAGGGTGATTAGCTTGTGGTCAGATCTGACCAACGAGGAATTGACCTCTGGTGTGGAGCACCGGTTGCCCATGTTGGTAATAACTAGGTCTAGGATATTGCTGCTCCTGGTGGGGGTGTGGATAAGTTGATCCATGGAATTGGAGTTTATGAATTCCAGAAAACGTTGAGCACAAGAGTTGGTACATGAGTAGTTTTCCCAGTTAATGGTAGGGTAGTTGAAATCACCCATTATTAGGGTGTTAGGTTGTACTCTAATATTTTCCAGTGTATTAAGAAATGAGGAGTGGGAATCCTGGGGCATGGTGGGGGATCTGTAACAAGCTACAATTTGGAATGAGGTCTTGCCCAGAGTTAGTTGCACTTGGATAATTTCGGATGCATTATGCTGAGCAACTAGCCTGGAGGTGTGGATATCTTTAATGAATATGGACACGCCTCCGCCTTTAGTGTTTCAGTCCAGGTTAAGTGGCCGAAAGGTGTGGTATGAATTATAGCCTGGTAATGCAGTGGTACTCTCTTGAGCCTTGAACCAGGTCTCTGTCACTGCACAGATGTCGATGTTCTCCATTTTAAGGAGTGCCTCGAGAGAGTGCATTTTGAGGTTTAGACCTCTAGCATTGAGTAGAAATACTCTCAGATTCTTCTTGCCTGTACCTGTTAGCGTGGTGAATTTGTCATTTGAACCTTGCTTAAAAAAGGCACTATAGGGGAGGCTAGAGCCTTAGCCAGTATCCGGAATCCCAGGGATGACAGGTGCAGGCCATCTCTGGCAAAGCATCGTGGCTTGTCGATCATGTCATCCCAGGCAGACAGATACTGGATCCCCTTAGAATGACACCAGAAGCTTAGCCAATTGTTGAAGTCAATCATTTTGTCCTTGTACTGTGGTATCATTCTGGGTGATGGCAGGATGCTACTCAGGGCTAGGGTCATACCTGCCTGGGCTACAAGATCGGACAGCTCCTCCATGTCCCTTTTCATGTAGTCCAAGGAGGTATGTCTCAGGTCATTCACAGCAACATGGACAATGACAGAGTCATATTTGTATTTGTTGTGGAGTGACCTGAGTGCATGCGTTATGTGGTGGATCCTGGCACCTGACAGGCAGCTGACAGTAACTTTCTCCTTGTTTAGCCTGGTGAGTGGAACATCAGTGTGCCTGACTATATAGTCACCTATGACTAGAGTGTTGGGTATGTTGTTATGCCTTATGGGCTGTGGTTGAGTGGCACTCTGAGTTTGTGGGCTATGTGTCATTTGGGTTGTGTTGGGGGGTGGAGGTTGCTTGTGATTCTGCTTTGGAGGTCCCTGTTGCTTGGGCAGGTTTTTACTGAGAGCCTCTGCGAATGTAGGTGTGTGTTTTGTGTTTCTATGTGTGTGTTTTGGTGGTGTAGGTTTTGAGGGACTCTGTGCTGAGTGTGGTGTTATGCAAGTGTTTACCTTCTCCTCTTGACTGTCTAGTCCAGTCTTGGGTGAAAAGAGCTTTGCTTCCAGTTTGGCTATATAAGTGCATCTCTCACAGGTTGTAGTGTTGGGTGGTAGGAGGAGAGGGTTGTCTGTGTACACGAGGCAATTACTACATTGCCCCAAGATGCCCAGTTTCATCAGGTAAACAGGAAAAAACACCAGGAGCTGACCCTTAGACATGCCTGAATAGGTGCTTATTTGTTAAGTACTAGGAACTGTTTTCCTCTAGACAGTGAGGAAAGTTGAGTGCTGTAGTAATTTGTAGCTTATTTAGTGCTTACAATAAGTTCTGAACAAGTGCTGAAACAAAAAACTGGCTAGTTCTAAGAAACAAAATTAAGCTAGAAGGCTTCCCTTCAACACAGAAAGGCTTGGGGGCCTAGAAGCCTACAAATAGTCCTGGACACAGCAAATCTATATCCAGGCTAGACTACCCACAGGAAAGGCAGGAAACATATTATCATATTTGTCAGTAAAAATCTGCGGTGGTACAGCAGTAGCATTGTTACCTCACAGCAAGAGGTTCTCCTGTTTGATTCTCGGCGGGAGTGCCTTCTGTGTGGAGTCTGCATGTCCTCCCCGTGATCGAGTGGTCTCCAAAAGACATGCGTGAATGGGTGTGCCTTCGCTGGAAGTTGGGCGTCGGGCTGGCAACTCTGCACCATAAAAAAATTGACTGCCAATCATTAGCGGACCGGAGTTCTGCTGTGGTGACCCCTAACCAGGAAAAGACAAACAAACAATTATCATATTTGTCAGTCAGGTGTATTGACAGATATTGTCCAACAGGGAGACATTCACAGATGCCTGTGATGTATTTCATATATTACAGAGCGTACTTCTAGATGGGATTTCTAGGGGCTTGCCAATTTATAATATCCACTGACCATAAATCTGCTACTTGATGTAAATGTGGATATGATTAATATCTCTTCATTCTTGTGTATTTCAGACTGTGACCAGGAAGGGACTATTACATTTGATCATTTGATCTAGGTGATGGACGATATAAATGTGACACCTGAACACCATGGACAAAATGGGAAAAGGAGACTGTCACTGATGCCGATGAAAGACAACACTGTATTTAATGTCTTGATATAGTTTTATTTCTTTTAAATGAGAACAGGTATTTAATGTCTTGATATAGTTTTATTTCTTTTCTATGAGAACAGTCCTAAGCATTAAAAAGTTCTGTTTATGTGATTTACTTGGATAAAAAAGTATGTTTTGTAAGTTCTACATGTGGGCATTAATGAATTGTTTCAGAATATTTCTGTTGTGAATTACCTGTTTTTAACTATTCCATACTCTCCATTGTAGTTATTTTTTTGGCTCTCTATTGAACTGTCAGCACTCGAAATGCTGAGTGCTGAAAAGCCAAAAAAAGGACAGAAAACACAGGAGAATAGTGAATCTTGAAAATCGCTCTTCTCCTTAAAACCTCTTTTTGAGGGCTTGTCGCCCTATGCCCCCACACCCCTCAAATGTATATAAAGCAACTCCAAGATTGCCATATCTCAGAGAAAAGGGAATAGTCTGAGAAATGTCATCTCGAACTTAATATATACAAGTTCAATCTTTCAGTCATTCAGTATCTGCATTTCAGGACTCGCTCTAGCAGGTCCCAACACTTCAAATGGTTACCTATCTGGTTAGTGTATTATTTCCATTAGTCCTAGCTTTTCTGAGATTATGAAGTTTAAGTGATCTCTTATTACCTTGTTTTAGTACAAATATGTCTATCTTAAATTTTGTATTTCTTAGTGAGAATATTGTTTCAAATATTACCTTGATTGACAGACACTAGTTTTGTTATAGGGAAAGATCTTAATATGTTAGTCATTTAACAATATTTTAGGAATAATATTGAAGAAAACTGGTGCATTTATGATAGGCACCATATATTTTAGGTATACAAGAAATGAGAATTATTATTCTATATGTAAAGAGTCACTTCAATTTGGCCTTTCACTGTTGTATTAATGGTGATATACACAAATTCTAAATCTGTATCATTTGTATTTATTTCTGTTATTCGTGATTACAGGTGACTTACATTATTTTGTGACTCTTCTTATGAGTATGATTGATTTCTGATTAGTGTGATATTAGGTCTGTGATTGACCTCAGTTGCATTTGTAATTCTGACCTGCATCACTTACTAAAATGGTTTAACATACTACTAAAATGATATTATTTCTTCTAGCTGGACTTGTGTTCTTGTGAAAAAAAAAATCTCAGCATGTGCCACTGCGTTTATATTTTGCTAATATTTTGTTTCAGTGTTCATGGCTTACTTTTCAGGCATCTCAGGTGAATTGCCATATTTTAACAAGCTTTTCAATATAACATTGGTTTCTCTGACAGCTTTTCTTCTTCTTTGTTTAATAGGTATAAAGCTTTGTATTATTTGTGTTTTGACTTCATTATCAGCAATCATAAAACTGCAATTCTTAGCCATCATTGTCAGTTTGGTCTTGCAAAAGCAACATGTTTTGGTGGCTTCCTGCACAGCTCTTCTAAGCTTATAACACTCGAACTTTGACGTTTTTGACTATGTATTGAAATGTTGAGACTTACAATATGGATCCCCAAAATGCTTAAAGGAAAAGACCCAAAACACAAGTGAACAGTAAATGTTGAGCATTGCTTTTCTCTTTTAAAGTTATTTTTTTGCAGATTGGCAGACTCCCCACACACTTGAACTTCTTTATATCAACTATGAAATTGCCTTACCTTGGAAAAAAAGGGAATAGTTTAAGAAACAGCAATCTCGGACAATGTACATGTAAGTTAAAATTTTTAGTCATTCAGACTTGATATTCCGAGACTCACACTAACAAGTCCCAGCATTTCAAATGGTTAACATGCTTTTCTTTTGTTCAAACAATAGGCCAGTTTGGTTTAACATTAGAATATTTATCTATTTCTGCTAAGATTTCATAAATATTGTCCACTGTTCACTTTCCTTATGTAGAATTGTAGCTTTGAGTCAATTATCACAGTTACAATTATTTATTTCGCATAGATTTGAAAATATTGTACCAATATGTGCCATTTTTGGACATAGTACTGCCTATATCATGATTAAGTGTTGTCAGGTTTGTTGCTGAACTGACATTGGCATTTCTTTATTACTGTTTAAAGAACTTTTTAAAATTTAAATTAATAGTTGTCTGACTGAGACTTTCTGTGTGACTTAATGTCATGTGAATTCATTTTGCTATGTTTAACTGATACAGGATTGGAGTGATGTGATATACTGGCATTTTGGCTGGCAGAGTGAAATCACTATTGTATATCACTTCCTTTCTAGGTTGTTTGACCTATCTAAATTACTTTCTTAGATTTAGACTTTGTGCATCCCATTCATGCTGGAACATCATACAGTAAAGCTTCACCATCAGCCATGGGTCTTGGTTACAATGTATACATATTCCTCTGTCATGCATGTCCCCTGTAAGCGTACTTTGCTACATCTTCGTGTGTCTTCTTTTTCTTTTTCTCTTGCCATCTTCTAGAATCTACATCAATACTACCTTAGCAGATCTTTTTCCAGACACCCCGAGAACATACATAGTCCACTGCTGCCTTTGGTATGCAGCAGTATCTTATTTAGTTATTTGACATTTGTTGACCACAGTAGTCCAACTGAGCTAAAGCCCTTTTTCAGTGGAGGCCTGGGGAGAAAAGCTCCACAAACAAGCACATTAGTTACACACGTTAAACAAGAAATAATAGTATACAGAGTTTCACTCATTAATAGACATAGCTAATATCAGGGGCACTAGTGAGAGTATCCAGAGTAGTATATCTGAAGGTTACACGGTTTATCTGTTTATACAGCTGTAGCGCAGAGCAGAAAATATAAATTGTAATAGTTCTGACAAGATAATAGTCATAAATCCACTAACAGATGGTAAGAAAACTAACATTTCAGGTTGTGCAGGCTATACACAGAGCAAGAGAAAAAGAAGACGTTTGTCCTTTACTTCTAAACACTATTTTGTCTACCATATAGGAACAGTTGGTAGATTAAGAGGGTAAAGGTCAGGGGGCTAAATAAGTGTAAGGGTATGATAGGAAGTGCAGTTAGGAGTAAAGAAGTTCAGAGATCAAAGGAGAGAAGATCTAAGGGATGAAGGCTCGAGGATGTTAAGAGTGGAGAAGTTGAGAAAAAAACATATATTAGTGAGGTGAGAGGGAAGAACAAGGGAAATTATTATATAGACATCCTATCCTAGCTCTTCCCATTCTTCATTAGAAAAATGGTCTTTCCTTGTCACATACAGAATTATTCTTAGGCATAAGTGAAAATAAATCCAGACATCATATAATGTTTGCTGTTTTTTCCCCATGTCTCACAGGTATAGAGCACAATGGACAGATGTAGTTTGGCCGAATTGGTCAGGGAAACCATATTAGATGAATACATTAGAAAATGGAGGCAGCTTTATCATCTGTTGCTATATAATTCCAAAATAATTTAAGCTGTCTACTTCTTCTGCTGTTTTGTTGGTGACTGTTGAAATACGGGCATTACTGTATGCACACTGTCACAGTTTTGGTCTTTACACCGCTCCCAATTAATTGTTCTTTGAGCTATTACTCATAATATGTATCCCATCAGATTCTTCTCCATAGAATATCCTCACTAGACCTTGATAATCCCACCCCTCCTGCTTCTATAGCAAGCTTTTTAACAGACCACAGGCAGTAGAATAGCAGAAAGAATGATCATCATTCTTGCTTATCTCAATTGGAGTACCACAAGGCTCAGTCTTGGGTCCCATGCTCTTGTAACATTCTTATTAATGGCCACTATACTGTTAATGACACAACTGTCATTCAGTATGTTGATGATGCTTTACTGATAATAACAGCTAAATCCCTCTGAGAACATCAAGAAAAGACCCACAAAGCTTTTTCTTCTATGGAAACCTGGCTCAGTAATTCCTACCTAATGCTGAAAGCTAAGAAAACCAAGTTATTGCTTTTCACATTAAAATCTGAGTCCTATAAAAAATAACTTCTCATTCACATCGTCAAACACTCCTATTGAACTTATGTCCCACACAGAGCTACTTGGTGTCATTATAGATAACCACTTAATGGATGATATTCAGTACAACTAGCCACCAAGAAAACCAATAGAAAAATTGGACTACTGTATTGTAGCAAATACTTTTTAACTAGTAATGCCAAAAAAACAAACAAGCAAAAAAAAACAGTAGCCTCTGTTTATCTCCTACCTTCACTACTATACGCTGCCCCCCCCCCCATCTACACCAACATTCAGCTATTTTGACTAACAAAAATTGAACAATGCTATAACAAGCTAGCTTAGCTTTAAAGCAGTTAGGCTGGCTAGAACTTCCACACACTCTCTCTATCATCCATTTAGCAACTGGTTATAATACAATCTATAAACTTCAAATGTTTGCTGCACTCCAAACCTTAGTGGAACCTTAAATCCCTGCATGATCACTACACTCCATGGACAAGTCCCTATTAATCATAACTAAAACTGGGTCTATATTACAACGTCGAACTAACAGAAGTTTGAACGTTGTAATATCAAACCCAAAAGTCCAAAACCCAATAATAATGAAAACACAGAACAGTGATTTTTTTTCCCAGGGAAAAAAATCGTTGTTCCGTGACAAAAAAAAAAAAAAATTAAACCCGCCACACCCCCACTACTTAAATATACCAACTCCGAGATCACACCACAGTGGAGAAAATAGCAAAGCCCCGAAAAAGGCCCACTGATTTTTTTCTCTGGGAAAAAAATCGGTGTGCCATGGCTTCACTATTTTTGGATTTCTGACTTTTGGGTTCGATATTACAACGTTTGAACTCATACAAGTTTGATGTTGTAATATAGACCCACTAAAACCCACAACTCTGCTGGCCTGTCCTTGTACTCAAATTATATCTCCAAAATCTGGAATTCTATCCCTACCACCATCAGACAACTAACCAACCTATCTAGATTCAAACACTTGCTAGAACAACACTTTAAAAACACTTGGCTCTGCTCTTGCACCTCCCCAAGCTAGACTAGCTTGACTGCTACTCACATACATTACTCATGTATAGCTCAACAAAGCATATTCTCAATATAAATTTCCTACTGCTCTTTGTGCCCTTATTACTACTTCTAATGTCTCTACTTACCCAATGACAAGTGTTTCCCTCCAGCAAAATTTCAACTCATATGTACTACCTCTACATCTGCCTCAACTTCATATAGAACTGGAACTTTTCTCCTTGGGCCTCCACTAAAATGGTGCTACCATATCCCAGACTGCCCTGTTCAATAAAAGCAATACATAAATAAATAATAACACCACAGACTACGTCAAAGGTATCTGTCAAGGCTGCAGTTGTCTTGACACAGTACTGGAAATTTTTATATAATAATTTGAAGATGTTTATGTATTTATCAAAAACACCTTAAAGCTTTAGCATCTTCCAAAGTGATTCCCTATGAGTACCATTAAAAGCTTTTTGAAAGTCAGTGAAGGTAATATATGGTAGTAACTGGTAGGTTAAACTCTGTTTAACAATATTGTCTAATGTGATAACTTGCTTAGCTCTGACTTACTAGCTCAAAAAAAACAGGGTTTGATCAATATGAATCTAGTCCATTCAGGAAGATGCTGCAGAATATCTTACCAGGGGGCACAGAGCTGCGGGATACACTTCAACAGTTGCAGTCAGTGATGTAGGTGACTGGCCCCTTACCCAAACCTTTTTATGTAAGTGGTACAATCACACTACATCTCCTGTCATCTAGTTCATAGTCATTTTACATAGTCAAGTTGAACAGGTGTGTTAGCTCTGACACAATGCCATGTGTATCATTTCCAAAGGTTCCGCCATCCTTTCATCACAGCCGTCTGCTTTGTTGTTTCTGGGTTTTGATGGCTTTAGTTTCCTCTTTACAGAGGTGCCAAATGAGTTGATGCTTTCCTAGAAAAAAATGATTTTTCTTGATCATAATGAAAAAAAAACGTATGGCTGGTACAGCTTGGTTTGGTACGTCACAGAAGCTATTCACCCATCTACTACTGCTCTGTTCTTTATTAGTCAACGGAGTCTTACAGCTGTAATTTTTTGATTGGAACATCCTGATTACTGATCATGTTTGATAGAGCCCAGACAACTCTATATAGTTTATTTCCTTTTGTTCACTTTTTAATGTTTGCTGCATCTTCTGTTAAAACCTTTATTCAATTGATGAAGCTTCATGCCAGCAGTATGTTACTATTGGCCTTTTTCTACTTGATGTATTTTTTGTTTGCATTTTTTATTGCATTACTAATGTAACAAGAGATACTAGAAATCTACACTAGTGTTTTTCTTGTATGCAGAACCCTGGTCCAAATGGGCCTAAGTCAGGCAGCTATCTGGGAAGGCTAAGTAGATAATCAAGGAAGCACTCCAGGACATCGTTAGTGGCAGGCAACTGTGGCAGAAAAACAGAAGAAAGCAAACAAACATACAAAAACAATAACAAAAGAAAAGTAATCTTCCTTCTGTTCTTTCTCATATTTGTTTTACCACAACCTGTCCTAAGCCAGGATGAGAACAGAGGAGGTTTGGGCAAGGGGCCAGTCACCCACACCATGAAAATACTATGGCTACAGAAGACATGCATACCATTCCAGTGGAGTAAAACAGTGTAATAGAAGGTATCTCTGAAAAGGGACCAATGAAAGGAGCAGGTGAAAACTACAAGAAAGTTCATTTCTTAATGAGCCAACTCATTTTAGCTAAAGCAGTCTTCTGAGCTGGAAGTTTGAATTCAATGACATTTTATCAGTCTGGGAGAAGAGAACAGACCTAGTGATAAGAGAAATGAAAATAAATCACATAGATATTATGGGTGTCAGTGGAATGAGATGGCCTGGTAAGGGTTAGTTTACAAGCAAAACTATAATAGCATTATATTCTAGAAAAGAACATAACATTAATAGAGTGAGCCTTTTCCATAGTTTATATGCCATGCAGTTACTGGCAGGATGGAAACATGAGTGACTGCTTCATCCTTACTCATGTTTAGATGAGATATACATGGGTAACAATAATCTAAATCTTAGCACCAAATGAAGCAGCTGAAGACCTAGCAGCTGAAGCAGGGCATGCTGGATGATATGCCATTTTAAAACATCACTGCATGGACTAGTAATGTCATGAGCAGCCTGAATGTCAACCCTGACAACATGTCTCTGCTGCTAGCAAGAATATCAGTAGTGAAGGGCTTATATCATCAAATGTCTCAAGTGGCCCAGGAATTCAGAAAACATTCATCAGCCACACAAGAATTTAAACAAGATGATCTGGATGTAACTGGACAGTACTCCAATCAACTCAACATTTATTATATTGCTATAATGAAACCAATGAAATTCAAATAACAAATGACAAACGTATATAACAAAACAAATTGCAATATCTGGATGAAACAGACTCTTATGATACAAGTTAAAGTCAATGAAATGGATTATGTATAGATAAATAATGCAGATTATGCACATCAAAAGCCAGGGAACATTTCTGGGAACCCTCAGTGGGTGTCTACAGCCATTTACAAAGCTAATTTTAATTCTTAATCCCTGGGAAAGGAGCTTGTTTAACAGTCATACACTTGCCGGGAGAAATCAGAACATCACAGCAATATGACTTTTAGTCTATTAATTGGTTTGGCTGTGGTTATAATAACCACCATGTTCATATTTTAAAATATAGATGATATAAGCCACTCCTGCAGACTGAATTCACTTTTCAGTAATCTAAACTGAGAGCTGTATATCCATCAATATGATTCACACAACACTTTTGTTAGTATCCCTGCTATTTATGCCGTTTATTCTAAAACAAAACAAGTATAGTTATTTTTTTCTTTTATTACATAAAGGCGTACTAAAGCATTAGAGATGCCTCATGTTTAAGGTAGTTTCCTGGCTTGCCACCCTAGAATACCTTCTTCCAAATGCTCTCATTGTGCATTGGAATAAAGCCCACCAGCACATAATCACAGGTTATTAGGTACATAGGTACTTAGTAGGCTATTGATCTGTGTGGCTGTTACACAGCCTAGTCTTACTTTCCCATGATAGTTTTTAGCCCTTATATTATTTAACCCAGAGATAGGCACAACAAGAATCATAGTCCTGCAGGTATTATGTTGTTTGCTCAATAAAGCAGATACATTAAAACTGGTGACCCTTGCCAGAAAGTCTTGCCCTTGCAATTTTTTCTCCCTAGAAAATAAAGGTAGAATGCTAAAAATATACACAGCTTCAGACGTTCCTGAGTGCTAAAAATGTACACGTATTCAGAGGTTCCTGAGTCATGGCTAGCGGTGCTGTTGATATCTGGTTTCTAAAAGAACGTAGTTTTTTCAGGCACAAAGAACCAGGAAAAACAGCAGCTACCAGATGCTCATCCCTTCCTCCAATGAGATATATCCATTCCTGAACCTGTGGGCCATAGGTCTCAACCTTCCATCTCCAAAATGACAACTTCAACTAAAGATCATTTAATGAATTAATATGATTAATTTCTATTTAGAGGTACACTTGAGAGGTATGCTGTGGGCCTGATACTGCAATGGAAATCTAACCTTTGCACTAACAGATCAGTGAAGGGCAAAACACATCTTTTTTTGGCTCTGGATCAGTATTCTGCTTCCAGCCTTCTGTAAGTTTTGAATTATTGCATTATTTGGGACATTTCACCCTCTAGGTCAAAGCCAGATTACTGTACATTCCTTTAAGAGTCAAAGGCCACTGATACTGTGTGTTTAGGATGATCATAGCCAGCATGAAGTAGGACCATTCAGTCTCCACGTTATGCCATAGATGTCTTTCTCAGATGAGGAAGGCTATGAAATGACAATAGTACCCACATATTTCTCTGCATCTTCAAAAAATGACAATTGCTAGTGTTTCGGTTGCAATTTCAATATATAATTCTACTACGCTGCACTCCAGTCCTTCCTTCATAGAAGGTGAACTTTTACTGGATTCTGGGTTCTTCCTCTATTGAAATTCCACTTCCTGCCATACAAAACACGTGAACACACACACACACGCACACACACACACACACACACACACACACACACACACACACACACACACACACACACACACACTTTTCTTCCATTGACCAGTCTTTTCCTGAATTTGGGATGTTTATTTGTTTCCTTCATTCTGTGTTAATTTATGAGGTATGTTAGCTAGTACATTGACACTTTTTAAGTCAGAAATATGTACAGAAATCTAACCAGCATGCAAATAAAATGTCTAGATATTTTTTTCTGTGTTATTATTTCTCTTAGCATTGCTGTCTCCCTATCTCCCTAAGGCTTCTTCCTCTTTGCTGAAATAGCCTTGTCTCACAAGTCCTAGTCTGGCTTTAATTGCTGATATGATTTTTTTTTCAGGAAATGCATGTTATAAGCATGACAATGGATATGACTTGTAGTCTGCATGCAACTCTAAATAACATGGTACATGTTTAACAATATAAACTCATTTAACATAGTTGAGATTTAAAAAAAAAACGCGGCTTTCCGTCTTTTTTTTTTTTTAAAAATTGTATGAATATGTTAATGGTTTGGTTTTAAATAGACAGCAAAAACAAAACGGCTTCTTATTTAATTATGTTTCGCCATTGTGTTGTTAAACCCATTTAAAAAGTCCGGGACCGGACCTTTTCCATTAGTATATAATCGACAATATCACACCTGTTAGCTTTTAAGCAGTGTTTATTTCAAAGGCAAAGTGAAAGTCAAAGTAAACTTTATTGTCATTTAGCCTGTACAAGTTCAGTCTAAATGAAATTGTGTGTATCAGGCTCAAATTGAGAAGACATGCATACATACATACAATAACACATACAATGGACATATATTTATCATTTCACGTTAGGTTATTCTACTACATATTACCACAGTTTACCTTATCTATAATTTTCAGCAGCTGAATGATTTCGTATTGCACAAGTTCCTACTGCACTGTGTGATTTTCACATGAATTCATTATTTATTTTATTATTATTATTATTATATAATTTATTATTATTTATTATGATTTCATTCTTTGAAATAAGAGATAACTCCTATTCCACTGAAACTTAACTGCTGTTCTTGATCTAGTCCTGATTCTTTTCAAACAATTCTGCTTGCAGACTTGGTTACTGCCTATGATAGTTTAACAATTTCCTGACTGTGGTAACATCTGTTACAGGATGTTAGCTCGTCTAGTGTGACAAGGCATTTTAATCCTGAATCAGTGCTATGCGGTAAAGGGTGGATAAAGCTGAGTCAGAGTTGTTGGGAAATCTGCATGGTCTGCAGTTGTCAGATTCCACTGTACTGAAACCACTGCTGTACAACACATGTTTGGAGATACTATTTATTGAGTGATAGTTCAGTATTGTTAATCTTGGATTTATTTGCCCAAGAGTAATGCTGTTTACTCATTTCCCACAATGGAGGTCTGGAAGTTTGCACTGTAATTTCCAACTGGCTGAGTCTAAGCTTATTGATAAAATCAAATTATGTTCTCACATTTCAAACAAATATTCATATATCTGGAACCATAAGAGTTATGCAGGAAGTGTAAATGGCAAACTCTTCATAACAAACTATTTTTATAGTGGTTGTATTTTTTAGGTTCTATGTCTTAAACTGGACTTTATAAGTCACAATAAACACAATAACTATCAAGTTTGTAATATTTTATAAACAATTTACAATATTTCAGCAACAGCTGAAGTTATACACATACTGTTAGCAGCAATTTGTTCACTCAGCTGAGAGCTTTCATATGTGGCTAAGCAGTTCTGTCTGCCTATTTGGTTGTGAAGATATTTAGAAAAATATGAAATTCATGACAATATAAATAAATATTGCATGAACAACAATTAATTGATCTTTACCTGCACTAAACAGAGGTAAAATATCAATACAGTTGCATTTACCATTGTGCAAGCTTAAAGATGAAATATTTTAATACTTTGTGTGTAGCATGGTTTTGGAATTATTAATGTAAATGTGAACAAGCAATATTTGACGCCTAGAGGCATCACTAGGATATAACTGCAGAAACACCTGGAGGTGTCACCTGGTTGTAACAAGTTAAACCATGATGGCAAGTCTGATAGCATCATGAGTAGATAAATCCAATATTTGCAACACTGAATTATTGCTTATGCTATTACACAAACAGAAGTATTACCTTTTCATTTGTATGATCACCCCATGCCTAAGTGTTTACCTTATAGACACAAGGTGCAGGGTTTGCTTCAGACATGGGGTAATTGGTTAGGCTTATAATAGCCCACTTGGGCAGTTAGCCTAGTACTAATCTATGAACCTATGAAGCCTCCCCTTGAACAAACATTTTTCTGAAGGGGGGGGGGGTATCACCCAGGCAGCCATGAACATGCTTTGTGCTCTCCTTGGTATCTGGTAATGGCAACATTTTTCAGTTTATGACCTACCTCTGCCCCTGGTGGTGATTTGATCACTTACATTATTGCAAGGGCTTCATACATCTATGTGTCCATGCATGTAAGCTTCTGCACATGCGCTGACAAAGGCTAACATCACTGGCATCGGTCTTTCTGGCATTGACTCCTCCCATCATAATGAATCTCTGTTCTGCTAAGATCCAGTCATTAGAGCAATGTTGTGAACTGAGTGGGAACCACTGTCCATTCATCCAACATGGACATTGCCATCCTCCCCGCTTGTGCTGTCAAACAACCATGCTGCTAGTTGAACTCAGGTCACCTGGGCTGTAGTCAGGGTTTTTCCCTCTTTGTCACTGGTGAAGACAAAGAAGTGTTAGCTTTTTAATTATTTTACTTTTTTTTTGCTAGCTGGTGTACATATTATGACATATATATAGATGATGTTAAACATTTGGCACCTTTCATTTTATTCATAGTTCAGTAGGTATGTCATGTGGTCTCTTTTTCTGTGCACTGTTGCACAGTCTGAAAATAAAGTCAGTGGAGCTGGTAGCACTGCACCTCATGTCTCACCAGTGGAGCAGATGGAGCTGGCAGTACCACATGACATGGCTCACCAGTGAAGCAGATGGCTCTGACAGCCCTACTTCTCATGTCTCACCAATAGTGTAGATGGAGCTGGCAATACCACATGTCATGGCTCATTAATGCAGCAGATGGAGCTGGCAGTAACATGTCATGGCTCACCAATGGAGAAGATTGAGCTGGCAGTACCACATGTCATGGCTCTCCAGAGAAGCAGATGGAGCTGGTAGCCCTACTTCTCATATCTCACCAATAGAGCAGATAGAGCTGGGAGTTACATATGTTTTGATTCATCTACTTGTTTTATATTTTCAAACACCATACTTTATTTAGAACAACTTGTGTCACATTTTGTTAACAATGGCACACTGCAGCCTCTAGGAATTCCATTCTCTGCAAGCTTGTCAGAGAAACGGAAAGTTTGAATCCAGAAATTCAGTTTATTCCTGACTGTATGTGGTATACTGGAGAAACCTGAAAAGGTAGTGTGCTACATTTCTGCATGTTGCAATTACCAAGTCCTGAAAATTTATAATACATCTGAGTTTTAAGATGAAGAGAGAAAAAAAAATAATATTGCAGTGAACTGTATAGCCACCATTTGTTCTTCCCAAGTGGAGAGGGGCCAGTGGATATTATTGGTGCTTATGTTTTTTGAATTAAAGTATGTTAAACTGAGAACTGAATTAGATTAGTGAGTCACGTGACTTATTAATGCAGAATCATATGTTGCATTTGTAATGATTAAAAGAGATAGACTGCTTTAAGAAGGAGATTTAAGATTAAATAAAGTCACTGATGGTTATAGAACAAAGGAAAGTATTTCACCTCAGTTAAAAGAGTTTATAGAGGAATCAAAACTGCGAACAGCTGCAGGAGAGATAGAAAAAATATGGTAAAAACAATCTGAAAGAGTCACAGGAAGCGTAAAAAAAAGAATGAGATGTGCATTGTTGACAAAATATACATGATATATGATAATAAGCAGCATAAAAGAGGTTTCCGTAAATTGACAGGTAGTTGCTAGGTGTGCATTCCAAGAGACCATGAAGCAGATTAGACTAATTTCTCAATTGTCCTAGTGGGGCACTGAATGGTTATGTGACTTGCTCAGAGACATACATTAGGCAAATGGAGGCTGAAGAAATCAAACCCTGGACCACTGGAAGCAACTTGTTAACAGGTCATAACCTTAATCCTCTGTGCCAATTGCCAGAGTAAGATTAATTAAATATACAGAAGCTGTAGCAAGAGAAATTGTTTTGCTAAGGTATGTAAACTGAAGAAAATGAATTTGTAACTGCATATGGTGGTACATCATCATAAAAATGAATTATTTGCAGTCATAATAAAAGATGAAAGTGCTTGTGCTGTTCAAGAATTTGATGCAGAGAACTGGAAAGAGAAGTGCATCAGTTAGAAATGTAGACAAACAAGCTCAAAATTAATAATAAAACTGTAAGGTTTAAACTAGACACTGGGCGATGTATAATGTAATGTCTGTTTAAATATTTGAAGCACTAAATCTGAAAGTGAGTAAATCAACACCATATATGTGTAAGCTGCTTATTTACTAAAACCATCATGTGAATCCACTGAATCAGAGAGACTGCTTACTTGTGTGTGAAAGAATAAAAATATAAGATTCATTTCCATACAGCTGGAATGTAATCCCAAGGTACACTATGACATCTGACTTCTCAGAAGCTTGGAATGCTGAAAAAGTTTATAATATATATCTACAGAGACATACTTTACATCATGAATATTAAGATTCATTTAATTCTTTTGACTTTTTCTCAGGACTTTATCACATTCAGATAAATCATGCATGTTACGTGTAATGCATGCTTCAAGGTAAGTTCAAGTAGTCCTGAGGAACTGAAATGCAAAGGAGTTAGGCTGAATCATGGAAATGGCAATGATTAAGAAAGTTATAAAGTATACTGACTAGTTTAATAGCATGATTAATGTCATAAAGTCTGACAAAGTCCATATATGAATAGACCCCAATACCGTAATACCATAATAAAGCTATAAAAAGAAAATCATTACCAATTTTGAACAATGGAACAAAGGAGGAAGCAATTTCAGTTGTATATGTTTAATTCACATGTTGGAGGATACAGGTTCTGCAGACTTCCACTTTGAATTTATTTGGGGATAAAATGTTTCAAAAAACTGTTGCACAAATGATCCAAAGGATTGAATGTATTCTTGTTCACATTTTTGTTTATATACTGGTACAAATGTGTATTATAAATGGCTAATTCAGTTACTGAATATAGTGATAAAAAACTGAACAAAAAAAATCAGTTAGAGTTCAAATATATGAACCTTTGGAAGTCTTTGAACCAGATGATGAAAAGGTCAGAGCTGTGGTTCAGATACCGCCACCAAAGGGTAAGTAAGTGCTTATGAAACTTCTAGGCATGAAAAAGTATCTTACAAAGTTTATACCAAATGTATCTGAAATAAGTGTAGCCATTAACTCATGCACACTTACAATACCTATTGTATTGCGGCTCCCATTGTGTCTGCAGCAGTAATTGTATGGGTTGCCTTGTCTCTTTCAAGCATACAACACTTGAAAGGCAGACCACACACAATGCTACTTTTTTAAGCAAGAAACATCTTTATTGAAGTATCACTTATGACACAGGCAAACAGACCATATTGACATAATCGTAGTTGC
Organism: Protopterus annectens; assembly: GCF_019279795.1. Classification (NCBI taxonomy): domain Eukaryota; kingdom Metazoa; phylum Chordata; order Ceratodontiformes; family Protopteridae; genus Protopterus; species Protopterus annectens. The sequence goes on from NC_056735.1 coordinate 398,941,591, forward strand.
AAGCATTATACATCACATACCATATAGACATAATTGTAGTTGCAAACATTATACATTACTTATAACCTACCCAGTCATTGTCAGTCAAACATTACATAGTTCATTTAAATACTGCCTTCTTTTAAACCTCATTCCTCCCCTGTATGTATTGTTCCCACAATTCCCATTTTTTCTATGTAATTTTTTCTTACCGTTTTCTAAACATCCCAATTCCAGTTGCTTTATCTCTGTTACTATATTCAGTACTTCTAGTACAGTTGGTTTAGACTTTTATTTCCATTTTCTAGTAATTGCTTTCCCCCTGTTTCATCATCATCCCTTTCCACTTTGAATTATAGGTTTCTGCTTGTGCTATGTATAGGAGCCTTAACTGTGTAACTCTGAAATATCCCTTCAAATTAGGTAATCCCAATTCACCCTGTTCTATTGGAAGAATAAGCTTACCCCACTTAACCCTTGCCATCTTCCCCTCTCAGATAAAATCCTTCAGATCTTTATTAATTGCTATCCAAAACTTATCCTCTGGTGTATACAAATGTGCCTGACCTGTGTATAAGACTAAAGGGACTAAAACATTTTAACTGCTTGTATCTTACTATCCATATCCATATAACAGAGCTTCTAATTTCTCAGTTTTTGTATTATCTTTTGTTTAGTCTCTTCCCTCATATCCTTAGCTGCCACACTGGAATAATTTTTAACCCATACTCCTAAGTACTTAATTTTATCATGTCCTCATAAATATGGATATTGCTGAACCAATTTGTGTGTGGGCACATAATTTACCGCTATTGCCTTTGTTTTAGCATCATCAATTTTGTATCCCAAAAAAATATGAAACTGTCTCAAAAACCACAACACTGACATGTCCTTTTCTGTATCAGGTATAAAATAATATCATCTGCAAATACAGCTGGCTTTTCTTGAATTCAAATAACAAAGGGGAAAGAAGACACCCCTACCTGGTTCCACTGCTCAAGCAGAAATTATTAGAAAGGAACCTACCCCCTTTAATTTTCACGTCCGATCCCTCATATCTTCCTAGTCAACCTTATAATTTTATCAGGGAATGCAAATGCTTACATTGCCCTGCTCATAAAGTCCCAGCTTACTCTGTCAAATGCTTTCTCTGCATCAAGACCCACCAACAACATTGGTATTTTTCTTACATTCTGCTTCCCTCTGGATCATCAATGTTCTGTTAATTTTGTCAAATGTATGCCCCCCCCCACAAAACCCACATCAATCCATATCTATCAGTTTTGGCATCGCATTTGCCATTCTTTTAGCTATTATAGACATAAACACTTTATAATCATGGTATACTATTGAACTGGGGCTGTATGAAGCTGGATCTGATGGGTCTTTACCCTCTTTACGTATTACAATACCAGTGCTTTCTTCCAGGATATTGTAACTTCTCCTTCTCTTAAATACTGTTAAACAAAACCTTTCAGATCTTTATCAGTTTTTTACCATCTAGCTTCCAAACTTCCATAGGAATACCATCTATTCCTGGGGACTTTCCTGTAGATTGGTTATACATCACAATTTTTATCTCCTCTCCTCCTATCCTGTTAGTAATTCAGCCTCATCTACCGCTACTCTTGGCATATTTAATTTTTTTCATAAACATTTCCATTTGCACCCTTTCTTGATTTCCATATTTCTCTGTTTTATACACGCTTTCATAGAATTTCTGAAATATTTCTAATAGCTCTATAGCATCTCTTGTTACCTTCCTTGTTATAGGCTCCCTAAACTTGATGACAATCACTTCTACTTTCTGTTGTCTGAGTCGTTGTGATAAAAGTTTTTGTGCTCTAGAGTCTAGAGATTATCAAAAACAGTTACCTAACAGTAATCTTTCTAAACTTCTGTATATTATCAGGTAATCCCTTATTTTCTGTTTAGCATTCTGCAGTTGCTCCTATTCTTGTTCCATGAGATATCTCATATTCTGCAATACTTTAACATTTGTCAGTCCCTCATATTCTGCAATACTTTAACATTTGTCAGTCCCTCTAAATATTTTTTGTTACTTCTTAACCATATCTCCCTTTCTTTTGCTTCCAACCTATTTTAAAACTCCACTTTAATTTTATCCCATTCCCTAATTATATTTTCAAAAGAAATGTCTATCTTCTCTAATATTTCCTGAATAATTTCCACTACCCATTCCTTAAATTCCTCTCTTTCCAACTGATAGGTGGGAAAGTGCCAGTGTCTCATTTTTATTTCATTACCCTGTGTTTTTATTTGAGTTATTATTGGCATATGATCTGAAATAGTTATTAGGTGCTCATCAAGGCTTTCGATTAAATACACGTTTCTGTGAAATGTAAATTTTGTCTAGCCTAGTCCAGTTTTTGTATCTTGGGGAATAATATGTAAATTCACTCCAAACTCCTAGCACTGAAGTCACATCTTCCATGCCAAATATTTTAATAAATATCTTTAAAAATCTACCCTTCTGTGTTATATTTATTTCTTTCTGGACCCCCCAGACACATCTTCACTGCTGCAAATCAAATTTCAGCCCCCACCTATAAGTAACATTTCTTGCCGAAAGATGATTATTTCTCCCAGAATTTACTTCATAGGTTCATAGGTATGTACTAGGCTAATGGCCCTGGGGCCTTTACAAGCCTAACCCATAGGATTACCCCGGGATCGTGTCACCAGACCTTAGTTCCCAGTGCCTCTGTTGAATAAAGCCCCTGGAGTGTTCCCTGGGGTGAATTTTCTATTTCCCATCCACTCATTAAGATTACTTTTGAAGAGGGCCAGTGAGGTGATCTGCTTGACATGTATGGGAAGTCTATTCCATAGCATGGGTAGTCTCTGGGTTATGAACCTGTCCCTCCAACATGTTCTGTTTATTGTGGTAATGAAGTTGAGGTCTCTGGAGCGTGTGGTGTGGAGGGATTGGAATTTCTTTAGATGTAGCATTTCTAACAGAGCTAGGTCAGACATGGCTTTGTAAGTCAAGCAGAGATCGCCTCTAAATAGGCGATATGAGACAGAGAATAGTTGGAGTTGTTTTAGTCTGTCCATAGAGGACAAATGTTTATGGCCTAAGATCCTCTTTGTGAGGTACTTTTGCGGCCTCTCCAGTTGTTGCAGGTATTTAGTGAGGTACATGCCAAATGGGGCATTGTACTCAATTATTGGCCTAATGAGGGTAGAGCAGAGGGAGACAGTGACCTCTTTCTTCCTGGATGCAAAACCCTTAGTAATGAGATGTGCCACATAGAAGGACTTTCTGACCACAGTTTCAATGTGGTGGTCAAAAGAGTGGTTGCTGTCAACCTGTGTTCCCAGATCTCTTATAATGTCTTCTGTGTTCAGTGGACAACCATTGATATGGTAATTCATCGGAACCGCTGTTTTCCCAAAGGGGATGATGACACATTTTTTGGAATTGAGCTTAAGGCCATGGTTCTGACACCAGTTGTTGGTCTCAGTGAGACCTTTCTGTAGGATGTCAATATCACTTGGGGATTGAATAATAACTCCCAACTTGCAATTGTCTGCGAACTTTGTCAGCCAGAGTCCCTTCATGTTGACCTAGACTTCAGAGAAGTAGATACCAAACAGGAGAGGACCCGGGACCAAACCCTGTGGGACTCCACTCGTGACTGGTCAGTGGTCTGACTTGGAGTCAGCTACTTTCACACTGTGGGTTCTACCTGTGAGCCAGTTTGCAACCCACTTAGTGTTATAGGGGTTGATGCCTATCTTAGTGAGTTTTTCTATGATTCTTGAGTGGGGAATGGTATCAAATGCTTTGGCTAGATCAAGGTAGGCTGTATGAACCACCTTGCCTTCATCCACAGCTCTGGTGGCTGACTCAAAGAAGTTGACCAAGTTGAGCAGGCGTGATCTACCCCTCACAAAACCAAACTATGTGGGATCCAGATTTTGGAGATTCCCTATATCCTTGTTTATTAGGTCCATGATGATGCATTCCATAGCTTTGCATATCGTACTCGTCAGGCTAATGGGGCGATAATTCAAAGAGTCTGTAGTCACTCCTCCTTTGTAGAGAGGGATGACTGTAGCAGTGCAGCATTTGGTAGGGACAAAACCTGAGGTGAGGCTGTGATTGAACAGGGCACACAGGTGAGGTGCCAGTTCACTCTGTAGTTCATGTAGAACACAGCCAGTGATATTGTCAGGTCCCACAGAAGCTGTATCCTTGGCCTTGGACAGTGGTGTTTTAACCTGTGCAGCAGTAATACTGGGTGCCTGGAAATCTACTGGTATTGTGACTAGTCCCTTGGGGGGGGGGTGAGAGGGGTAAAGTTGGCACTGAAACTGTCGGCCAGTATATTGGCAATATTGGATGGCTTGGTATAGGAGGTACCATTGTGCAGTAGCTCAGAGCAAATCTGGTTATTGCCATGGAGATTCTTTACATAACTATAGAAGGCCTTATGATTTTCTTTACTATCTGCTGCAATTCTGTTTTCATAGCTAGCTTTAAAGGATTTGATGAGGGATCTCAACTTTTTGTTGAGGCTAATAAGGGAGTTTTTCCAGTCTTGGGACTTCACCTTTTTTCGCATCAGCTTCCTCCTTCTGTTGTAGAGTTTGTTTATGCAGGGGACCACCAGATTGGCTTCTTTTTTTTTTGGAGGAGAATGTCTTGGTTCTGTTGGGTATGGTGAGATCCCTGCATTTGTGTACATGTTCATACAGTGCACTGGTGTATGATTCGGCAGTCATGCAACTGATCTCCATTTGCATGGGTGCTGTGAAGTTAGCCACCTCTGCTTTTAGGAACCCAAAGTTAGATTTGGAAAACTTTTTCATGGTGATTACCTTTGCGGGGGGTGGGGTGGGAGGGATGTGGATTTCCAAGGTAATTATTTTGTGGTCGGATCTAACCAGGGAGGAGTTGACTACTGGTGTAGAGCAATGGTTACCCATGTTAGTAATGACCAGGTCAAGGATGTTGCTACCTCTAGTGGAGATAAGAACGAGCTGGTCCAGGGCATTGGAATTAATGAATTCCAGAAAACTTTGGGCAAGTGTAGGTAGTTGAAGTCACCCAGTATGAGAGTATTAGATTGGACCCTAATATTCTCCAGGGTGCTTAGGAATGTGGAGTGTGAGTCTTGGGACATAGTTGGGGACCTATAAAATGCTACAACCTGAATCGCTTTCTTACCCAATGCTAGCTGCACCTGAAGTATCTCAGATGAGTTATGTTGGGCTACTAGTCTGGAGGTGTGCGCATCCTTTATTAATATTGAAACACCACTGCCTTTGGAGCTTCAGTCCAAGTTCTGTGGCTGAAAGTTGTGGAATGAGTTATAGCCTGGTAGTACAGGGGTGCTTTCTGCTACCTTGAACCAGGTCTCTGTTACGGCACAAATGTTGATGTTCTCCATTTTAAGGAGTGCTTCGAGTGAGTGCATTTTGAGATTTAGACTTCTAGCATTGAGCAGCATGACCCTCAGATTGCATTTGTTTGTAGCTGTTACAGTGGTAATTTCGTCTTTGGAACACTGACTAAAAAAAGGCACTATAGGAGTGGCAAGAGTCTTGGCCAGTATCCGGAAGCCCAAAGGTGACAGATGCAGGCCATCTCTGGCAAAGCATCGAGGTCTGTCAATCATGTCATCCCAGGCAGACAGATACTGGAACTCCTTAGACTGACACCAGAAGCCAATTGCTGAAATCAGTCATTTTCTGCTTGTACTGTGGTATCATTCTGGGTGATGGTAGGATGCTGCTCAGGGTTAAGGTCATACCCACCTGGGCTACATAATCCGAGAGCTCCTCCATGTCTCTTTTCATGTAGTCCAGGGAGGTACATCTCAGGTCATTCACACCCACATGTACAATGACAGAGTCATATTTGTAGCTGTTGTTGAGGGACCTGAGTGCATGCATTATGTGGTGGATCCTGGCACCTGACCGGCAGCTGACTGTTACTTTCTCCTTATTCAGCCTAGTGAGTAAGACATCAGCATGCCTCACTATCGAGTCACCTATGACTAGTGTGTTGTGTATGCTGTTTTGCCTTAGGGGCTTTGGTTGAATGGCACACTGTTCAGGAGAGTTATGTGTCTCATGATTAGTGTTGTGTTGTGCTGGTTGAGTGCATTTCTGGCTTGGAGGTCTCTGCTGTTTGGGTAGATTTTTACTGAGAGCCTCTGCGAAGGCGTGTGTGTGGTTTGTGGTTTTATGTGAAGGCAGTGCTGGTGTGTGTTCTGTAGGCATTAATGATAGTTACTTATCATAAGGTGATGTTGTTCACCTCATGCTCCATTAAATTCTAGTGAGTGACCAGTAACTGATACCTCCCCTCCAGAGCATAGCACTTCACAAGTACTTGTTATACGGAACTTGATGCTTTAGGGCATTAACATATTATTTCCTAGACAAGACAGAGAAAGAATCTCTGCTTCATGCCTGGGTGAAAGTTATATTAGAGATATTAGAGAAGCCTTAGAAAATCTCTTTAAGGATAAGAGACTATTTTCTCAGGGAAGAATACTAAAATGATTGGAGAAAACATTGCTACAGGACAATTAAAATGGAGTATGGCAGATTTTTATTGACCCCCCCCCCGACCAATCAAATAGTAACTTGTGTACTTTCTGTGTCTCTGTTGAAAATTGTGTTCAGGGATTTAAAATACCTGTGGGTGACTTAAATGTATCACATATAAAGTGGGCAATTTTGGCTTTGTGGCATAAGGGCATAGGCTCTATAATAAGAACTAGTAAAGCAATGGGTATACGCACACAGTGGACAAACCAACTAGAAATAATACAATTCTAGATATATCATGGATCATGGATGTAGATGCAGTCAACAAATATGCAACTGAACTTGAGTTGATGGGGTCAGATCTTATGTGTGTTTACTGGGAAGTGAATAAATCCCAGATCTTGGACTCCTATTTGTCTGTTCCCCAAAATTCAAATTTTATCAGGAAGACTATCGGGAGTGGCTCATAAATACAAACTTTTAGTCAATCTTAACCTGTTGAGATCTCCTCTACAGACAGCTTAATTAAATAATTGATAAGTATATACCAAGGATAGCAGTTAAAAGACATTATAAGACAAGTGCATGCTGGAAACCACAGTTGGAAAGGCTCAGGAGGAGGAAGAATAAGAAATCATAGTTGACATCTAGGAAGTTACCCAGTATAAATAATAATAACAGATTTCAGGAGCCAAGAACAACATTTGAATCAAAAAGCATATTATTTCAGCATCTGATGAGTTATAGGACATCCAAAGATAGTTGTATTAGTTTGGTAAAAGATGAACATATAATAATCAATTTGAAACAAATAGCATCTATCTTTTTAGAAAATTTTCCAGGTCTTTCGTATTGCATTTCACCATACAAAATCAGCACTTATGAGTGCACAGGTGTATGTCCCACTATCGCACTTAAATTTGTTGAAGAAGCAGTAAAATGTATTAACCCTGTATCAGCTGGGGTGGGTAATTTGAATTGTTTGTTCCTTTAAAAGATTTACACATCTCTAGTTCTCTGTATTCCCTGGCTTTTCCAAAGAACCTTGGAAACAGGTCATGTCCCTTACACGTGGAGGACTATTATTTTTATTCCCACATACAAACGTAGTACTAATAACTGTTTTGATAGCTACAAACCAATTAGTTTAACCAGCATTATTGGTAAATGCTTTGAGCAAGTATTATATATGTTAATGAAGGAGCAAATACGTGTAGATCTGGTTATCTATCAGCATGGGTTTACAGAAGGCAGATACTGTACGGATAAACTGACCAATTTTTACCAAAACACTTGGGAGGTGATTGGCATGGGATTATCATTGGATGTTATGCACTTGGGTTTATCAAGGGCTTTTGACTCTGTTCCCAGTCATGCAATAGTTAATAAATTATTCATAAATGTTAATCATCACAAAGATGTCCTCAGCAGTGCGCCCCACAAATTCTTTTAGTATGTTCTTGTGTATATAATGCATTTGTTTACATCTGAAATCCATAAAATAAAGAGGAGTATGATAGAGACATCACACTTAGTGCATGTGAGTATGATAGAGACATCACACTTAGTGCATGTGAGTATGACAGAGACATCACACTTAGTGCACGTTGGCAACAGATTATGAAAAATGAACATGTAAACCATATAGCATTGTTTAGATGGAAGGACAACTAAACTTCTATGGTAGTCTTGGCTACTGTTTTTACAGAGGTTACAGTGTACGTTTCAGAAAACATACAGGTGCTTTATATGCCATAAGAATATAAATGCAATAAAAAGTAATTGCACTGACCATAATAAGTGTCACTTGCTTTAAAGAAAAGTACTGTTAACTGTCAACTTTGTCGCACTGCTTGGTAAAAAATGTATACAGTGCTGCACGACATGACATACTGATGTTAGAACAGCAGCAATATCACAATTACAAATAACTTGAAATAAAATGATTACAGGAGATACCTCGTATTCAGTAATAGTTGAAGAATGGCATTGCATGTAATAGGAAATTCAACTTTGCACTTGCTTTGCAGCTTAGCAACATCATTTCATAACCAGTCAGCTCTTCAACAAACTACCCCTATCATGTAGTAACTAGGCTAGATCTAAAGGCAAGCTTTATTCTCTTCAGAAAAAAAAAAGTGCAAAAAGGAAGTGCCAATAAGGAAGTTATCTGGCCGCAGCACTTCTCTCAGAAACATGGCATTTTATGACTTATAGTAGAGATTATGTTCTCCCACTACTTATATGGGCATTCTGATGACACAGTTTAATTACTTGAATCTCTTGCTCCTATGTTTACAGGTTATACAGGTTCAGTTATAAATAAGGTGAAGCATACCAGATAAATCTGCATTACTTGTACAAGCTTCCTAATATATGAAAGAGTAGGCTAATACAATGAATATGTCAAAGATGGTTTTGAAGGGATGCCAAGCATATGTCTCAGTATTACCTCATTATCAAGAAAGTTCTGCATTTTTTTAAGTTCCATGTTGCACGTAGAGTGAGTCTGTTATACATTCACCCTTCAGAAATGTTGGATATTACTGATAAGTAAATCTGAGTCATACTAATCCATCAACACAATTTCTTATAAGCATGAATTAACATTTTTTTTACCATGAAGTGAGCTTCCTAGTTTGGTAAGTATACCACATTTTGCCTACTTGTTCCACATTTTCGCAGGTAGAGCTCCACATTTTGAAGACAGAAAGTTGTGGCCTAGGATGCAAAGCAATGCTATATAACTGGATAAATTATGGAAATACCTGGCAAAGTTAGCTTGCATGGCTAGAGAACATACTTTGACAACAGTAACTTCCTAAAATAGGGAGTTGGTGTAGTGAGGATATCAAAGAGTAATAATGAATGTCTGCATGTGCAAGCTCATTTGTGTGCGTTTTAAGGGGGCTCAAGGATACTACAACAAGACATGAGTGTGAGTAAGCAAGAATACAAATGTAGAAGCATCCAAATAGACAATGGTGCCCCACATTTCTAACAACTTGTCAAGACCACAGTTGATGCATTGTGCATACATCATTGTAAAAACACATGAGGCAGGTAGTTTAGAGGACAACAAGACAGGTGTTACATCATCTGTATAATGTCAGCCAATGACCGCTAAGTCTTATTACATACTTTGTCAAATAAAACAGGGAATAGGACGAGTTACATCAAGGGTATACACATTTCCCAGAGGGATATAATGAGTCATAACAATACTCAAAAGGACTCATTTAAAACAAGAGAACAGTACAGAAATACAAGAAAGGTGTGTGTGTGTGTGTGTGTGTGTGTGTGTGTGTGTGTGTGTGTGTGTGTGTGTGTGTGTGTGTGTGTGTGTGTGATGTGGGTTAACAAAATATATCTGCACAGAAAGGGAGTTTGATTATTATAAAAGCCTTTTGAACAGTTTTCAAGGTCAAGTACAATAATTAATAACCCTTCTTAAGCAGAATCTAGAGATTAGTACTAAGATACTGTAATGCACTGAAACTGGTTTACTCTATCATCTGCTGAAATATGTGGAATACATGGTGATTTGCTGCATGGTTTTGGAATCCCTTTGTTGTTATTGCTGTGTTTATAGCCTTGTTCCTTGCATTCAGGGAGTTACTTGAAGGTGTGTTGGTTCAGATTTTCACTAGTCAAACTAGAGGACAAAATTTTCTTGACCTGGTACCTACAAATGTAATTTCATCATGCACAATTCCCCTAGTAACTCCATTTCCAAATAAGTCAGACCATAAGCTAGTAACCTTTTCCCTCAAACTACCTAATCCCCCTAAAACCCACCTATTGGAAGTCAAAAACGTCAAGTGCACAAATCTCTTCAAATTCTGTGATGAAGTTTTGAAATTCACGTACAATAACATCACCAGAGGCATTGCCACAGCAGATAGATTCACCAAGGATTTTTATATCTACATAAATATACCAACAGAATCAACAGGCCCATCTAGGTCCAAATATAATGGGAAATTTAAAAACAAACCATCCCAGTAATTCATTGATATAAATAATACCTACAATAAAATGAAAAACTCAGCAGAGCATACTGCAGCTCTAAAGACCCCCCCAAATCAAAGACGAGATTAGGAATGTGACTAAGCTTTTAAAAAAAATAATTAGATCTATTAAAAAACATGAACTCAGTTTGGCATCAGAAATTAAGAGCAATTACAAATCCTGCTTTAGTTATGTTATAGGTTCATAGGTTCATAGATAGGTACTAGGCTATCTGCCCGAGGGCATTTATAAGCCTAGCCAGCGTGTGTCAGCTTTTGCCGTCCCATTGATTAATTAACTGAACCTCTGTCAAGAAGAGCCAATGAAGTGATCCTAGAGGTGTATTTTCTGTTACTCATCCACTCGTCAAGGTTTCTCTTGAATAGTGTTAGTGAGGGGCTGTGCCTAATGTAGTTAGGAATTTTGTTCCAAAGCATGGGGAGTCCCTGTGACTGGAATCTATCCCTCCAGCATGTTCTATTTATTGTTGTGGTGAGGTTTAGCTCACTAGAGTGAGTGGCTCGCAGTGACTTGGATTTCTTTAGGTGGAGCATGTCCATCAATTCTGAGTTGGACATGGCTTTGTAAGTCAGGCAGAGATCACCTCTGAGTAAGCGATATGCCACTGAGTACAGCCGGAGTCTTTCCAGTCGGGCTGCATAGGACATATGTTTGAGGCCAGTAATCCTCTTGGTGAGGTACTTTTGTGGTCTTTCCAGCTGTTGGAAGTGTCTTGTGAGGTACATCCCAAATGGGGCATTGTAATCTATGATGGGTCTGATGAGTGACGAGTAGAGGAGCACTATAACCTCTTTATTTCTAGATGCGAACCCTTTAGTAATTAGATGGGCTGCATAGAAGGATTTCCTAACTACTTTGTCAATATTATTGTTAAAGGAGAGATTACTATCTACCTGGGTCCCCAGATCTCTTATTACCTCTTCTGTATTAAGGGGGCTGCCACCTATGTGGTTATTCATGGGTGTTTTGTTTTTCCCAAACAGGATGACTATGCATTTTGTGGCATTTAGCGTGAGACCATGACTTTGACACCAGGTGTCTGTCTCAGTAAGGCCCTTTTGGAGAATGTCCGTGTCAGCCAAAGAGTCAATTATGGCTCCCAGTTTGCAGTCATCGGAGAACTTGGTTAGCCATAGTCTTCCTGTGTTTGCCTGTACTTCTGAGAAGTATATGCCAAACAGTAGGGGTCCCAGGACAGAGCCTTGTGGGACACCACTTGTGACTGGTTTAGAGTCGGACCTGGAGCCCACTATTCTTACCATGTGAATTCTGTCTGTAAGCCAGTTGGTGACCCATCTTGTGACGTAGGGGTTTATGTTCAGGCTGGTGAGTTTTTCTATATTTCCCGAGTGGGGAATGGTGTCAAAAGCCTTGGCGAGGTCAAGGTAGGCTGTGTGAACCACCTTCCCCTCATCTATGGCCTTGGTGACTGTCTCGAAGAAGTCAACCAGGTTTAGTAGGCATGATCTGCCCTTAACAAAGCTGAACTGGGTCAGGTCAAGTGTTTGGAGGTTCCCAATATCTTTGTTAATGAGTTCCATGATGATGTGCTCCATAGCCTTGCAGACTAGGCTAGTCAGGCTTATGGGGCAATAGTTACCAGGGTCAGTTGTGGCCCCTCCTTTGTGGAGTGGAATAACCATTGCTGTGTGCCATTCTATGGGCACATAACCTTTGGAGTGGCTGAGGTTGAACAGATTGCTTAGGTGGGTGGTTAGTTCATGGAAGACACAGCCTGGGACACCATCTGGCCCCACTGACACTGTGCTTTTGGCTTTTGAAAGGGATGCTTTCACCTGTGCATCTGTGATTTCCGGGACACTACACTTTTCCAGTATTGTTGTGGGCCCTTTTGGGGGTGAAAGGGGGGTGAAGTTTGCACTGAATCTATCTGCCAGGATGTTGGCAATATCAGTAGGTTTGGTATATTTTGTGCTATTTTGTACTAGCTCAGAGCATATCTGTGAGTTACCACTTAGATTCTTGACATAGGTAAAGAAGGCTTTGTGGTTATCTTTCAAATCCTTGGCTATTTTTCTTTCGAAGTTAGTCTTGGATGATTTTATGAGGGACCTTAGTTTCTTACTGATACTGATCAGGGATATCTTTCCTTCTTCGGATTTGCTTTTTTTCTGAACTAGTTTCCTTCTTCTATTGTATAGCCTGTTTATGGCAGGGGTCCACCAGACTGGTTTCCTTCTCTTAGGGGAGTGAGCCTTGGTTTTGCTAGGGATGGCATGATCCATGCATCCTTGTAGGTGCTCATAGAGTGCATTTGTAAAGGTTCCTGCATCTTGGACACTTATCCTTTAGCATGGGGGCTGTGAAACTTACCACCTCTGTCTTAAGTAAGGTAAAGTTTGCTATAGAAATGTTTTTCACTGTGGTTTCCTTGGTTGGGGGTGGTGGTATGGTGTGGACATCCAGAGTGATTAGTTTATGGTCTGATCTAACTAGTGACGGGTTGACCTCTGGTGCAGAACACCTGTCACCCATGTTGGTGATGACCAGGTCCAATATGTTTTCACCTGTGTTAGGGGAGTTTACTAGCTGATCCAGGGCATTTGAGTTGATAAATTCCAGGAAGCGCTGGACCTGGGAGTTTGTACTTGAGTAGTTTTCCCAGTTAATGGTAGGGTAATTGAAATTGCCCAATATCAGGGTGTTCAGTAGGACCTTCATGTTTTCCAGTGTCTCCAGAAAGGCAGAGTGGTGATCCTGGGTCATGGAGGGTGATCTGTAGCAGGCCACAATTTGCATTGCAGATTTGCCCAATTTTAGTTGCACATGGATAATCTCAGAAGTATCATGCTGCACCACTAACCTGGAGGTGTAGGTATCCTTGATGAATGTGGATACACCCGCTTCTTTTGTGTTTCGGTCCATGTTCTGTGGCCGAAATGTGTGGTATGAGTTGTAGCCCAGTAGTGCTGGGGTGCTCTGTGGAACCTTGAACCAGGTTTCAGTTACTGCACAGATGTCAGCGTTCTCCATACTGAGGAGTGCTTTGAGCATGTGCATTTTGAGATTTAAACTCCTGGCGTTGAGTAGCATAACCCTCATTTTTTTATTTGTGCTGTTTATGGAGGTGGGTTTGACATTTGAGCCTTGCCTAAAAAAGGCACTATGGTGGCAGCAAGAACCTTGGCCAGTATTCGAAAGCCTAGGGGTGACAGGTGCAAGCCGTCTCTTGCGAGGCAATGAGGCTTTTCAAGCATGTCGTTCCAGGCTGACAGACACTGGATCCCCTTTGAATGACACCAGAAGCTTAGCCAACTGTTGAAATTGATCATTTTTTTCTTTATACTGCGGTATCATTCTTGGGGAGGGCAGGATGCTATTCAGGGTCAGGGTCATACCCACCTGGGCTACATGATCAGAAAGCTCTTACATGTCTCTTTTCATGTAGTCCAGAGAGGTACATCTCAGGTCATTCACACCAACATGAACAATGACAGAGTCATATTTGTACTTGTTCTGGAGTGACCTGAGTCCTTGTGTTATGTGGCGGATTCTGGTTCTCGACAGGCAGCTAACAGTAACCTTCTCCTTGTCCACCTAGTGAGTGGGACGTCAGTGTGCCTGACTATAGAGTCACCTATTACTACTGTGTTAGGTATGTTATTTCACCTTAAGGGCTGTGATTGTGCAGCACACTGATTTTGTGTTTTATGTGTTGTCTGGTTTGTGATGGGAGGTGCAGGTTTTTTGGGTGTCTGCTTTGGAGGTCTCTGATGCTTTTTCAGGTTTTTATTTAGAGCCTCTGAGTAATTTTTCGTGTATTTATGTGTATTTTTTGCCAGTGCTGGTTTAGTATGTCTATGTGAGGCTGGAGGTGTGGTGCAAGTGTTAACCTTCTCCTCATGACTGCCTGTTCCAGTCTTGGGATGAGAGAGCTTAGCCTCCAATTTTGTTATATAATTGCATCTCTCACATATGTTAATGTTTTGTGGTAGGAGGAGAGGATTGTCTGTGTACATCAGGCAGTTGTAACATTGCCTCAGGATACCCAGGTTCACCAGCTGAACTGGAGAGTATACCTGAAATTGCCCTTTGGTCATGCCTGAATAGTAGGGTGAGCTGCATAGTTGCTTGGTTGGTGACGGGTGAATAATGAGCCTTGCCCTGCTGGGCAATCAAGTGTCAGGGTATATTAGTGCTTGCTATTAGGTCTGAGCAAGTGCTAGACTGTAGGGTGCTTTTTAAGTGCTTAGGTTGAGAGTTAGACTACTTTCAAGGGAAAAACTGAAGAGGAGACTTGGTGAAGCCAAGAATAATTTAGCCCTAGCTAACCGGCACTGCCCGGACATGCAAAACTGTGCAAACACGTTTTTTACAGCAGGGAAATGAAAGAGATAGAAAATAGCCCAAAATGGCCTATAAACTACTAACTTCTGGGCTGGAACCACTCATCCAGGGACAGATGGCTGCTCAAAGCTCCCTCTCTCACAGGTGAACAGAGAAACCTCCTTCTATCCAGGTAAGGTATGGGCAACTCAGAAACTTATAACACAGGCCTGAATTCAGCACTAGCCTGAAAACTGGACTATACTAGCTTAGAAAGGTGGGAAACAAGGCAATTTTTTTTTAAAAGATAAGGCAAAAACAGTAAAAAATACACTTAAAACAGCTTTAAACAACTACAAACAGTAAAAATAGACTTAAAACATCTTTAGATGACTACAAGCAATCAGAAAAGGCTTTTAAACAAATTACCCAATTAACCAGTAAAAAAATGTCAAAACTGGGCCCTGTTCCTGTAGTCTTCAATCAGACAAGTTCTAACTGCACACTCCTGCCACTGGAGTCCATGGGAGCCTTCTCCAAAAAAGGCCTGGATTAGTGCTCAAGTTATACAAACAAAGCTAGATTTAGCAGGCCTGAATCTAGTTTATGCAATAGCAAACAAGGCACACCAGTTTCAGTAAGAAACAGTTCAAATATACAGGCACTATAAGCCTCTAACCGGAAATTCCCAGCTCAGAAGGGCAGAGTCCAGCCTCTCCTCCCACAACCACAAACCTTCTTAATGTAAAATGACTGGCCTGAAGCCCAAGTACTTAAACCAGAACTAATACACTTTTAGAATAACAGACAGTGAGCCTTCAATCAGCAGTTCCCAACTTAGAAGGATGTAAGCTACCTGTCCTGCCACAACAGTGCAGACCGCAAACCTTCTTAATGTAAAACAACTGGTCTGAAGCCCAAGTGCTTAAACCAAAAGGTTTAGCGTGATAGCTATACTTTACTCAGGTTACTACCAAACAGTAATAAATACAATTGAATACTTTTAAGAAGGCCTGGATTAGTGCTCAAGTTATACAAACAAAGCTAGATTCAGCAGGCTTGGATCTAGTCTATGCTACAGCAAACAAGGCACACCAATTCCAATAAGAAACAGTTCAAATATGCAGGCACTATAAGCCTTTAACCAAAAATTCCCAGCTCAGAAGGGCAGAGTCCAGCCTCTCCTCCCACAAGAGTGCAGACCACAAACCTTCTTAATGTAAAATAACTGGTCTGAAGCCCAAGTGCTTAAACCAAAACTAATACACTTTTAGAATAACAGACACTGAGCCTTCAATCAGCAGTTCCCAACTTAGAAGGATGTAAGCTACCTGTCCTGCCACAGCAGTGCTGACCACAAAGCTTCTTAATGTAATACAACTGGTCTGAAGCCCAAGTGCTTAAACCAAAAGGCTTAGAAGGATAGTTACATCAAGCAGTAATAAATATAATTGAGTACTTTTAAGATGATGCAAAAGCAAAATAAAGTAATAAAGTAGGAAGAAACACAAATACAGTGAAAGCAGATGAATAAAGTGGAATTTTTTTTGAGTGAGCAGATGAGATGGGCCCAGAAGGAGTATCCAAATGCAAATTTACAAGAGGGACAGCAGTTTCAAAGCCACCAAGATTAACACCAAAACAAAAGCAGGGAGGGTGGGTGGAGAACTAACTGAAAAACAGAGCCACAACTTCCAGCTAGATAGTATTCAATGCAACACAAATAAATCAATTTAAATGCTGTATTATTTGAAAAAAGTGCAGATAAAGGTTTACTTAAATTCACTTATACATCCAGTTGATTGCAGGTAGGGCTTAGCCGGCCAAAGCTCAGAGTTTAAGCAGAAAATAATCCAAAATGTACCACTTATATAAGGCAGAAACCGAATATCAATGAAGTGAAACTTCCCCCACTTATCACTGGTTATGCAAGAATTCTAACTAGCACTAAATTCTAACAAGCATTAACTGAAAAAAACAGAGCCACAACTTCCAGCTAGATAGTATTTAATGCAACACAAATAAATCAATTTAAATGCTGTATTATTTGAAAAAAGTGCAGATAAAGATTTACTTAAATTCACTTATATGTCCAGTTGATTGCAGATAAGTCTTAGCCGGCCAAAGCTCAGAGTTTAAGAAGAAAATAATCCAAAATGTACCACTTATATAAGGCAGAAACTGAATTACAATGAAGTGAAACTTCCCCCACTTATCACTGGCTATGCAGGAATTCTAACTAGCACTTAATTCTAGCAAGCATTAGCTGAAAAAACAGAGCCTTAACTTCCAGCTAGATAGTATTCAATGAAACACAAATAAATCAATTGAAATACTGTATTATTTGAAAAAGGTGCAGATAAAGAGTTACTTAAATTCACTTATACGTCCAGTTGATTGCAGGTAGGTCTTAGCTGGACAAAGCTCAGAGTTTAAACAAAAAAGAATCCAAAATGTACCACTTATATAAGGCAGAAACTGAATATCAATGAAGTAAAACTACCCCACTTATCACTGGCTATGCAGGAATTCTAACAAGCACTAAATTCTAACAAGCATTAACTGAAAAAACAGAGCCACAACTTCCAGCTAGATAGTATTCAATGCAACACAAATAAATCAATTTAAATGCTGTATTATTTGAAAAAAAGTGCAGATAAAGATTTACTTAAATTCACTTATACATCCAGTTGATTGCAGGTAGGTCTTAGCCAGCCAAAGCTTAGAGTTTAAGCAGAAAATAATCAAAATGTACCTCTTATTTAAGGCAGAAACTGAATATCAATGAAGTGAAACTTCCTCCACTTATCACTGGCTATTCATGAATTCTAACTAGCACTAAATTCTAACAAGCATTAACTGTAAAAACAGAGCCACAACTTCCATAGTATTCAATGCAACACAAATAAATCAATTTAAATGCTGTATTATTTGAAAAAAGTGCAGATAAAGATTTACTTAAATTCACTTATACATCCAGTTGATTGCAGGTAGGTCTTAGCCGGCCAAAGCTTAGAGTTTAAGCAGAAAATAATCAAAATGTAACAATTATATAAGGCAGAAACTGAATATCAATGAAGTGAAACTTCCCCCACTTATCACTGGCTCTGCAGGAATTCTAACTAGCACTAAATTCTAACAAGCATTAACCGAAAAAAACAGAGCCTTAACTTCCAGCTAGATAGTAATCAGTGCAACACAAATAAATCAATTTAAATGCTGTATTATTTGAAAAAAAGTGCAGATAACGATTTACTTAAATTCACTTATACGTCCAGTTGATTGCAGGTAGGTCTTAGCCAGCCAAAGCTCAGAGTTTAAGTTTTAAAAAACTAAGAAACAACATTCTTCAATGTACAGAACTCATACTAAATGACAAAACCTATGTGTACTCAGTAGACATTGCCAACACACTAGCAAATATATTTAGCACAAATATCACTCCTGAGATGACTATCCAGAGCCCTAGTATCCCTGTATTTCTCAAGCCCCATCACTAATGAACATGTATTCAAAACATTGTCCAAGACAAAGAACACTGTCTCCATGAGAAGAAATTACACATTTAGTTGTTTGATTAATGGTACCAAACATGCACTGGTGGAAACTCTGTATAACCTATTTAACCTAAGTCTGTTCACAGGTTCAGACCTGGCAGTATGGTGTGTAGCACTGGTTTGCCACTCCATAAATGTATGCCTACTACTGACAATGGAAATTTTAGGCCCATCAGCCTGATGAGTTGCATTTATAAGCCCATGGAACACTTTGTGACAAACTTGATTACCATTGACATTAAAAATCTCATCAGGCTAGATCTACAGCAATATGGTTTTGTAAAAGCTAGATCCTGTCTGATGAATTTGCTAAACCTCATTGAGAAGGTAGTACACGTTATTGACAATGGTCCCACACAGCTTACCTTGACCTGGTCAAGTTATTTGACACCATTGGTAGCATAATTAATAGCTATATGCAATACAATTTGATCCATATATGGTAAGATGGCTAGAAAACTGTTTAAATGAAAGAATCTACACAGTGCAGGTGGCAGGGGCAGTGCTCAAGAACATGAAGATAACCGGAGAGGTCCTGCAGAGCTCAGAGCTAAGACTTCTTTTGTTCTGAATTTACTTCTTTGATCTACTGACTGAAAAACAAGACCTATGGCTAACAAAGTTTGCAGATGATTGCAAACTGGGAGTTATTGTTAAATCCATCCTCTGACACAGAAACCATCCAGAAGGAATTTACATGTATAAATACTTGATATATTAAAAATGGGCTTAAATTAAAAGCTAAAAGATGCGGAATTGTCATATTTGGCAAATAACTCACCCCCCTAGTATATAGCATTGGCAAAATCACACTTCAAAAAGAAAATGTAGTTAGAGACTTAGGAACCTGGGTTGATCATTTCCTCTCCTTTGATCACCATGTTGCAACAGCTTTCATGAATTCGTTCTGCTTGGTGCAATATTAATCACCAAAGGAGTGTCATCCAGATTAAACAGATTATTGCCCCCATGTACTGAGTACTCATCAGTCCAGTTATAGAATTCAATGCCTCCATTGGGAAGTACCTCATCAGATGTATCAAACAGTTGGGAAGATCCTAGAGGCTTCTAATAAAGAGGATCACAGACTATCTTTAGGTTACCAGAAAAGACTAGAAGAATTGTCCCTCTTTTCTGTGTATAGGCTTTTCAGAGTAGATCTATGCCTTGCCTTCTGAGTAGGCAGGGGCCCAGTAGTCCAGGATATATACCTTCACAAATCAAACAGTCCTACAAATACTAGAACAAGGGATCTAAACCTGCTTCAGCAGATCAATAAAGGAAGGTAGATAGAGAGATTAATTACCCAGTACCTCCCTTACCTCTGGAATAGACTCCTCCTGCAGATAAAATAGTTTGATACATTATCTCACTTCAAACAGGACCTGGATAATTAGATGGGTGTTCATAAATTCACATCAGACTTGTCTGACCTAGCCTTCAATGAGAGAAGAGTTATAATTTATGGTGGGAACTAGCAAAGCATAATATTTGCAAGATTCTGTAGCCTTGCATTTCCTATGATCCTGTGAACTGATAATGGTAAATGTTAGTCATTTAATGAAACTAAATATTTCTGTGTTTTCTCAATAGATTATTTTGCCAGTTGCCCTTTCTCTATCTGTATACAAACTGCTAAACTATCTTGTGAAAATAAATACTTTTCATTGAACTGCAGCTGGCATGTAACTTTAGCTGCAACTTAAAATCTTTAACTGCCAAAAAGATACAGTCAGCATGGGTCTTCTTCGCTTTATCTCAAATGGGGAGACTCATCTCCTTAAAGAAGTACAGATCATTTTTACCACAGCCCCAAACAATTTTGAAAATATTTTGGATTAGTTTACAAGGAAAAGTATAATAGTCCAAGAATATAGGCACTTAACTAGAAAAGACTTATAAAAGATTAATAAAAAATGCCAAATCTTGGTTATTTCAAGAGTGTGTGTGTGTGTGTGTGTGTGTGTGTGTGTGTGTGTGTGTGTGTGTGTGTGTGTGTGTGTGTGTGTGTGTGTGTGTGTGTGTGTGTGTGTGTGTGTGTGTGTGTGTGTGTGTGTGTGTGTCTATTTAATGAGGAACTGGGTTATTTCTGTACAGTGCAGTATATGCCTTTTTTCAGTATGGCAAGGCCAGAAATACTTTTTTGATATACAAGGGAGGCTCAAAGACCTTTGTGTGGTCTGAAGGAAGCTTAATGTGATGAAATCTGTGAACTTATACACTCAGTTCTGTAGGCGAATAAAATATCAGTAAATGCACTGAGACCTCATTGTGCTTTACATCTGCTAACCCATAGTAGCAGGAGAACACAGCAGCTCTAGGAGGGTTTCTTGAGCGTTTAACAAAACCTGTAGAACAAAAAGCCTGCTCATCTTTTCTAGCATTCAGAGCTGTAACCTAGTTTCATTTTGCCAGATCTATAGATGACTGAAATCTATACATCAAAGTAAGACATCTGGTAACCATTTGAAATGATGAGCTCCACTACAGCGAGTCCCAAAACACGGAGCTTGAATGGCCAAAAGATTGGACTTACATATACTAAGTCCGAGATGCCATTTATCAGAATATTCCCTTTTCTTCGAGGCATTGTGATTTTGGTATTTTGGGATACATGACTGCATGAGGTGGGGTGGGGGTGGGGGACTTGCTCTCCCCCACCTCCTGAAAAAAGAAGTTTTAAGGAGAAGAGAGATTTTAGAGATTTACTGTTCTTTAGGTTTTCTGTCTTTTTTTCTAGCTTTTCAGCATGCAGCTTTTCGAGTGCTGACATTTTAATAGTGAATCAAGATAATATAACAAGCACTGCTTAAGTTATAAAATCTGCTTACAGGGTTGTAGTCACATATGGTGCTCCACTATTCTAACATTAAAAATGTGGATGTATCTTTAAATTACTTTTATTGCCTTAATAAACATGCATTTCATTTTCAGTCATTGGTCCTCATGGGCATATGAAGGTCATCTTTAAAGTATTTCGAAGTCTAAGCATATTATGTACAGAACAGGGCCTTCAGTTTGATTCTTAGCAAAGGGATCTTCTATGCAAAGTCTGCACGTCCTCCCTGTGTTTGCGTGGGTTTTTCTGGGTGCTCCAGTTTCCTCCCACATTCTGAACACATGCGGTATGTAGATTGGACACTCTAAATTGGTCATAGCTGTGAGAGTGCATGTGAGTGCGTGGTATGGAAGAACAACCGAGGCAGGGCTGGCCACCCAATGGTGTGAACCTGGGCTGTAGATGATTGTTACTGTTGAAGTGATACCCCAAATCCATGTGCAAAAACGGGAAAAGGGGTTGTGGATGTATGTATGTATGTATGTATGTTGCAGACATTACATTAGATGATCTTTTCTCTGTGTACCATTGTAGTTCTGAGATGCTCTAAAGAAGCTCATTCAGCTGAGTACATTGATTATGCATGGCTATACCCGGTCATAATTCTATACAGTATAAAAATACTACTTTCCAAAAGCAAATTGCACAAATAGCTTAGCATATGATACCATTCAATATATTTTAAGTTGGAAGTTAAGTTTTATGGTTTCCTATTGAATTCAGTGGCAGTTAAAACAAGGAAACTATATGTATCACACAAGTATATTAGTAATATTTCAGTGTGCTTCATGTGATGCAATAATTGCTAGAAGTTAAATAATGTCTGAGTATACTGCACAAGAGGGGAAGTTTTATTTGTAGTCTCACCTCATCATAGACTGCAAGCCCTTAATGAACAGACTGGTGAGTTAAAAGAGAAGCACACAGGTAGAATATTAAACTTGGGTTACTTTCTTTCTTATTTTTAGTTTCAGTTTTTGTTTCTTAGCTAGGTGGGCAGCTGTTTTACATGGTCCCTTTTCAGCAATACCTGGGTTAAATGCACTATCTGAGTTAAATTTCAGTTAGGTAGTATAAAAGGAAATTTATATTGTATACAAAACAGGAAATAGCATAATATGCAATGCTTATTATATCCTGTTTTACTTAGTGCATGCTGCATTGAATGTTTCAGCATAGCTATTTATAAAATAAGATGCTTTGCAGTAAGTGAAAATGATTGCACAATCTTGCAGAGGAGGTATATGATGGAAGGTGAGCTACAAAAGTGTGTTGTAAAGCAAGAACCCCTGAGATGTGCATGAATGCCATATAGTTGAATTTAAAACAATTAGCATCCAAAATATTACTAAAGAAGTTTTATTATTTCTTATTTGGTTCTAACTACTTCAGCTAACCTGTTGTATGCAAAGATGGGGCTGTAAATTCCTTGCAAACAGTGTGGATGTATACACATAGTACTGGTTATCCAGATGAATGACCAATACTGACAATGTGCTGAGACTTGTTGACAGTTTCTGGTTATATCGACACAGCAAGCCTTGCCTGTGTGAACACAATGTAGCATCCTTAATTATCTTCCATAGGGATAAAATGCAGTCATACTTTTCAAAAGACCAGATTTCTGCAGAATGTCCAGATGTTTGCCTTATATTATATGGTGTGCTCCTCATTAAATTTGTGGTTTTCTTGCAAATCATTGAGGACTGAAGTTATTGAATACTAACAGACATTTGAGTTTCAGACTTCACATCCTTCAAAAAGTGCATGTTAATGCAAAACCTGCTAGTCTACCGACTTTCTAAGTTTATAAGAGCAATATTTAAAATCTGTCTCTGATTTTGGGCTTTCCCCCCATTATTTTTTGCTTAGTCCAGATTTCTTTCTCTTAGTGGTTGGGAGATATCTGTACTGTTGTCCGGATGTATAATTTGGCAAAATTTCATGCCGGATGCATTTCCTGACACAACCCTCCCCATTTATCCGGGCTTGGGACCGGCACAAAGAAATGCACTGGCTTGTGCTTCCCCAGTGGCTGGGTTCATCCCCAGTGGCTTGATGATTACTGATCAGCAGTATGTTTTCATGCCAGGAAAGAGCACTACAGATGTGATGTTTGCTCTGAGAGTGTTGATGGAGAAGTACAGAGAAGGTCAGAAGGAGTTGCATTGTGTCTTTGTGGACTTAGAGAAAGCATATGACAGGGTGCCTAGACAGGAGTTGTGTGTATGAGGAAGTCAGGAGTGTCAGAGAAGTATGTAAGAGTGGCACAGGATATATACGAGGGTAGTGTGAGAGCAGTGAGGTCTGTGGTGGGAGTGACAGATGCTTTTAAGGTGGAGGTGGGATTACATCAAGGATCAGCTCTGAGCCCTTTCTTATTTGCAATGGTGATGAACAGGTTGACAGATGAGATCAGACAGGAGTCCCCATGGACTATGATGTTTGCAGATGACATTGTGATCTGTAGTGAGAGTAGGGAACAGGTGGAGGAGACCCTGGAGAGGTGGAGGTATGCTCTAGAGAGAAGAGGAATGAAGGTCGGCAGGACTAAAACAGAATATATGTGTGTGAATGAGAGGGAGGATAGAGGAATGGTGAGGAATCAGGGAGTAGAGGTGGCGAAGGTGGATGAGTTTAAATACTTGGGATCAACAGTTCAGAGTAATGATGAGAGTGGAAGAGAGTTGAAGAGATTACAGGCAGGATGGAGTGGGTGGAGAAGAGTGTCAGGAGTGATTTGTGACAGGCAAGTACCAGTAAGAGTGAAAGGGAAGGTCTACAAGAGGGTAGTGAGACCAGCTATGTTATATGGGTTGGAGACAGTGGCATTGACAAAAAGGCAGGAGTCAGAGCTTGATGTGTCAGAGTTAAAGATGTTAAGATTTGCACTGGGTGTGACGAGGGTGGACAGGATTAGGAATAAGTATATTAGAGGGTCAGCCCAGGTTGGAAGGTTTGGAGACAAAGCCAGAGAGGCAAGATTACATTGGTTTGGACATGTGCTGAAGAGGGATGCAGAGTATATTGGGAAAAAGATGCTAAGGATAAAGCTGCCAGGTAACAGGAAAAGAGGGAAGCCTAAGATAAGGTTTATGGATGTGGTGAGAGAGGACATGCAGGTGGTTGGTGTGACAGAGCAAGATGCAGAGGACAGGAAGAAATGGAAACAGATGATCCGCTGTGGCGACCCCTAACGGGAGCAGCCGAAAGAAGAAGAAGTGGTTGGGAGGTATGAGTGTAGTACAGCATAAGTAGTCAAACTTGTTTAGAAGCAGAAGAGCAGGACATGAGGGAAAATATTCAGAAAATAATTCAGACTAAAAGCAATTGCCATGACCCATAAACATGCTTCTGGAGTTGGTTATATGGAGTAATGGTCAGAACGAGACAGTAAGAAAAAAGAACGATACTTAGAGTGAAATACAACAATTATGCAGCAAACTAACATAGCCAAAATGTATAAGGCAAACAAAATCAGAAGACAGTGAACTTAATGTTATATAAGACAAAGTTTTAGACATGGTTAAAACCGAAAGTAATATAATTGTAGCTCCAGAGAACAAAAAAGTACATTTAGGACATTAAAGTTAAAGACAAAGGGAGTTTTAAAGCAGTGTGAATGAACGATGAAAATGCTGGAAAAATTGCACAGAGCTGAATGCTTTCATATATAATCTTTCTTTGGAACCCATAGAAACAGAAACATGAAGCCAGATCTTTAATGTATTAAATAACACCATTTTAAACAAAAAACCCTTGCAGCTATGGGATTAGTATATTAATAGATTACTGATTTAATCAGTTACTATAGTGATGAAATCTGTACAGGAACACAGGCAGGCATTCATATAACGCTTTTACCACTAAACTTGAATTAAACTGAAATACTATTTATATTTGGCAGGCAAACCTATCAGCCTTAGATGTTTATGGAATTAATACAGCTTTAACAAAAAAATGAAGCATTGATGTTACAACCATAACATATTTTGTTACACTCACAGTAGTTTGAAATCGGGGTACCAAAAATAACATTTACATTATATAATTTATAGCCAGAGAGAAATAAGTAAACCATATTTGGCAAATTGATTGTTTATTCCTTCCAAAACTGCAAGCAAATGATTTATTAAAATAAGGCAGCTAGGTCTAATCAGTATTTCTTATCCAAAAGAATATAACTAGAGCATATTCTACACTACTACATATTAAATAGCCTAAAAATGCAATTATTACAGAATACACTGTGTTTTTTAAGTGTGTGTGGTATGATGTGTGTGTGTGTGTGTGTGTGTGTGTGTGTGTGTGTGTGTGTGTGCGTGTGTGTGTGTGTGTGTGCGTGTGTGCATTTGTGTCTTTATGTGTTGGGGGGCTAATTAATTCCTGGTGGTGTTCTTTTATAGTTATCATGTCTGGATACAATACATAACACACATGACTCAATGCTAGTATTTCAACTTTTGATGAAAATTCCCTTGGTCACTTGCCCATTTGGGCAAATTTCAGTTCAGAAGCTTGGATCCAGTGGAAGTTGCATTCAGTAAAGTCATACTAGGGTATTCACTCACCTTATACTTGGTTCAAGTCCAAATTTATATTTTGCACAGGGATACACTTCCATGTATCCTGAATGTCTGATTACAATTTCTCTAAAATTAGGAGAAACATCTTCAAGATTGTTAATGAGCTTAGCAGGCAGTGAAGGTTCATAAGCCATGTCTGCTCTTGCTTTTACCAGTCACATGAGAAACACTGCTTAGATGTCACTGTAATACAAAGGCAGTATCTTCAGCAGTCTTTGTAATATCTGTGTAGTAATACCATTTTAGCATCTGCATTTTTATTCCACAAATATGACAAGAACTGTGGAATATATGTGTTTCTACCAAACTACATTTGAAAGACTTTAACAGCAGCAGACAAGGCTAAAGGTACTGATTCAGTATTTGGGCATACTTTCATTATGTCTCTGAAGAAAGCAACTTATATTCTGGGTTAAAACACTCAGTACAGAGCCTGCCTAAATGGAACTTTGTAAGACAGTAATGCCCAGTGTACTTTCTTTGACACCGTTAAACAAATTAAAGGGAATGAAACAATTTGTGATCACAACTTATCTCACATTTTTATGATACTGCAAGAGCATCTTAAGTTGTTAAGTAATGGTATAATGGTTAATAATAAAAATTACTGCAGTTTATGAACAGAGCAAACAGGACAGGAGAGCTATGGAGTCTCCTCTTTTTGGTCTCTACTTTGATCAAAGACTGTATTTTTCTGCTTCAATTTTGGTTAGGGGGTACCTGGGGTACCTACTGGAGGCATTGCCAAAAGCATCAATTGACCTAGCTACAGCGCTGCTGAAGAAGGCCTGAAGAGGACTGTAGTTTGAGTTACATGGATGAAATGAATGAAGGCAATACAAAAGGTATTTGTATGAGGGAAATCACCTGACTCCCTTGAAAGGAGAAGCTAATTGGACTTATTACTGTCTAGATTGAAGATGAAGCTCTTTTATTATTCCCTGCTACCTGAACCATGAAGATAGCTACTCTGCTGTCTAGATGCCTCTGCAAATGCTGTTTAATTTCTGAAAGCCATTCTGACAGAATTCTAATTAGAAAGAAGCACTGTATATAACTGTAAAATCCTGCTGTACTATGGAAAAGTCTGCCTGAATAGTGAATTTATTTATGCTGGACATCAGAGTAACTTATTTGATAACTTCTGCATTTCTTTCCACTCAAAATGAATATATTTGATATGTAAGATTTTTTTAATCACAAAGCTGATTTCAGTGACTGCTTGGCTTATTACAGACTATCCTACATAATAACTCTTGTGTTTTTACTGGGAAAATGCATTTTTATGCAATGTGGACTTTCCCAAAAGCTGTCTGGTTCCTTGAGGTATATTCCCCAATAGAAGCAGTTTGTATAATATAAAATTACTGAAGAAACCTATGCTGTGTGTTAGTTACTCTCCATGTAGCTGACTGTCTGTGTGAGAGATCAGTTCTTGTGCATACCAACTGTAGATATTAAGTACTACTAGAAAATAATGGAGAAAATGTTTGAGACATTAATAAAATGTACTGTTGTCATTCAGGAACTGCGGAGGAGGTGCTGCGGTAGCATTGTCGCCTCACATTAAGACGTTGTCCTGTTTGATTCTCAGCTAGAGTGTCTTCTGTGTGGAGACATGTGTGAATGGGCGTACCTTCATTGAAGGTTGTGCATCAGGGCCGGCAACTCGGCACGTAAAAATCTACTGCCAATCATTAGCGGACTGGAGTTCCACTGTGGCGACCCCTAACTGGGAAAAGCTGAAAGACACAACAACAACAACTGTTGTCATTCAGGAAAGGGGTGCAGCCTCAGATCAACACATTGTAGAGCTTGAGTGAAGATATGACCAACATATGATCAGTCTTCATGAGAAATGTGCTGCCACAGATCAATACTGTTAACCAGCAGCAGCAGCTTTCTTCCCTGGT
This sequence comes from Protopterus annectens, assembly GCF_019279795.1. NCBI lineage: Eukaryota > Metazoa > Chordata > Ceratodontiformes > Protopteridae > Protopterus > Protopterus annectens. Next base: position 398,969,312 of record NC_056735.1, read on the forward strand.
TAACCAGCAGTCTACCATGCAGGGAGTCCAGAGTTCTAGTACAAGTATTAAGGAGCTTGGAGCTGCAGATGACATGGATGTTTACATTGTTCCTTTTGAAAGGTACAAAGCTAGGGAAAGCTTGCCCTGGACAGAATCGGTCAGAATTATGTCATTCCGCCTAAATAGAGAGACCCTGAAAATCTATATGGATTTGAAAGTTGCTATGTGCATTGATTATCAGAAATTAAGAAAAGATTTTTAACAAATGAAGTGGTCTTCAGTGGTTATTTTCAGCTATGACCATGGCCACAAAGAAAGGATTAATTCAATAGATATAGACACCAATAAAGTCACATGTTTTTGGAAGATGGGGACCCTACATATTCAGAGAAAATCAATGCAGACTTAGGATGAACATGCAAATTCCAAACAGATAGAGAACAGAGATAAAAAAAATGAACCCTAGACTCCACAGCTGTGAGGCAGAGATCTTTACTGTACTACTGTGCTTCAATACTATGTTTGTACAATCTATAGCACTGAACATTCATGGGAGGTAGTGGTACACTACTTCATAGAATCATTTAAACTACCTCATAGAATCATTCCATGGATGCCTGTTATTCAGCTTCTGTTTATGGGAACCTTATGTAGTTCCCAGCCTCATGACACACTTCAGCAGTAAACAGTCCAGCATTCTGGAGGCTGCTGTCTGGGACACTCCAAACTGTTACCCGAATGGATCTGGAGTGCCCTGTTTACCAATATATACCTAACATCTGGCACAGTTTTCATAGGTTCATAGGTTCATAGGTTGATACTAGGCTATCTGCCCTAGGGCGTTTATAAGTCTAGCCAGAGTGTGTTTGGCTTTCGCTGCCCTTTTAGATTAGTTGACTGTGCCTCTGTATAGTAGGTCACAGAAGATAGCCCTTTTGAGGTTAGTTTACTGTGCCTCTGTCTAGTAGGGACACAGAAGAGATCCCAGGGGTAAACATACGATCTCCCATCCACTCGTCAAGATTTCTCTTGAAGAGGGTCATTGAGGGACTCTGCCTAACATGGATTGGGATTTTGTTCCAGAGTGAGGGGAGCCTCTGGGATATGAATCTGTCCCTCCAGCATATCCTATTTATTTCTGTGCTGAGGTTTAAGTCCCTGGAGCATGTAACTCTAAGGGATTTGGATTTCCTGAGGTGGAGCATGTCCATTAATTCTGGGTTGGACATGGCTTTATACGTCAGGACAGATCACCTCTGAGTAGGCGGTAAGCAACTGAGTAGAGCTGGAGTTTCTTTAGCCTAACTGCATAGGGCATCTGTTTGAGTCCCTTGATCCTCTTGGTGAGGTACATTTGAGGTCTTTCCAGTTGCTGCAGGTGTCAGGTAAGGTACATCCCAAATGGGGCATTGTATTCAGTTATGGGCCTGATGAGTGATGAGTAGAGGGGCACAATGACCTCTCTTGATCTAGATGTGAACCCTTTTGTGATAAGGTGGGCTATATAGAAGGTCTTTCTAACCACTTTGGCAACGTGATTGTCAAAGGAGAGATTGCTATCTACTTGGGTCAAAGAACTCGACCAGGTTCAAGAGGCAAGATCTGTCCTTAACAAAGCCGAATTGGGTAGGATCCAGTGTTTGGAGGTTCCCAATATCTTTGTTTATGAGTTTCATGATGATATGCTCCATAGCTTTGCAGACCACTGGCTCGGGGGCTTTGAAGGATTCCACCTTGGTTTTGAGAAGTGTGAAGTTTGCTTTTGAGAAGTTCTTCACCGTGGTTTCCTTGGCTGGGGGTAGTGATGGGATATGGATGTCCAGTGAGATTAATTTATGGTCAGATCTTACCAATGAGGGGTATACCTCTGGTATGGAACATAGAGTCCCCATGTTGGTGATGATCAGGTCCAATATGTTTTTCCCTCTTGTGGGAGTGTTGACCAGTTGCTCCATAGCATTTGAGTTTATAAATTCTAGGAACCGTTGGGTGAGGGTGTTGGGGCTTGAGTAGTGCTCCCAGTCTATGTTTGGGTAGTTGAAGTCACCCAATATAATGGTGTTTGGAGAGACCTTCATATTCTCCAGTGTTCTCAGGAAAGCCAAGTGGGGTTACTGAGTTTGGGAGTGTAGTCTGTAGCAGGCTACAAACTGAAAGGCAGTTTTGCCCACTGTTAGTTGCACATGGATGGTCTCCGATTCTTCATGCAGTGCCACTAACCTGGAGGTGTGGGTATCTTTGATGAATATGGATACTCCCCCTGCTTTTGTGGTTTGGTCCGAGTTTTGGGGCCAAAAATCATGGTATGAGGTATAACCTGGTAGTGCTGGGGTGGTCTCGGGAGCCTTGAAACAGGTTTCTGTTACTGCACAGATATCGATATTCTCCATACTGTGGAGAGCCTCGAGTGCATGCATCTTGAGGTTTAGACTTCTGGCGTTGAGCAGCATTACCCTTAGTTTCTTTTTCTTTGTGTTGTCTATGGAGGTGGGTTTGTCTTTTGAGCCTTGCCTAAAAAAGGCACTATGGGGGTGGCAAGAGCCTTAGCCAGTATTTGAAAACCCAGGGGTGACAGGTGCAAGCCATCCCTAGTGAAGCAACGTGGCTTGTCGAGCATGTCATCCCAGGCTGACAGACACTGGATCCCCTTTGAATTACACCAATACTTTAGCCAATTGTTAAAATTGATCATTTTGTCTTTATACTGTGGCATCATTCTTGGTGAGGGTAAGATGCTACTCAAGGTCAGGGTCATACTGGCCTGGGCTACATGATCAGAGAGCTCCTCTATGTCTCTTTTCATGTAGTCCAGGGAGGTACATCTCAGGTCATTCACACCAGCATGGACAATGACGGAGTCATATTTGTACTTGCTTTGGAGTGACCTGAGTGCTTGTGTTATGTGGCAGATCCTGGCACCCGACAGGCAGCTTACAGTGACCTTCTCCTTGTTCAGCCTGGTGAGTGGGACGTCAGTGTGTCTGACAATAGAGTCATCTATTACAAGTGTATTAGGTGTATTGTTTAGCCTTAAGGGCTGTGACTGTGTGGCACACTGACTTTGTGAACTATGTGATATGTGGGTATTGTTGTGGGGTAGTGGTTGCTTGGATGTCTGCTTTGGAGGTCTCTGCTGCTTGGGCAGATTTTTATTTAGAGCCTCCGAGTATGTTTTTGTGTGTTTATGTGTTTGGTTTTCTGTTGCGATAGGTCTATGTGAGACTGGATTTGTGGTGTGTGTGGTTACCTTCTCCTCCTGACTGACTGCGCCAGTATTGGGTTAAGAGAGCTCAGCCTCCAGTTTGGCTATATAGTTGCATCTCTCACATATATTTGAGCTTGTTGGGAGGAGGAGAGGGTGGTCTGTGTACATAAGACAGTTGTAACATTGCCTCAAGATTCCCAGTTTTGATTCTAATGGGACTGGGTTTGTCTGCAGGGTACATGCAGTCATACAAGGTGCACAAATCTCACACAATCTGGACTAGCTCTTTTTCCAGGTGACATCTGGTAATGATGTCCTGGTCAAACAGACAGTCTAATAAGGGGTCATTCTGTGGGCTGTACTAGCCCTCTACTATTGCACATTCATGTCATATACTAAACTGGCTATGAATGCTAGTATGTTTGTTGTCTCAATGTCAAATGTTAGAAGTATCTAGCATTTACATTAAGTTCCTTATTTCTACCCTTAAAAAGCTCAATGTCTTTATGCAATGTCATGTAATCTCACTTAGACTGCCCCATTTCTTCACTTATTTATGAAGTCAACAATCCTTCTGTGGCAATTATAGTTATCCTGAAAATATTACTAGCTATGGGGAAGCATGTTGCACACTGTTTAGATTGTTTAGACTCTAGACCTTAATACTAAATAATAGTCTATTACTAATATTCTCTGTTCGCTAGATTCAAATGTAAAAGGAGGTTGGTGCTGGATATACACACCTATGGATGAAAAGGATTTATATGTGAACATATATACTGGTTGTGCATGCCACTAATAGCGTATGGTATTGCATGAAATGAACTGCAGTTTTCTTCGGCTGACTATCACCTGGTCTCATCTGCATTATTTGGCAGTTACAGTAAAGACCTCATGAAGTGTCTGTCCCTTATGAGACCACCATGAGGAGCAATATATGTCTACAGTGTCATAAGTGAACAAGTGTATTAATATTTGACTCACTGAATGTTCAGTAGTGCAGAACTATGGTTTGCAATTCAAAACTGATTTTTAAGTAAGGCTGCCACTCGAGTAACTCATGAGAAGCTGTTAGACTATACTGTTCTTAAAAAGAAAAGATGGTCCAACTGCAAACACCAGCAATTCTCTCATTACAGCAGAAAACTGGAAACTCTGGATCCATAAATGAGATTGTTCTGAAGTGCAGGTGGAATATTAAATAATCCTGTAAAGGAATAGTGCTCTACATTACTGCATATGGGGGGGGGGGCTTGAGGGTATCCAACACTTAGCTATAAAGAAGAGGAAAAGAAAACTAGTTACAAAAAGGGAAAATTCAAGTATTGAGAGAATAGAAAAATATATATAATTTATTCAATGTTTATTCTTTAGAAGGAACTACACCTCAATGAAAACAACTACAGATGTTTATGATACTGGCTAATGAACTGAACTAAAGACTTTAAATTTGTTGCATTGCATGATTTATTGATAACAGACAAAACAGTTTGTCATATAAGAAGTGTTTAACCAAGGAGGCAGACTTCTGAGAGATGCAGACCTGGCCATATCAACAGATGTGAACATTTACGTACGGGATACATTTACAAATACACAATTTAAAGAAATTAATTGAGGAAATGGAAATGCATAAGCTAAAATGTGAGTCAAATGATAAACTGAAACTGAAACTTAAAACTCAGAATGTGCATTGATTAGAGTGGAAATGAAATGCAGGAAGTACAATGCAAATAAAAGTCAAGCCTTGCATAGCAGGTGTGAATATAAGCATGAGAGGAACGAGTGTTCAACATTTAGTCAGCTTTATAGAAGCAGAAGTAGTAGAATTGCATTATAGTAGAACTAGGAGTGTTCAAAAGCATAAGGATATTATTGAGTGAAAATATGAAAATTAAGTATTTGCAAGTGCTATTAAAATGGAAAGAGTTGATTCAGAGAAATCATAAAATAAAGGGCCTGACTCCAAAAGACTTGATCTCAGTGTAAGTGATCACTTACACAAAGAACAGGCTGAAACCAAGTCTTCTGGAATCTGGTCCCCGATGTAAGTCTATATATAGATAGGCCTTACACCAAAGTAAGTCACTTACACTGAGAACAAATCTTTTGGACTTAGGGCAGACTTACTCTGAGAGCACCTCTTCTGGAATCTGGCTCAAAGATGCATTGGTACAAGATAATCAATCAGATTACCAAAACAAGCTCAGGATTAATAAATGGAGTGTTGACTTAATTTAGATTATGGCTCAGAGTGCAATATTATATCAGAAAATACTTCTAAAGCATTGAGGCTAAAGCACACTGAGAAGAAAGCATTGTACATTTTACTGATGTATTTAGTACATCATATTAATCATTAGGTAAAAAGCTGTTGATGGGAATATTAAAAATAAAAAATATAAGATCATCTTTTCAGCAGAAACACTAGATTGTGAAGATAATCTAAGCCATATGGATTAAGCAAGGTGAAACATTTATAGTGTATAAGCACAAAGTAAATGTATAAAAAAACAGTCATTCCAGTCACACAGCCATCTTGTGTACTGAAAAGATGCATGGCAATGATGTCTTCCATGGTATGCTGATTTATTTACTAACTTGGGTAGGTTACAGGAAACTATCATTTTCTTCTAGGTCTGGATGTTATTCAATAAATACATACTTCAAAGAAAGTACAATCAGTTGTTCTCAGGAGTAGAAATGAATAAGCGTTAAACTGAATGGAATACTTAGAAACAGAGCAAATAGAGTGGATTAATATCATGACTACTGTTGTGAAGCAGGACAAAAGCTGTATTTGCATTACCTGCAAGATCTGAATAATGCGGTTCAAGAGAGTACAAGCCATTGCTTACAGTTAAGGAAGTGGTCTCACTTGTGTAATCTTTAAGCACTGGATTCAAACCATGGATTTTTGCAGATACAGCTGGATAAAAAAAGGTCAGTGCTACATAAATTTAATACACCGTTAGAAAGACACAGTTTCCTTAGACTTCCAGTATTTTGTCATCACAAAAAATACATTAAAGAGCAGTCACACAAGTTATTGAAGAATTTAATAATATTGTGAACATAACTGATGATTTATTCATGTGTAGCTAGACACAGGGACAGCATAACAGACTGACACAGATACTGAGTTGACTGAAACAGTACAATTCAAAATGAAATAAGACTAACTGTAAAACATGAGACAGAACTCAGAAGTACATGGGTCATATTCTAATGTTAAGGTACTTGAAGACAGACTTAGACAAAGAACAATTGCACAAATGCCAAAACCAGAAGACAAACATTATTGAAATTTCTAGGAATGATGCAGCATCATGCCATGTCTGCACCTAATATATCTGAGATAACTATGCCTGTTAGAAAGCAACTGTAACAAGATGTAGCCTTAGAATGGAGCTATGAACAGGAAAAGCATTTTGAAATGCTAAAGGAACTAATTACATAACCACCTACACTAATGTATCATGATGCAGATAAACCTATTTTTTACAAGTGGCTATCAATCAGAATACTATAGGAACTGTGATCACACAGCAAAATATTTACTCTGCCTATGGGTAAGAGCATTTAAAGATGTATAAAACAGTTATGCCAAGGCAGTGGAAGAAACTTGTTTGCAATAGTCCATGGATATAAACAATACCAAAACTATATTTGTGGTAAAGAAGTTAATGTAGTAGTAGACCATAAACTCATGTAAAACATATTAGGAACTTATCTGTAGAAGGGACCTTCAAGAGTACAGAATATAGCACTTAACCTGCAGAATTATGACTTCAAAGTGAAATACAGTCCAGACAAGAGACTACATGTAGCAAATATGTTTAGAAGTGGAATATTTACTAGAAAGGAATGGAGATCTCTTGAAAAAGAATTAGACATTTTCTTGATGATGCTGCAGTTGTGAGTGACAGAAGAAAAAGTAAAAAAGTTCCAGAAGTGCACTAACACTAACTTATGCATGCAGTTACTTGAAAAAGTTATAATAACATTTGGTTAGAATAAAAATTGTCAGCTAGAAGAGACATACTGTCTTATTTCTTATTCATTGATGGAATACACTGTATTTATCACTTAATGGTCGAAGAAGACTAATCTACTGTAACTAGTCAGTGGAGATGAAAGTTGCCTGAGAGAATACACATACTGGAATAGTGAAGAACATAGAAAGCACTAGAGATATAATGTACTGGACCGGAACTTCATTTCAGGCAGAACAAATGGTGCATAACTGTAGTGTGTTCTGATTATACCAAAATAACAATCCCTGAAAGAGACATTACCTTATATAGTATCGGATCAAGCATGGAACAGAGCTAATATTGGTTTGTTTCAGTTAAAAGATGCTGTGTATTTGGTGTGTGGATTATTATTTCAAGTACCCCGATGTGACTAAGTTGACATATAATACAAGGACTAGTATAAAAAGTACACTGTGGTCTTACTAAAACCAAGTTCATCTAATGTTATTTTATCCAAAAATGGTATTCAGTTTAAAAGCATGCAATTCAAAATATTTGAATAAGAATAGGAATTTAAATAACATAACCACAAGTCTACCTTACTATCAATCAAGTGGACAGATAAAAGAGAACAAATAAAGAATATGATGAAAAAGGGGCCAGCAGTAGTTATGGGGATTGTTATCTTGAATTTGGCATATAGGGACAATAAACTGTAGAATCTGAATATCTTAGTATCTCAGTTGTTAATGAGAAGAATGTAAAAAATAAATTATATTTTCAGCTATGTTTATGCCAGAGAACAAAAGCAAAGTCAGTGAAATACTGGAGGAGAAAAAAAAATAAAAACATTATGCCAAACAATCCAGAAAACTGTCTGATCTGCAGAAGGGAGTTGGATTAAGAATTTAGCAGTCAGTGTTCTCCATGGATAAGATGGCAAACTGTATAGAAAGAACATGATGCATTTGTTCAAGACAAACATATCTAACCAAGAGGAGTTGTTCCACTGTAAGAGTATACCACAATAAAAAGATGTACCAGAATCATGTGAGAAATTAGATCTGCAGAGTAAAATCCACCAGAAGTGTCTTTACAAGTAGAAACGCAACTAGAACTGTCAAAAAAAGGAAGAAATCTGAAATGACACAAGACAAGACTGAATACCAGTAGTCCTGTCAGAATAGCTCGATGTAGAAGATCAGTAAAGAAGACCATCCAGGTAGGTGGACAGGGTAGGGAGTTCTTTTTACAAGAGTTCCAATTGACTGTAATGACTAAAGGGCCACAGATTCTAATAAATATCCCTATGATCATAGAAATTACCTGAACACCATTGAGGGGTGAAATATTAAACCAAATACCCTTTTGCTAGGGGGATTCAATTATCTAAGCATTAATTCCCACACTAACACCTCTAAAAATGGATATAGTACTAATCTCTGAATCTATGCTTACCATTTCCTAGAATTTGTTATTACCAATGTGCTGGAGCAAATTGTAAAACTACATGCTAGATGCTCTAATATCCTTAACCCGGTGCTTACAAAACTAGCCTCTGCCTGAATTCCAATGTGCATCTTCTCATCCTTGGTTAAATCTGACCAGTAATCAGTCATGTTTTCTGTCAGACCTAGTGCAGCCACCACAACATCTAGTGAAACTGCCTTTAGGGAATTCACCAGGGCAAACCTACTTCAGTTTGTAGAAGGCCATTGCAAAATTCCAAACAATCCCCTGCAAAGGGACCCAACTGAGATGGCTGATATATTCAACTCAGACTTTTACCAGCACCTAAACAGCTGCATAGAAAAGTCAGTACTCATCCACCATAAATATAGTTATAACTTCAGGAATAAACATCTCTGGTGGAAGTAAGATATTAACTGTGTTATTAAACAAGACAAGTTAGACAACATTGTAAGAAATCCCCATCATCTTATATTAGGACCACACTGAAACATGCCAGCAAGAAACTTAAAGGCATTATTGAAAAATTTAAAATAGGGTACAAACTTAAGGTTGCTACAGACAACAAAGGAAACTACACATCTTCTTTATTTGTATCAGGAAGTTAAGAAATAATGTCTTACAATGTACAGAGCTCATCCATATTAATATCACATTTTCCAGTCTCAGTGATATAGCTAAAGTATTAGCAAACAAATGTATTGCTAACTTTAATCAACCTACCCACATTGTTGCTCTAAGTATCTCTGAAAGGTTAGTTTCTTCCTGAAATCACGTTGGAACAAATCTTAGACTCATCTTCTCTGTCAGGCTTAATGGTATCACTCCACCACCAAAGTAGACCATCTTTGGGGACCTCTCCAGGATAGATCTACTTCAGCTTGTAGAACATATGTGCAGTATTCCCAACATTTTCCAAGAACTGGACCCAACAGAGAGGGTTTGCACATTCACTCCCAGTTTTTACCAGCACATAAATAGCTACATAAAAAGTCCATATCCATCCTCGCTAAACATAATGGTACATTCAGAACAAACCTCTCCAGTGGAACTCTCCAATTAATAAACTGTACAAGAAAAGAAGGAAAGCAATGAAAAGTAGAAAGGAATCCTCATCCTCCGATATCAAGGCCACATTGACACTTCCCAGCAAGGAACTAAAGACCATTACTAGAAAATGTAAAGCAGAGTACGACTTTAAGGTCACTATAGATAATAAAGGAAGCTACATATCATTCCTCAGTTATGTAAGGAAATTAAGGAATAATTAAGAACAATGTACCGAGCTCATCCACAACAATATCACACATTCTGATCCCAAGGAAACAGACAATATATTAACAGAAAAATGTTATTCCTAATTTTCCTAATTTACCCTACCTACCCACATTGTTGCCTGTATTATCCCTGAAAATTTAGTTTCCTTAGAAATTCACTTGGACCAAGTCTTAGAATCCTCTTGAAAGGCTACCAACAATGCTTCTGTGCAGTGCTGGTGCTTGGTTATTTTGCACCCTAGGCAAAACTTATTAGTGCGCCCCTTGTTTTACAGATAAGAAAAGTATTCTAATTCTAGCCTTGCAGAACTGTAACAGTGAGCAGCTGGGCCATTTGATCCATTCACACAGCCCTAATCTCCACTCACAACCCCAACCATAGTATATGACTTGATCTTGCAAGGTTAAAAAGGAAAACAAAAAAAAACAGCAACAAAAAGACCACACTGTCATTAATTAAGTATACTTTTTTTCACACAAATACTTAAGAGTTCAGATCTTGTGGTCCATCTTAATTCACTAAAATGCACATTACTCTTGCAAAGTAAGAAAGAACTGCAGTCATTCTGTCTGCACATAGGCATTGCCCCATTCCAACTGCCTACCCAGAGAATATGCTTTGAGCCTACGATGTTTAAAATAATGAAAGTAAAAGGCCACGGTTACATTATTGTATTTCTTTCACATCACATAGCCAAGAACTTGCATGTGATCCTACTTCAGTTTACCAATACACACTGTACTCATGCAAGAGTACAGCTTGTTTCAACAACAAAACATTGACAAACAGTCCTATTTATCTTGACTACCCCTACAAAACAATCAGACCTCTCAACCATACCGAATTCCTCGATATTTACTGGTTTTGAGGTCAAAATATTGGGTTACCACAAATTCCTGAGTGGCCGGCTCCCTTAGTTTCTGAATTTCCTGGTCTTTTTTTATTTTTTCGAATTTTTGCTGACATTATCACTACAGGCTGTTTGTGATGACATCAGCATCGTGAGCAGACTGCCAGCCTGTTGGAATATGGCTGGGCTTGAGGGGGTGAGTACTACTGACTGTTTATTATCGGCCAAGGAAGTACAAGCGCAGGTTAGCCATTAAGTGGTTTGTTCGAGGAGTGCAGTAATTAACCAGTGCAGAGTGCAGACACAGACAGAGAGCCATGTAATGGTGTTCCTTGACTAAAAGGTAACCTTTTTTAAACTAAAAATGAATTTCCTTTCCTCTCTCCTTCAGGTGATGTATTATTTAGAAATGATAGGGTAAAGGGAGAGGAGATTTAATGTTAACGCTGTCGCTGTGACATGTATGTGGTGCAGTATGAACAGATTAATGTTAAGGCTGCTGATTTCCTAGGCTCTAACTCATTAAAGCTTAAGGCACTTGCACTTACGCAAGCAGTGGAATGGTGTAGAACAAGCTGCCATATGAAACTGTGAAAATGGATACATAATGATGTGAAGTCATCAAGTCCCTGAAAAGAAAATTAGGTTAAAAATATGGTGTGAATAAATTCATAAATGTCTGAGCCAGGCATAAAACAGTTTTAGTGAGTAATAAGGCACATGCATGCTGCTGTTTCAATAAAGGTAACAGTGTGTGCAATAGGCAGGGTTACATGCTTCCTAGATGTTAAAATCTATGCTAAAAATCTTGATAAATGCTGGGGACAGATGGATTTAATACTGGTGCAGGTTACACAAGAAATATCTGCCTGTTATACTCAGTTACATAATGGATATAGAAAGACTTCTGGATAATAAGATCAGAAAACTGTGAACACTCAAATGACTTTTCACTCATTTAGGAGATAAATTCTGGAGAAGCTTTCAGCAAAACTGCTGTTAGGAATTACACTACTTAAGGTGGCCATTTTCTGTGGTATACTCTGTAGCATTTGTGTTAATATTTAATGGCACTCATGATATTTTATAGTATACACAGTACAGGGGAGGTAGGACAATGTATGTATGCATTTATTTATTTTGCAAAAGGAGACTGCTTTGGTGTGGGCTATGTTTCCAAGTCTGCCATTATCTGCATATTTGGTGACCTAGACACTAGAATCAATTTTGACATGTGAGAAAAAAATATACCAAAAAGAAATGGCCCCAGAACAGAAGCTTGATGAACTCCACTGAGGAAAAAGTAAGGGCTGGAGTCCTCCTCTTTTAACCTGTTGTGCCTGACTGTAACCATCTGAAGACTCACGTTATTATGACCTTGTTTACCATCAGATGTATGAGTTTATTTATTCAGACCTAAGTAACCTACATAGACAGATACACCCTCAACCAGAGCTGAAGCCACTGTCTCAAAAAAAAAATGAGATTAAAAATACAAGCTGAATCCTTCACAGAATTTTACTGGATTAGGTCATAGAGTAGGAAGTTTACCCTGTCTGTCTGAATAAGTCTCCCTCCACTGCCCTTTTAGCATGTCTCATTGCATCTGTAGTAGCATTTGTTGCCAAACCTATGCCTTAAGTTAAACAGACCCTTATGTCCTGGGCAGCAGTGATAGTGATACACCTGACCAGGCTGCATCTCATATTGAAGTCAGGCTTGTTTGGGAAGCAGTAGTGCTCTGCACTTACTTGTGTGATCGCTAGTGAGTGAATGGTCGTCTTTCTTCTTGAAGGTTAAATTGCCAGTGCACTTGGGATTTTCCCTTTCCTCACGATGGTGCACTTTCAGAGATGGTATATATAAATAGTGGGGCTATGGTGAGGTGCATTGGGAATTTGTCCCCCTGCAAAGCTGCAAAGATGCTTTTTCTGTGTGACTGTTTACTTGTGAATGTGGTTGACGCTCACTAGTATTAGCTCATTTGTGATTGCAGTTGTATGAGGGTGATCACAGATTAACCAAATACTCATAAGGGAGGCATTTCAGTTACTTTCATGTTATTACAGACACAGATGTCATGACCTACAACCTCAAGAAACATAGCAAAGTAAATTTCTGACAATGGCTGAAGCATTGCCTCTTAAATAATACTTTTCTGTATTGCTTTATGCAACATTATGCAAAGGCTTTACATTCTGAGCAAAAATTGTTCCAATTTTGTGTACTTAATATAGTCAGCTCCATGCATATTAATAAAATCTGCAGACTCATGACTTTTCTTGAATTTCACTAAAACAATTTGGTGTAAATCTGCAGAAATCAGCATTAAGGCATACCACTGGATGCATTTCTCAGATAATTATTTATTCTGGCTCTTTGAACAGTTACCTGGGTACAATGTTTTTATACTGGGAAAGTCTGTGCAGCCCATTAATGTGGCTTTTATACCACACTTTGGGATAGGTTCCCTTCTGGTGGTGTTTAGGTTTCAGAGTGTATGGTCAATTATTGACTCAGCGTACTTAGCCCAGGCCAGGCAGGGTCCAGCAGGACATCTGCAACAGTTGTCGGACAGACTCATTGTTATCCTAAGTTTCATTCCCTCAGTCTTAATATGCTACTGTGTGGCTGTGAAGAAGTTACACACAGGGCTTCCAGGCTGCTCTGGAAAGAGGCAGTTGTGCCTAGTAAATTTACACCGTTAAAAAATAAATTAAAAACAAATTCTTCATACGCATGACTCTTGCCTTGGTGGACATTGCTTTCAAATTCACTGGCCTTGTCGAACTGACATTCTACTACTATTGTTCAGCCTTGCCCAATATGTCCAGGAGCAGTCTTTCTATGTTATTTTGCTGTTTCTGTTAAGCAGCAGCTCATACCTCTCAACTGTCCAGATTTTTGCAGAATGTCCAGATTTTTGGCTTATATGTTTGGTCTGTTCCTCATAAAATGTGTAGTTTTCTGTTAAATCACTGCAGATTGAAGTTATTAAATGATGACAGACATTTGAGTTTCAGACATCATATCCTTCAGAAAATACATGCTAATGAAAACCCTGGTACTCTAGCAACTTTCTAAGAGCAATATTTAAAATCTATCCCTGTTTTTGGTCCTTTATTCCCCTCTTGTTTGTGTTTCTATCTGGATTTCTTGTGCCAAGAGTTTGAGAGGTATATTAACATTTATTATACAATGGCTTAGCAATCCAACAAATTTAAACAGCAGTGTATCAAATTGCCATGCAAAAGCTGAGCTAACCGAGACAATATTAAAGTTTAGTTTGCAATGGGAATTAAGGAGAAACTGATCAAAACCAAGCCTGGGGTAAATGTTTCCGTTTGGTGCTTGTACATACTTGAAACTACTTAAGGGAATTAAGCTTTTTGCTTGAGGTCTGTTTCTCATAAAATTGCAGTTTTCTGGCAGATCACTGGCAGTGGCAGATCTTTGAGGACCGAAGTCAGAAAATAATGGCAGACAGCAGACATTACATTTGAGTTTTGTGTGCTATGCAAAATCTGTTATTTTGTCCACAGGCACAGTCTAAGTTTGGAAGAGCAGTATTTAAACAGTGTCACTAAGTATCTCTGTGCCTTTGTTTTGTGCCCCATTATTTATGAATTTGTCTAGATTTTTTGCTCTAATAGATTGATTAGTATGGCCGTAATATCTGCAGTCATATAACTAAATAATTAATTCTGTGGAGCTGTATCTGTGCCTTCTGGCTTATGCTGATTTTAATTTCAGTTTATCCATTACTGACTTTTGATGCAATGCATAATTTTGTATCTCATATCTCACAGACTATCATGGGGTGCTGGGTGGTGATTAATAGCATATCATAATGAATAAGAAACTGCAATGTAATGTTAGCTTAAGTATATTCATGGAAAATAATATTGAATTATAATATTAAGTCATCAAAAGAACTTTTCTTGCAAGTATAAAGTAAACGATTTTAACCATCCAGTGAGCTTTGTAGCTGAAATTGTTAGTGAGCTGATAGCAATTGTTTCATATTTTACCCATAGTATGTGTATGTTGTGGTTGCTAATAATATAATATTGCACCTGTGTTACTATACTGTGTAATGTCAGTTTGTGTGATGTATTGTCTACACCCTACCCCTTACATTTTTGGCTTTATCACTAACTGCTGAGTGCTGACTGTTGTGCTAACAGATTGAGGGATAGTCTGCGCTTGCTTTTGTTCTTGAAAGCAGTTCACCAGCTGATACACAGTGCAGTACTTGTTAGAAAGAATTTGTTTGATTGTTTTATATGTGTAGTAGTAGACTAGTACAGGTTAATTTTATTTTTATATAAGAGAATTGTATTTTAGTTTTATACAAGTTCAAAGTTTTATACAAGTTCAGAAGTTAATAATATAAATAAAACATTTTTTTCCAGTTTATATAATATGTTATTTAATGAAGAAGGCAGCTGCAGTTAATTTTATTTTTTAAATGAAAATTGTATTTTAGTTTTGCACAAGTTCAAATATTAATATAAATAAAACACTACTGTTCTGCTTATTTTGTGTTTCATGATGATATTTTGGTTGTCTGTTCTTCAGTTTATGTTTAAAAGTTGGTATCCCTCAATTCCATTGGAGTGGGCGGGGTTACACAATTATGTATGCAAATGTTATGTTAATCAGCATACAGATTTGTACCTATTTTTCATGGGCCTTTGTCCAGATGTTTGATGTTTCCAGGTTGAGAGGTATGAAAACGATATTAGGTTAGAAAAACATGTCATACTTAAACGGCTCCCTGGAACAAACTTCAGATGTAGTATCTCTTTAACTCCTCCCAGGATATTAAATAATAAAAAAAAAATATATATATATATATATATATATATATATATATATATATATATATATATAACAATAATAACAATAATAATAATAATAGTAATGAAAGTCATTAACAGACCCCAAAACACATAGACCACTAGTATCTGGTTGGCCATGCCAGACAGTGTATTACAGTATAAAAAAAAAACAAACACAACAGTCCCCAAAACACTGCATTGCCAATATCTGGTCAACCTTGCCAGCATAGTATAAAAAAAAATAAAGTCATCAACAGCCCCCAAAACACACAGACCACTAGTATCTGGTTGATCATGCCAGTCTATTACAAAAAAAAAAAAATCAACAGTCCCCAAAACACATTGCATCCGTAGTAACTATTTTAACCCTGCCAGGATAGTTTATTTAAAAAAAAAAAGAAAGTCACCAACAGCCCCCAAAGCATACACACCACCTAACCTTACCTACTACTAGTATCTGGTTGACCATGCCAGGAGTGCTAGAAAATCACAAACTGCCCTCAAAACAGCCAGCCCACTGCAGATTTCTTCTACTATGCTCTGGTTGACCCTGCCAAACTCCAGGCCCAGAATGATAGAAACAAAGAACAAATATGTAACCAGTCCACCTTTTCATTTTAAACAGTATCTGGTTGATCCTGCCAAAAATAATAAATAATTAAATACATAAATTATCTGGTCGTCCCTTCCAGGAAAACAAAATACAGAAAATATCTGGTTGACCTTGCCAGGAAAAAAAATGCAATATGTAGTATATGGTTCACCCCGCCAGAATTAAAATGCAATATGTATATCTGGTTGGCCCTGCTGAAAAAAAAAAAAAACAATCAGAAGAACCCATTATTTTTTTTCACACTTACCTGAACTATTTGCTGTCACTGTGGTCCTTGGATTAGTTTTCAATTAGCAATAATAAAATTCATGTACGCCTCAGAAGAAGACTCCACTGCCGCTCTCTCACTCTTGCTCGTTACTCTATCCAGTGCAAAGAGCAGGAAGAGAGCGTGAGACCAATAGGCTAATCAGCAGCCACGTCACGTATGTGGTTTCTGACTAAACAGTCCAATTGGACTCTGATCCCTGCGGTCTCTAGTTAATCTGGACTGTTTTTAAAGCAGTCCAGCAATGTTTTTTTTTTTGTTAAAGCGGAACTTGAGCATGCAGGCACGCTGCTCCGAGTTCCGTGAATACTTGCTATGAGCCGCCTGGCTGCACCCCCTCATGATCTGCATCCTAGGTGAATGCCTAATTCGCCTTAATGGTGGTGCCGGCTATGCTTCTGTGGGATCAAATAACATACCAGGCAGCATTCTCATCAGTACCAAGTATGTACTATCTAAGCCTTTACTTGCATTGTTCGTTCTCAGCCTTTCCACAGAATTCATGCCTGACACATGAAGAACAACCACTGTGACTTGCCAGGCTTCAACAATTTTTAGCCAAGAAAATTAAAGACCTTAAGTCTGTTGACTATCCTGGCAGATTAGCACAACTCACCTTATACTCATTAGCCTACTAGCTGCTCTGAGGTGACCTGGGTCTCACTTTTTGAACTAAAGAAGACTTAGCCTTATTTGACTTCCCATTTCTTCACAAAACCAGTGGTGATACAAACACCTATACTAGGGTCCTAAATCTATACCAGACCTATACCAACAAATAAACAAGGCTTGTTGGATGGATAGGTTCCTAACTTGATGTACTACTGGCCTATTGACTAAGTTACCACTATAGGCAATGCAAAGTACTACTTGGTCTGCCTTTAAGACTAGCTTTGTTGATTGAGTGGGTAGCCACAAATTTACATGAAGGTCATGATGTATAGCCTTGCTTAATTTGAGAGTTGAGCAAAAACATTTAAATGTGTCTACTTAAAGGTGTATATAGTTCCTGTGATTGCTTGCCTAGTGTTGCTCCTATGTTTATTTCAAAGGAACCATATACACCTTTAAGTGACAAGATAACATACCAGGCTGCATTCCCATAAGTGCCATAAACTGTTAAACTTCAGCCTATCCACAGAACTTGTGCTAGATGCCTGAAGAACATCTACGGTGACTCCCCTACACAAGTGTGGCCCCTTAAAAGACCAAGGTAGTCAAATGCCTATTATCCTCACCAGCCTTATATATAAAGTCTTGGAATGCATCACAGTGGAATGTATTTCTGCTGCCATAGGTAACATAAGTGATCTGGTCCTCTGTCAATTTGGTTTTGTGAAGGGCAGGTCCTGTGTCCTGAACCCAGTAAGCTTCTCTGAAAAGGTAATAGAGGCTGTGGACAGTGATCATTCAATGTATGCTGTTTATATTGAGCCATACAAGGGACCTATATCTACACCAACAAATAAACAAGACTGCCTTGAGAACTTAACACATTCCCTGCCAGTGGAATACGTTACCACTACAGGTCAAACAAAGTACTACATTGACTATCTTTAAAGCTAGTTTTGATGACTGGGTGTACAGCCCTGTTTGATTTGAGAAGTAAGCACTTTTCAGTACTTAAAAAAGGGCCTTTTCATAATGTAAAATCTGATCAGTTACACGCTAGCATAGAACTAAAGTTAACTATTCTATATTTATGTAAATAATGTGTTATGAATACAAGATACTTAGTAAGGAAGTAGGGATGCAGCATATCATTCTATAGCTTTAAGAAATGGGATGTAGTCTTATTGAAGAATGTGCACCACATGATCTCACTTGCATTACTTGCCATCTGCAGTAGGGATCTCCTGCAGACTGTTAACGCATACATGGCATCTGTGTCATTTGTGAGCATCTTGATGAATATTCAAATGCATTTTTTAACAAAAAAATCTTTATTGAATTATTACTTATAACATAGACAATTATATATTTATATAAATGAAAACAAACCATATTGACATATTTTCAGTTGCAAACATTATACATCACGTATACTCTTCTAAACAGTCATTGTCAGTCAAACATTACATAGCTCATTCAATTCCTGCCTTCCCTTAAACCTCATTCCTCCTCCAAATCATTATTGTGCATGTATTGTTCCCACAATCCCCACCTTTTCCTGTATAATTTACTCCTACCCTTTTCTAAAGATCCTATTTCCAGTTATTTTATCACTGTTACTATATTGACTACTTCTAGTTTGGTTGGTTTATGTCTCTCGCCAGGTCAGGAAGAAACAGGCGAATGTTGTGAGTTCTTGTTCGAGCAGCTTTATTATATATAAACACATTATAAATGAGATTAAATGACTGAACTTATATGCAAACTAGCTATCACGCACATAAATGTTAACCCTCTGGCTGTACCTTCAAAATGGCACTAGATATGACACGCGCTTGCAATGTATACATCATTATGCATTATCATTTATACATATCATTCACAGGCTTTGAAATGCCTCTTAAGGGTACAGCACTCTTGGTATTCTACAGTTTAGACCTTGATTTCCATTTTCTAATAACTGATTTTTTTTGGCAGCCACAAGAATTAAACTCAGCAAGGCCTTACTATGTCTAGGCAATTATGATTCTGTATCACAGCTTAAAAATATCTTCTTAGTTACACCAATTGGCTCACCCAGTATTTCTGACAGAGTAGTCTGCAGGTAATTTTTAAAGTCTGACAACTCATTACACTCCCAAAAACATGTTCCCCATTACCTCTTTCTTTCCCATCACACCTCTAACATTTGCAATCTATCCGAGGTCTTTGGAGTCTGCTTGGGTATAAAAATACTTATGCAAACACTTCCAAGCAAGGATCCTAAATCTTCTAGATTTTGTTGCATATTTGTCAGTTGTTGTATTATCTTTTGTTTAGTCTCCTCCCACATATCCTTAGCTGTCATAACAGAATTCTTTTTAGCCCATACTCCTAAGTACTTAATTTTATCATGTCCCCATAAATATGAGTATTGCTAAACAATTTCATGTATGGTTATGTAGTTTACAGCTATAGCCTTTGTTTTATCTTCATTAATTTTGTATTCTGAAAAGATCTAAAACCATCGCAGAATGTTACACAACACTGAAATGTTCTTTTCTGGTTTTATCAGGTACAAAATGATATCATCTACAAATAAAGCCAACTTTTTTTGATTAACATATCAATTATATCCTTGAATTTATGAGTCTCTTATTTTCTTTGCCAGTGGTTCTAAATATAACACAAATAACAAAGGGGAAAGAGGACAGCCCTGCCTGGTTCCACTGTTCAAACAGAACTTACTAGAGAGGAATCACCCCACACTTTAATTTTCACCTCCAATCCTTCATATATCCTCCTAATTAACCTTATTATTTTGTCAGGGAATGCAAATGCTTCCGTTGCCCTACTCATAAAATGCCAGCTTACTCTGTTAAATGCTTTCTCTGATTCAAGACCCACCAACAGCAGTGGCATTTTCTTACATTCTGCTTCCCTCTAGATCATCATTTTATTAATGCTGTCAAAAGTTTGCCTTCCCTCCACAAAACCACAATAATACATATCTATCAATTTTGACATCACCTTTGCCATTCTGTTAGTCATTATAGGCATAAAGACTTTATAATCATGGTTTAGAATTGAAATGCGTCCATATAAAGCTGTATCTGAGGGGTCTTTACTATGTTTAGGTATTACAGCCACCACAGCTTTCTTCCAGAATGTTGGAGTTTCTCCTCCTTTTAAAATATTGTTAAGCAAAACCTTCCAGATTTTTATCACTTTCTTCCCTCCTGGCTTCCAACTTTCCACACGAATACCATCTATTCCTGTAAACTTCCCATAGACTGGTTGCATGTCACCATTTTTATCTCATTTCCTCCTACCCCAACTGTTAATTGAGCCTCATCTACCTCAAACCTTGGCATATTTAATTCTTCCATAAACATTTCCATTTGTACTTTTTCTTGATTTCCACATTTCTCTGCTTTATATAGATTTTAATAAAATTTCCAAAATATTTCTAATACTGCTACAGCATCTCTGGTTATTTTCCTTTTTGTAAGCTCCCTAAGCTTGGCAACAACCCTTTCTACTTTTTGTTGCCTGAGCCATTGTGCTAAAAGCTTTTGTACTCTGGACTTATTAACAGTTGTTTAACAGCAATCTTTCTAAACTCGTGCATATTGTCAAGACAGCCTCTTATTTTCTCTTTAGCACTCTGCAGTTGTGCCTCTTCTTGTTCTGTGACACTCCCCCTATTCTGTAATATTTAACCTTTGAAAGTCCCTCTAAATAATTCTTGTTACTTCTTAGAAATATCACTTTTCTTTTAAGTTTATCCTAATTTTAAACTCCACTTTTATTTTGTCCCACTCTATTGCTATATTTTCTGAAGAAATTTTCATCTTCCATAATAACTCCTGAATAAGTTCCAATAGATGTTTCTTAAATTCCTCTCTGTTTAACAGATAGGTAGGGAAGTGCTAGTGTCTCTTTTTTATTTCATTACCCTGCATTTTTATTTTGGTTATTATTGGGGAATGATCTGAAATAGTTATGGGATGTGTATCAAAACTTTCAGTTA